>NC_052150.1:85931843-86250405 GCF_902713615.1 Scyliorhinus canicula
TCATTTTTATTTCTATCAATTTATTTTCATTTCTTCCATCGACCTGTTTTCCCGTCACCATTGTCCCCCCACCCCACCTGTTCCCTGTTCCTGCTTACCTTTGTTCCGCCATTCACACATTCTAATCTCTTTATGTGCCAATATCAGCACTCTTCTTAGCTTTAATCACCCCCATTTACATTCCCTTTGTCTTTCTGTCTCTGATATCTTTGTCAATCTCCACCTATCTCTGGCTCTCTATCCAGCTTCACTACTCCATGCCCCTCCACAACTGTATAAATCTCACCCGATGTCCATTCTCTCCAGCTTTGACAAAGAATTATTCAGACTCAAAGCATTAACTCCCTTCTCTCTCCGCAGATGCTGTCCAACCTGCTGAGATTGTCCAGAGTTTTCTATTTCTCTTTCAGATGCCAGCATCCGCAGTAATTTGCTTTACCCTCCTAAAACTCACCTCCCAGAATCTCATGATTTCCTTTCTGTGTCCCCAAGGATAAAGCAGATCATAATCCCCTCGGAGCCTTAGAAGACTGGAGGGGACATCCAAGATATTTGGGCCCATACCCCCTCTCAGAAAAGGGCCCTGAAACTCACGGAGGGGGGCCGAGGATAGGGCAGTCCTGACATGGTGTTCAACATACGCCAAACAAGTGAGAGTCCAATGCAATGCAGATGGCCCTATAGCAAATGAGTCGCCCCTCTGTCAGAGACCAGTTTTCCCCCAGGATCTCATTTCATGTCTTTTGTCTTGCAGGATGCCCAACAGACGAGACCAGGCCATCCAGGTTCGCTGCCCCCCATCTAGTTCCTCAGAACCGACCGTAGCATGACTCCGGGGAAGACACCAACGTCTCAACTCTGCTTTCACCTGCACCATCCACCATCACAGAGACTATCACCTCGGTGGGAACGTTAGTGATCAGGGTCCTGGGTTATCCTCTGGTGAGCACCACACACATGCGACAGCACATCAGGTGGAGGCAGAGACTCCCCAAGGAGTGGACGGTCGGAGGGCTTGCCTGATCCCAGGAATGGCTGTCACCCAGGCAGATGTTGAGGTTCTGGAAAGATAATCCCATCACTGGTAAGGATGCAGAAGCACAGCCAGAATCTACAGGAAGGAGTGTCAGCAACATTGCAGCACCTACAACGACAGCTGGAGGAGTCCACTCTCCTTTATGTTCAGGAGATAGTGCCGACAGTGCATGGCAGCCAGGCCAACACTGAAAGGGTGGAGAACATGGTGGAAGGCCTGGGGCAAGATGGTAAGGGCGTGTGTCAGGACATCCAAGACTTGGGACACACTGTGCTATCCATCGCTGAAGTGCAAGGCAGGAAGGCCTAGACACTGGCGGACATGTCCTGGTCACAGATTAACATTGCTGCGGCGCTCCAGAGCTCGGCCCATTTACAAAGGGTCATGGCTGAGGGCATTGAGAGCATTGGCCAGACGCTGACTGACCTTAGCCAGTCACAGAGAGCTATGTCACAGGCCCCAGAGTGACATGGCCGAGGCAATGAGGGACATGGCTCGCTCACTAAGGGACATGACACAGTCACAGAGCTCTATGGCTGAGGGCATTGACATCATGGTTCAGATGAGGACTGGCCTCCAAGCCCCCTCTATCCCATGGAGTAGCCAGGGGCCAGCGAGCATCTGGAGGGAGCAGGAAGGATGGGGCCCATGCTGGAACACCTTAACCCTTCTGAATCACCCCCACCTGGCCACGAAAGATAAGAAAGATAGATGGCATTTATGTTGGCACGGGTGTAGTAGGGAGTAGATAGTAAGGAAGAAGGACACACATATTGTATATAGTCACAAGTAAACACTTTTGCACCACCAGTCCGGTCTGTCTCTAACCTCTGTCTCACAGGTGTGAAGGTGAACCAGAGTGGTGGGGGGGGGCGGGGGGGAAAGGGCACTCATGACACATGATCTTCCCACATCCTCACTGAGAAGTGACACCGCATGGGAGCAGCAGTGTAAACCTGCCTTGTGTAACAGCATCCCCAGTTAGTGAGCCTAACCATTGACCCTCTCCTGCCACCCTCTTCCTCCCCTGGCTCCTTCGAGATTATACGAGATTCTTCATCCCTGTTCTCACCCGGCCTGTGATGAGGGGAGCCTCTAACCTCACCACCTTCCCTGCCAACTGGAGTACCAGGGGCTGCCGCAACTGGCTCCTGGCCTGTTTCTCCCACTGGGGTCTACTGTGGGTCTTCTCACTGGATGAGCATTTTTCACCCACTAGAAGGGTGGCAACTTGTATGGTGGAGACATCCATACTATATGCAGGCATCTCTAAGCTAAGAGATCGGTTTGCGGGCGGGTCCTACGGATGTGGGCAATTGTTTGACTGAAATGAAGCATGCCTGTTGGTTTCAGTGGCAGTGTAGTTGTAATTACACCTTTCAGCATTTAACTGTCAACATGGAAGCTACTTGTGTACATCACTAAAACTATGGGTCATATTAAATGGTGAGCAAGACCCAGATATGGGAATTGCATCCCCATTTCTGACAGATCGAATTCTTCCTGGTACGGGAAAGGGGGGGGGGGGGGCATGAATTACATGAGAGAAACCTGAACTCAAGGATATTTTATATTAGTTCTGAGTTCAAATAGGCCCCATTTAGGCTATTGCAAGGGCCTCATGCAGTCACAAATTGATGGAATGGATACAAACACTCTTGAATTGTAGATAAATTCTGGATAACTGTCATGATCTGAAGTGTTTTTACATTTCCCGCTCCTTAAACTTAAAAAAAATGTCTGTGCCTGTCAATGAGAGTTAAAAGGCTCTCTGCCAGATTGCTTCAATTGACAGGTGTAGGTTAGAAAAAAATAGTAACATCCATTTGTGCCATTTCAATCGAGTTATGTGATGACAAGTGTGACAACTGGGATGGGAGGGGTGTGCAGTTGCTCTAGCCCACACACTCCACAGGTCGCACCATTAGTTTAAAAGTTTAATTCATTCGCCAAAATAGGCAATTATTTCTTAACCAGGCTTCTTTCAATAAACTCCGAATGATTGATTTATTATAAAACAAAACTTATTTTTTGTAACATGTTGCAAGAACTGGTACACACTTGTATTCTGCAAGTAGAATTATTTATCTGTTTTTAAAAATACCCCAACCAACAAACAGATAGGGTTTCTGGATGGGCTTTGGAGGATAAGCTTTATAAAATAAAAGATAAAGTTCACAAGGTTTTGATGCTGTCAACCTAGAGCTCCCTCATGTGAAGATGCTGATCCCAGTAGATGTCTGGAGATACTCACCAAGAGAGCTTTGGTGTGGAGGAGAATATAGAGCTGGATCAATTCTTCTTTTCTCAGCTTTTCAGGTTCCAAATGCTGTCAAGTTATACTCAGATGAGGATTCTCTGGAGGCAGGTTGATAACCACACAAAGGGAAAGAGTGAGTTAGGGCAGCATTCGTTCTCAGCTTATTCCCAAAACATACTGATTTCAAAAGCAACAGGCCCAAAACTTAAAACTTGTCTCTGTCATGTGATTTCCAGTAAATCACTAACCTTTGCCTTTAATATACAAGGCTTTTCCCCCATCAGTTAACGTGATTTCAGTCCAAAACAAACACCCCATTGTGCACCATTATGATGGGGTGATTTCTTGGAAGAGTCATGCTTGTTGATAGTTCCAAGATGAACTTTAAGGTCTTGTTAAAAAAAATCCCTATAGCATCCAAGTGCCAAAAAAAATGTGTATTTATTATTTTAAAAGAAAAATACAGTTTGTGAAGAAAGGTTTTCTCAACACAAGGGTTATGATTATGTAATTGTGAATAATTGGCTGAGTATCAAAAACTATAATTATCTCAGTAGGGGGCTCTACATTCACAATTTGATTGAGTCTATTAAAGGTTTAGCTGTCTTTGCTGTGAGTTCTGAATAGAAGTTTGTTTTTATAAACTTCAGGATATTTAATAACTTTGAATTGACTTTGTGAATAGATTTATCTTCACTATCAAGTGTGCAGGAGTGAGAGCTGTATTAGATTGTTAGACTTTTATTTTTTTCATCCTCATTGCACCTGCTAATGGTGGATACAGGGTGAGTAGATATGGAATTTTCATGGAGAGTATGGGGGATCATGGGAGAGTATGGGGGTCATGGAAGATGATGGGAGCCATGAGTTGGCATTGAGTTTGCATGGAGGGTATGAGGGGCCATTGGGGGTGGGTGAGGAACATGAGTTGGCATGAAGGATATAAGGAACTATGGGGGCCAGCGGACATGAATTAAAAGTGATTTGGCATGGAGGGTACGAGAGACCATGGGGTCGTGGGATGCATGAGTTGGCATTTCTGGGACATTGAGCGTATGAGGGGCCATGGAGAGGTTGAGAGCTTAATGACTTCTAAAACTGAGGTGGGTCTTTATACCAGCCCGCCCAGGCACTTGTCCATCCCTGTGGCTATCTATGGTCTGCTTCTGAGGTTGTTGGTCCCAAATCTAACCCAAACCCACCACCAACCCTTCCTCTCACCTCAACCCCAGTGGAGAAAGAATTAGATGTTTCGGGGCAGTTTTTACCGCGACGGGTCAATGAGAAGGGAAATTCCCCAAATCAAACTAACCATCTTGGTTGCTAAAATCCAGCCCTTTCTCATATATCTTTTCTGGCTTTAGTGTTAGTGGAAGAAGAGAATGTTTTTTTCCACCGGTTTAGATGCTACCTGTCAGTGGGTGCTACAGGTCATAAATTGGCTTTGTACTATATGTGCTAGACCCCAGTCTAAACGTCTGCAGCCTTGAGGTGGTTATTGAAGAGTTCCTAGAATCACTTATTACTTGTGACAGTTAGGTTTTAGATTCTGCCTTTATTTTCAAATTCACTTTAGCTTGGACAGAACAATTTCAAAAAGGCATTTCTGTTACTTACTTAGAACTTGCATTTTCACCAGCAACTTTTCCAATAACTCTATTAAACACAGTGATATGATAGCATTAAGAAGATTTATATTTTAAACTGCAGCATTCAGTTCAACTGTTTTTGTGTGCCGTGTTGTTATGTTTAATTCCTGCATGTTTTCGATTATAGCTGATTTTGGCCTTGCAAAACAAAAGCAGGAAAACAGCAAGATGACTTCAGTTGTTGGGACTATACTATATTCCTGGTGAGCATAAACCTGGAATTTAACTATAGCTTTTTCCTTTGATCTTGTTACTACAGGGTGAATGTGCTTTATAAAAATTAATGCATTTAAGAGTTCTCTTACTGCAAATTTAGTTTTGGTATGACCTTGAAGAAGCTGCTTAATTTGGTCAAATAGCAGTGTAGTATCTATTAATTTAGTCACATTAACTCAATTTTGTGTACAGCTTCAGTTATTTGGTCGGAGCAACAATTAACAGTCAAAACTGAGTGGCATTTTGTTTGGAGACCTGCTTTATAGTCCTTGATTTTAAGGTTCACATCTAACTATTCATGATCGATTTGTCAGTACATAGTTACCCTATTTTACAGAAATCACCAAACATGTTACAGATTTGAGAGGTTAGTAAACTTATGCTTGTCTCTGAGTAAGTTGACCATATGCTTCTTGGTCTCTGTTACCAACTGTAATATTACAAAGGGAGAAGCATGAAGTTCACCTTGGTGTGCTGCTATTTTGTAGTGATTTAAAATGTAAATAATAAAGGGGAACGCTCAGTAGAATAAAATTCACAGTTAATCCATTTGTGTAATAATTCATTTGGGAAGTGGAACTGCACACAAGTGAAAGACTTCCTCAAAATATCAAATAAACAATAGAACTTGCTTTAACATGTTCTGAAGATGTCCCAAAGTGCCACACAGTTAAAGGATTACATTTTGAACTGCAGTTACAATTGTTATGTGGGCTAACAGGGCAGCCAATTAATTCACAGTAAGGTACAGCAAAAGAATGAAAAATTAGATAACCTGTTATTTTTTTCTGAGGGACGTTGGCTAGGGCACCAATAAAACTCCATGCTCCTTATTTATATAGGATTATTTACATCTATCTAAATGGGCAAACTGCATTGAATCCCAAAATTGAACTTTTAACAGAGCAGAATTTCCTTAGTACTGCATCAAATACTTAAATGTAAGCCTGAGGCAGAAATAGAGTCCAGAGTTAAAAGGTTTGTCTCTGCTCCCACAATGCCTTGGCCCAGTGCTTCTAATGCAATTAGTGGCTCATCTATATACTGTTCGATCTGGAACCTCATCCCGCCCTCAGTCTCACCGCCTCTCGCGGGATTTGTGATGCTCGGAGCACCTTGCAAGATCGCAAGACGTTGTCATCTGGATCTCAACATCACTTAAATATGTCTGTGCTCAATGCCCCTGAGGCCCGGGAACAAATGCCCGCGCCTGGTGTGATGGCATCTAGGGGGTATCCCAGGCCATTGAAAGCCCTGGAAGGTCAGGCTCTGGGCAGGGTGGTACCCTGTCACTCCCGCTGCCACCCTGGCACTGCACCCTGGCACTGCCAGAGTTCCAGGGTGGCACTGACAGGGTCACTGCCAGAGTGCCAGGCTGGTAGTGCCCAGGTGCCAGGTTTCCTGTGTCAGTTTATCGGGCCTGGAGGTGCTCTAATGAGCTGAGGTGCGAGGGGTGGGATCAAGGATCCTCTAACAGGTAGGTTGGGACATTGGGGGCACGGTCCAGAGACCTCAGTGAAGGGGCAAGAGATAGGGGCAGCATTAAAAAATGTCTTGCTGCACTGATCCGAGTTGAGCTCGTCAGTCAGGGAGTGAGGCAAGTACAGCTTCAGCGGGGCGTTCCTTGCCGAGGCCATACAAGAGTCCTGTTTGATAGTGGGTCCGCTCTCGATGGTACAGGCGCTGAGAAACACCCCGCCATTCACACCCAAAACGAGACTCTGGTTTTTGGGTGTTAAATCGAGCCTAATATCTACTTTATGAACAAAACTCACGAGCGTTATTATAGAAGTTGGAAACCATTTAATAGCCCATTAAATTGCCTGAATTAATAGACTCTTAATAAAATTAAGCACTTGTAAAATGGTTAAGCAATTGGATTTCAGCCAAGAGCCCATAAAACACTGTGTAAATAAAATACTCCAGAACTGCTATCTCAACAGATGTCTAGGCTGTATAAATAAAAGCAATATAAAAGATTAAACATTTGCACTTGGTTATCATACTGGGCTACCTTTTCAATAGTGTGAAATGTAGTCTACCCTTTTATCACCAGATTAACTTTTTTTCAACTCATCTGAAGAGCTTTCCACATTTTCTATGTTGATCTTTTACTTGAAAGCTTGTCAGTTGGCAGAAGTAACAATATGGAAAATACGTTGTTTAAGGAGCAGTTATAGCTTCCAATTACAGCAATGACATATCTCAGTTTACTAAACCCAGATACGACTAATGCTAAAACATTTAATGATGAACTATAAAGGAGGCAAAACCATTTAACTTACCTTTTAAATTTATCCTTCCTGCAATTCATGGTTGGTGCCTCCATGCGGATGTAAAGTCTGACAACTGCTAAAGTTTAGCTCCTCCATAAAAATTAAAAAGGGACCTGGAGTGGGGCTCTAAATGGGCCCATGACACTGTCAGTTGCTTCATTCAAATAAGTGGCTGAGGTCTGGGGCCTGCTCCCTCCTCCACTCTTATTAAAATGACCAGGAGTGGCAGAAACATACATAGAAACATACATAGAAAATAGAAGCAGGAGGAAGCCATTTAATCCTTCGAGCCTGCTCCACCATTCATTGTGATCATGGCTAATGATCAAGTTCCATACCCTGATTCCGCCTTCCACTCATACCTCTTAATCCCTTTAGCCCCAAGAGCTATATCTAATTTCTTCTTGAAATTACACAATGTTTTGGCCTCAACTACTTTCTGTGCTAATGAATTCCACAGATTCACCACTCTCTGGGTGAAGAGATTTCTCCTCACCTCAGCCCTAAAAGGTTTACCCTTTATCCTCAAACTATGACCCCTCGTTCTGGACTCCCCCACCATCGGGAACATTCTTTCTGAACCTACCCTGTCTAATCCTGTTCGAATTTTGTAAATTTCTATTAGATCACCTCTCGCTCTTCTGAACGCCAATGAATATAATCCTAAATCACTTAATCTCTCTTCATATGACAGTCCCGCCATCCCAGGAAGCAGCTTGGTAAACCTTTGCTGCACTCCCTGCATAGCAAGAACATCTTTCCTCAGTCAAGGACACCAAAACTGCACACAATACTCCAGGTGTGGTCTCACCAATGCCCTATACAATTGCAGTAAAACATCTCTACTCTTGTACTTCAATCCTCGCACTATGAAGACCAACATATGACTTGCCTTCTTTCCTCACTGCTGTACCTACACGAGTACTTTCAGCGACTGATGCACGAGGGCACCAAGGTCTCGCTGAGTTCCACCTCTCTCAATTTACACCCATTCAAATAATAATCTGCCTCCCTATTTTTACTACCAAAGCGGATAACCTCAGATTTATCCACATTATACTGCATATGCCCACTCACTCATCCTGTCCAAATCCCGCTGAAGCATCTCTCCATCCTCCTCACAGCTCACCGCCCGCACCCACCCCCCCCCCAACTTTGTATCATTTGCAAATTTAGAGATAATACATTTAGTTCCCTCATCCAAATCATGAAAATATTATGTGGGCAGTTGGGGTCCTAGCACAAATCCCAGCAGTATCCCACTAGTCACTGCCTGCCAATCAGAAAAAGACCAATTTCTTCCAACTTTTTGCTTGCTTTCTGATTTCTAGTCAGCTTTCTAACCATCTTAAAACACTAACGTAATCCCATGCACTTTAACTTTATGTAGTAATCTGCTATGTGAGACATTGTCGAAAGCCTTCTGAAAGTCTAAGTAAACCACATCCACCTGTACATTTTAAAGATACATTCACAATTTTTACAACCATGAACTAAATGAGATCTGTTAAATGAGAACCACCAGGTTCTCCCTGGTCAACTCTACTAGTTACATCTTCAAAGAATTCTCGTAGATTTGTCAACCATTTCATTGGGTCCTCTTGTTCCAATTGGCATCATGCCAATCCAGTTCCATAGCCTTGAAATTCATCCGTTAGTATCAAGTAATAATGTAGATCTAAGTTTCTTACAAATAGTTATTTGGCTTCAGCTTTAGATGTCCTTAAATTTTGAAAACCTTTATAACAATGTGAAAATCTGCTAATGTGCAGATGGGAATAGTGTTGCAAAAATAGTAATAATCCTGACAGTAGCTAAACTGAAAGACAGCAATATTGTAGAAGAAACTGGCAAAATATGCCAATTTTCTTTTAGGGTCTTGCTGGTGGAAAGTCGGCCTGCAGTTTTTTTTCAATCATCAGAATTACAATTTTTAAAAATTGAAAAATAGAACATGGCAAGTGAACTCCTAACTTCCATCTTGAGACAGTATGGAAAATTGTGGTTTTGATGTCTGAGTAGGTCACAGAAGAATCTATTATTGATGTGACATTTACATTATAATGGAGAAAATTGCTAAGTAACATTTTCTGACATGAACATAATCATAAACATAATTACTGAGAATATCCACACATGCATACAAAATGTACTCAGATTAAATGTCCTTTTTTGTTGACTTCAATGTAAAATGATTGAAAAGGAAAGTTATGTTAGATATCTCTCGAAAATGATTAAGGCAACTCTCAAAATGCCATTCTCTGGAATTTTAACAGATTTATTGTTGATAGTTTTATATTAAAATGTTGGTTAATTTCTTTCAAATTTATCATTGTCTGCTCAGTGGAAGTTAGTACAATACTTCTAACCAAAGATTCAGATTATTGAAGAAGGGTATTGATTTAGCTAGAGGTCTAATTACTCCACAGTCATATCTTAAAAGGGATTTATTTAGGGGCAAAAGCAAAATACTGCAGATGCTGAAAATCTGAAATAAAACAGGAAATTCTTGAAATACTCAGCAAGTTTGTGCGAAGAAATACAGAATTAACGTTTCAAATAGCTGACTTTTCATTAGAACTGAAAATGTTCGAGGTATCATCATTTTGATAGTATAGAACTTGAGTATCGCCTAAAAAAGGGACATTTTGGCAAAGGTTTTTGTCTTGCACTCATCAGGACTATTCACAAGAATACTAATGTAGCACATAATTAGTAATGTCAGTAAATTCTCTTGTGTGCTCAAATTACCAATAGCTGTTATCACATTTAGTCCAGAAATAGTGAAGAGCGAGCCATATGGAGAGAAGGCAGATATCTGGGCCGCAGGATGCATCCTGTATCAAATGGCAACTTTGAATCCTCCTTTCTACAGTAGTAACATGCTGTCCTTGGCAACAAAGGTAGGAATATTAAGTAGTCTCTCAGAGTATGACAAAAAAAACACAAAATCAAAGCAATAAATGAAAAGTTATATTATTCTGTTAAAGCTGATGTGACTGTTAACAGATCTCATTTAGTTCATGGTTGTAAAATGTGAATGTATCTTTAAAATGTACAATAGACATTGGCTTTGAAGTACCTGCGTGAAAGGTTCCATATAATTACAAATTCCTTTCCTGCTTCCTTCTTTCATCCCTCCCTTCCTTATCAGCAGGAAATAGGTACTAATTAAGAAATTCTCCAGACAACCATACCCATAACAAATGCCTGTTGCAGAAAATCACAATTTTAAAAAATATTTTAGATTTTCCATTTCCAATCTTACTTTTCTGACTTTGGCCTCATTTACTGTTGCAATCATGCTAAAGATTTCAGGAACGGTTATTTTGCTTCTGGATATCCTGAATCGAGCCGATCTGAAAATTAACTTCAACAACCGCATATCACGGCTATCTCTCCTATTTACCTTCCACGTCCCTCATTTATACGTGCTCCTTCCTATTTTTGAGCTGTTTTATTTATCTTTTCTAAAATGCTTTTCTAGACTAACTGATAAAATCCTTCACTTTCCCAACTTCAAAAAAACTTCTTCACAGGTTTTTTTTCTATTTATCCTTTCATGGGATGTGGGCATCACTGACTGGGCAGGCATATATTGCCCATTCTTAATTGCCTTTGAGAAGCTGGTGGTGAGCTGCCTTCTTGAACCACTGCAGTTCGTGTGGTGTGGGTACACCCACAGTGCTGTTTGACTTGGCAACAGTAAAGGAATAGTAGGAAATGCTGGGATTTCCCCCCCCCCACCCCCCTCCACTGCCAGGATCTTTCAGTCACAGTCCCCACGGCGGTGCTAGAAATTCACGGCCATAGTTGGTGCGTGGTTTGGAGGGGAACTTGCAGATGGTGGTGTTCCCATGCATCTGCCCTTGTCTTTCTAGGTGGTAGAGATTGCAGGTTTTCATTGTGCTGTCGAAAGGAACTGTTGCAGTGCATCTTGTAGATGGAACACACTGGGCGCAATTTAATGGAAAAAGTTCTTAGTGTAATTTTGATCATTGACAGGGTGTTTCTCAATGGCCACGTTGACGAGATCACGGCCCATATTTAACAGCACTTAATGCCGAAAATGAGCCCCACAATTTCTGGCCCCCTCCGCTAACAAGGAGGAGTTGCTTTTAAGCACTTCCTCACTCCCAGTTAGCACACAAGCATGACACCATGCAGACCTGTTCCCTGCTTTGGCGATGCTGATCGGGCCAGGCTTTTGAACCCGTCGATACTATATGGGACATCCTCCTCCCCCGAAGGGGTCGGAGGGCCAGCAGCAGTGCCACCAATGCCGCCGAGGAGGCAGTGACAGCAGTCGTCAGTTCTGGTAGCATGACCAGGTGGACCGCATGCAGTGCAGGAGGAAGACCAATGACCTCCACTGAGCCACAAAGGTAAGTTAACACTGGCCCTCTGGCAACAGTTCCGCCTGCCATCCTCCAGTCCTCCAATCACCCCTCCCCCCCCCAATCTGATCACTGCGCGTGTGCCACAGGACACCCTGTTACCCACCAGCACAAACCCTCCATGTCCAGATGTGGTGCACAAGCATGCCACTTTTCTCCCCAATGCACCAAGCGGGTGGACACAATGCTCCCTATCTGTCCCCTGCAGAAGAAGTTAGCCCATAATAGGCGTGGAAGGGCCCAGCCGGGCAGCGGAATTCCAGATAGGAACATGTAGGTTTGGATCCGTGTTGGCTGGTGGCCATATTTGGGATGTTGGATTCACCAGTGATACTGTCTGGGCTGAAGGCGGATGTCCTTGCCTTTGCCTCATTGATAGCCAGGAGGTGAATATTTCTTAGTTGGAGGTCTCCCTCTCGGCTTAGTGCCTCTGCTTGGCTGGATGACAATGTCATTTCTGCATTTGGGGAACGTCAAGTTCACCATTTCGGTGGGGTGGGGGAGTCAGTGGAGAGATTCTATCTAAGAGTCCTCACCCTCTATAAGGAGCATTCCCTGGGGTTCACAGGGTTGACTGAGCAGAGAGTGGTCACCAACTGTGAGGGTGGCCTGCAAATCCAGTAGTGGTCTCCTCCCTTAGAATTTGGAGACAGTTTAGACAACATTTCAAGCTCTTTTCCTGTCTTCGATGGGCCCCTATTTGCAATAATCACCTCTTCCACCTGCTAGTTTGGATTCAATATTTTAATCTTGGGAGCTGAAGGCTCTGAAGCAGTATTTGGACATGTTCGTGGAGGGCTGATTTGCCAGTTTTAAGGAGTTAGAAATTTGAGCTGCCCATATCCAGTCTTTTTAGGTATTTCCAAGTTCGGGCGTTTTCGCGTGAAGCTTTTCCTTCCTTTCTTTTGTCGCCACACTCTTCCCTGATGAAGAAGATTTTGCCTCTAGCTAGGCTGAGGGTCTATCCTGGATATATATATCCTTTCAATGGATTCAGTGGATGTGAAGGCAAAATGGGAGTGCGAATTGAGTCCCATTCTTAATGGTGAAGTGTGGAGTGAGGCCTTCCATAGTGTTCAGATGAGCCTGATTCAGTTGAAGATTTTGCATAGGACACACTTGACCAGGACAAGGATGAGTGGGTTCTTCCCTGGTGTTGAGGATAGGTGTGAGTGCTGTTTTCTTGGGTCGGCTAACCATACACATATGTTCCTGTCCCAACTTATGTAGGGACATGTAGGTTTGGATCCGTGTTGGCTGGTGGCCATATTTGGGATGTTGGATTCACCGGTGATACTGTCTGGGCTGAAGACGGATGTCCTTGCCTTTGCCTCATTGATAGCCTGGAGACGAATATTTCTTAGTTGGAGGTCTCCCACTTGGCTTAGTGCCTCTGCTTGGCTGGATGACAATGTCATTTCTGCATTTGGAGAACGTCAAGTTCACCATCAGGGTGGGGTGGGGGAATCAGTGGAAAGATTCTATCTACGATGGAAACTATTTATTTCCTTTTTTAAGGAGTTAGTCACAATCAGTTGTTCGGGGGTTCAGATTAAGTTCATTAGGTGTTGTGTATAATTTTTCCTTTTTTTTTGACTGTGATGTTTTGCCTTTTTATTCTGTTTTTTAGAAATAGATGGTTTTAAATGCTTCAGCCTTGTCTTTTACACTGATGTGCTGGGCTCCCCCATCATTGAGAATGTGGATATTTGTGGAGTTCCCTCCTCCAGTGGGTTGATTAATTGTCCACCACCATTCATGACTGCATGTGGTAGGACTACAGAGCTTTGACCTGATCCATTGGTTATCAGATTGCTTAGATTTGACTATCGCATGCTGCTTAAGCTTTTTGGCATACAGGTAGTCCTCTGTTGCAGCTTCACCAGGTTGATAGCTTTTATGTATATGAGGTGCTGCTCTTAGATTTCCCTCCTGCGCTCTCCACTGAATCAGAGTTGGTGGTAATAGTAGAGCTATGCTGGGCCATGAGGTTGCACAAACTACTTCTTTGTACTAACATGTAAGATACTGCTCACAGTTCGGGTGCCGGTGTCGGAACCCTATTATTGTAGCAGCAGGCTTTGCCAAATCTGTTTAACTCAGACACAGAATTGGCATTATCTAACTCCATGTCTCTCGACCAATGGCAAAGTGAGACTGTGATGAGAATGTTCTGCACCTCTAAATCCAAAGATTTTGAGTTGAAAAGACCCCACCAGGAGTTAGAGTGGCCAAATCAATGATATACCTCAATTGATATCTTGGTTTGCCTACTTTGCATACATCCAGCAGATGCTCCCTGTGCCGTCATCAAAATTGACATCTGCTGCAATCAACACCAGAGTGTTCATGCATGCTGTGGATGGCAGTTTGCAGTGGCAAAATGGCAAAGAATACTCTGAAGAAATGTTTACACTTATTCAAATTGGATCTGGAGTGCACAGTGGAAGTTCATGTTTGAAGCAGGTGATAATTCAGTTTAAATGGCTTGGAATTTGCAGTGGCAAAATGGTGAAAGTGTCAGTATTTGCCATAATTAGTCCACTGAAATTGTCAGCAATTTTGGGAATATGCATGTGTGCGGAATAATCCAGAAGTCACTGTCAGTGATTCCATGCTTCTGAAGGGTGTGCTGTTGATGCTAATTTTACATTTGTGCAATGTCAAATTTCATAATTTAAAAATCCACATTTTTAAAAAGTTTGTTTATATTTGTTATTTTAGTTTCTATCTAGAGCTAATTGTAATTTAGTTCACTATCTGAAAATTTAAATCAAAAGTGAAGGATACAATGCTTTTAACTTCCTGGTGTGCTGTCTGTGAGCATGCATCAATATGACTAGCTGATGAGCCTGTCTGCTGAGAGCTCTACTGCCAGATGCTTGGAGATCATCTTGAATTGTCAGTTGGTTTAAACTATCATCAGAAAATGGAAAAGCCACGCTAGATTTTTGTGGGCAGTTTTCTTCTAAATCAGATGGGATCCAGATTGCTTCATCGCTGGTAGCCTAACCGATTGTGTGAAAGGTAGTGTGAAAGTTCCCTGGATGATTATTCAGTGAATTAGTGTCAATTATACCAAGTCCTACTCACTTAGTGTCAAGGGTTTCTCGCAGAAAACTTTCAGGTGTGAACTGTTAACAGTGTTAACAGCACTTTCAGATTTGCTGGCAAGGAGACAGTGGTCTCCTTCTGTATTGAAACCATTTTATGATGTTTTAATTCAAAAGTTCTGTTAAGGGGTTCTGAAGGCTATTTTTGCCCTTAATTTGTTTTCCAGTGTTGGCATCGTAGTTGGCACCTGTGGGTTTCCTAATCAGAATCATAAAAAACATGAAAAATTTACATCACAGAAGGAGGCCATTTTTTCCTTCATATCTGTGGCAACCAAAAGAGAATAATGCACCTGAATCTCACTTTCCTCTCTAGATCCATAGCCGTATAGGTTCCAACACATCAAATACATATCCAAGTATCCATACTTCTACCACTATTTCAGGCAGTGAGGTCCAGACCCCCACCACTCTTTGGGTGGAAAAAATAATCTCCTCAACACCCCTCTTATCATTCTGTCAATTGCTTTAAATCTATACACCCTGATTATTTGTCTTTCTGCTGAGGGAAATAGATTATTCCTATCTACAATATCTAGGCCCCTCATATTTTTGAACACCTCAGTTAAATTTCCCAATTACATGTTCCAACGAAAACAATCCAAATAATTTTTCATGGCTAAAATTTTCCATTCTTGTTAACATCCTTGAAAATCTCCTGTATGATCTCTAGTGTGATTACACCCTTCATTTAATGTAGTGAACAGCAATGTACACAATACTCTAGCTGTTTGGTACAGTTCTAGCATAAACATCTTTCTCTTGTGTCCTATGTGGCTAATGAAGGAAAAAGCCTCATCTACCTGTCCTGCTGCATTCAAGCATCTGTGGACATAAGCACTCCAAGCTCCTTCTGTTCCTCTACACTTCTCAGTGTCCTGCCATTCAGTATTTATTCCTATTCCTTGTTTACACTTTTAAAATACTGACAGTTCGCTGGATTGCATTCTATTAGTCGCTTTTCTGCCCACCTGACTAGTCCATTGACATGCAATCTACAGCTTTCTAAGCAAGAGGCTGCTCCCTTGCTGGAAAGATCCCCCTGATTACTTTACGTCCCCCTAATTATCCTCATTGTCATACCCGCTATTGCTGGGTGAGTAGTCACTTCCAATGATCACCCACCTTTAATTTGATTTGATTTGATTTGATTTATTATTGTCACATGTATGAGTAAACAGTGAAAACGACTGTTTCTTGCATGCTGTACAAACAATGCATACCCTACATAGGGAAGGTAGGAGAGACTGAAGAATATAATGTTACAGTTATAGCAAGGTGTAGAGAAAAGATCACCTCCGACTAGATCGGCGAGAGATGAGAATGCATTAAGCCCCCAAACTGATATTGACCTTTATAATTTACCTACTGCGTCCATCTCCAAACCCACCTCATGGGTCTCATAATACTATGCCCATGGAGTACAAACCAAAGCTCATTTTTGATTTGAGAGTGCAGCAGCAGATCCCCAATATTATCAGTGTAAATGTGAACACCTGACTAACTACCGCCCTTCGCCTCCCCCCACATAACCAAATCTCTATTATGACACTTCATATTAATTATCCCGACTATTTTTCATTCCCATCACTCTAGCCCTTCCTGGACATGTACCTAGAAACATTATGCAAATCAGTTTGTTATAGAGTAGAATGCAATGAGCAGTTGATCATTTGGGGGGGATTTGCGGCAGTTCTTAGCTCGAGTTAATTTTGACTGTAGACTTTTTTTTGGGGGGGGGCGGTTTCTTGCCTATAAATAAGTTTTGAAACTTTATTTCTAACAGATTGTAGAAGCAGCATATGAACCAGTACCAGAAGGACTCTATTCTCACAAAGTGTTAGAGACTATCAAAAGGTAAGAACAATAGGAATAGCCTATTCTTCCCATTGTGCCTGCTCACCATTCGAGATTATCATGGTTGATCTCTTACCTCAACTCCACCTTTCTATCCTATTCCTTAGTATCAAGAAATTGATCAATCTCTGTCTAGAATATATGCCAACTACCGCGAATCTACAGCTCTCAGGATAGAGAATTTCAAAAAGCTGTAACTCTGAGTGAAAATATATTCTCCTGATCTCAGCTCTAAATGGTCAATCCCTTATTTTGAAACTGTGACCCCCTAGTTCTAGATTTCCCAGCTCGTGAAAGCAGCACCGATGCCAGGAATCGGCCTAGTGAATATCTTTGCATATCTCCAAGGCAAGTGTACATTTCCTGAAGTAAGGAGACCAAAATTATACACAGTATACTCCAGTTATGGTCTCACCAAGGCCCTGTACAATTGCAGGAAGACCTTTTCACTCTTACACACCAAAATTATGTAATTGTTTTTCTAATTGTTGTTGTACCTGCATGTTAACTTTCTGTGGTTCATGTACAAGGACATCCAGGTCCCTCTGAGTGCTGAGTAATGAGAGCCTATGGTCAAGTTCTTATGAAAGGAGGTAGAAGAAGCAATCACTCCCAACGTAAATTAACATCTATTAAGGAAAAGCCTTCATAAATATTCTCACTAGAAATGAGCTAGAAGTCTCTCATTGTTGCGTGAGTTTCACGTCTATTCGACTATAGTGTTCCTCACTCCTCAACTGATCAGACGTATCCGTGTGGAGTTTGTACATTCTCCCCATGTCTGCATGGGTTTCACCCCCGCAAACCAAAGGTGTGCTGGTTAGGTGGATTGGCCATACCTTAATTGGAAAAGAAAAATAATTGGTTACTCTAAATGTATATATTTTTTAAATGACCAGACTTAAGAGTTTCAGTTCAAGAACTTTATTCCAGCTATAGCAAGAGAGCTATATTCTTCAACTTTGTTCTTAAAAATTTTGAAACAAAATACTCCGCATCCATACAGGATGTTTATGCTTTCAATTACAATGTGATGTTGGAACGCACATAATATGTATTTAGACATATGTGTGTCTCCCAATGAATACACAACTTTAAAAATCATTGAATTTTTATTTAGAAACTGAATTTCATTTTGTTTTTGTTATATAAATTAATCAATTCCTGTAGGTGCTTGACCTCCGATTCAGAAGCCCGCCCAGATGTTGTAGAAGTAAGTGCAATGATTTCAGATATTATGATGAAATACATGGACAACTTAAGCACAGTGCAGATAACTATGGAGAAGAAGCTTGATCGGGAGAGAAGGCGCACACAGAGATACTTCATGGAAGCTAACAGAAATGTAATGACTTACCACCACCAGATCTCCATGATATCACATGTAAGCATCATAATATTTTTGTTTCAATGTTATGGAAATTGTAGTCTGCTCGAGTGCAGAATTAGAAAAAATATTCAGTCTTGACCTCTTTTTGTATGAAGCCTGTCTTTTCACTGCCTTTTACATTCTTTTCTCGTCATACATTTTTTGTCACCGAGCTTAAGTCTGTAAGATTACTGTCCAGAAGGCAGTCAAGTTGAAAGGCAATAGTATAAATTATTCTGTGCTACATTTCATAACTGCAAGCAAATATAGGCTCACGTAGTGAAGCCCAATCAGGTTGCCACAGCACTTCTAAATTTCTTAGTTGGTTTAATAGTTCAATTCAGTTTTTTAATTCTTGTTCAATAATGGAGCTTGCAAGATCATGTCAGCATACATGATGGGCTGAAGCTGGTAAAATAAATTTTTGTGCAGCATAAAAATATGAACTTGATATGGTACTTTAGGTATTTTTGAAGTTTGGTTACTGTCGCAATGGATTTATAGAAGTTAATGTCTGAAAAAGATTTTAAATAGTGTGATAATTCAGTAAAAACTGAGAGCTTGTTGAATATAATGGCCGTACATATTATTACATTGCAACATCTGGTGGGTGGAGGTGAAGGAAGTAATCATGGAATAGATTCAGAGGCTGGTTACAGCATAAAATGAGTCCAATTGGTCCATCAAGCCCATGTGAATTCTCCGAAGTCCAATTTAGCTAGTCTCACTCCTCTGGTCCTTTTACCCTCACCTGCAAATCTTTTTCCCTTCATGTTCTTATTGAAAGCCATGACGGAAACAGGCAGGGCATTCCAGATTGTAAACATTCACAGTATAAAAATGTTGTTCCTCATGCCACCTTTGGTTCTTTTGCCAATCACCTGAAATCTGTGTCCTCTGGCACACAACCCTTTTGCCTTTGGAAATAGTTTCTCTTCATCTGCTCTGTCCATAACCCTTCATGATTTTGAACTCTTTGATC
Organism: Scyliorhinus canicula; assembly: GCF_902713615.1. NCBI lineage: Eukaryota > Metazoa > Chordata > Chondrichthyes > Carcharhiniformes > Scyliorhinidae > Scyliorhinus > Scyliorhinus canicula. Next base: position 85,950,999 of record NC_052150.1, read on the forward strand.
AATTCTCCTCTCAACCTTCTCTTCCTGAGGAGATCAGCCCCGGCTTCCCCAATCTATCCATGAACTAAAGTCCCTTATCCCTGGAACCATTTTTGTTAATCATTTCTGCGCCGCCTCCAAGGCTTTCACATCCTTCCTAATGTGTGGTACCTAAAATTAAACACACTGCTTCAGTTGTGGCCAAACCCATGTTTGGTAAAGGTTCATCACTCTATGCCCCTATTCATAAAACTCAGCATTCCTTATGCTTTTTAAATAATTTCCTCAACCTGCTCTGCCGAACACAAATAGAAAGTGCTGGAAACAATCAGCCAGTTTGGCAACAGCTGTGGAGAAACAGAGTTAACATTTTGAATCCAAAATAACTCTTTTTTGGAACTCTCATATCTCTGTCTAATAGGCGGCCTCAAATACCTTTTGGAAGTTCAAATACACCACATCTATCACATTACCCTCATCAAAAAAATTCAAGTTAGTTAAACATGATTTACCTTTAACAATTTGTTGCTGGGTTTCCTGTATAAAGAAAGATGGATCATTCTAAAGGCCATATGTTTATATTCACAGTGCAATATTAACACTTATGTTTTCTCATTTCATTTGTGCATGAATCATAAACACTGGATGGAATATTACTGGGGTACAGACAGCTCGTTGCTTCCCCCCATCCCAACTGCCCAGAAGCAAAGTCGTTGCGGAGCTGACCCATTTTACAGTGGTCTGCCCCGCAGTCATAGAGCAATGTGGGTGGGATAAATGGGTAGTCTGTGGGACCTCCGCCCTCACTAGGGAGCAAGTCCTACCTGAGGGTTTGTCAGCTAGTTGAATTGGCCAACAGCTCATTAACCACGAAGTGCCTAGAGCATATTAATGGATACCGCCAGGTTTGCAACAAGGAAGCTGAAGAAGGAGCAAGAAGCTGAAGAATAAAACAGTTAAATCCAGGATCTTGCAAAGGGAGAGCTTGTCATCTTAGGGAGACGGGGAGGGAGGGTGATGGATTTAAGGCAACAGCTGGGTAATAAGAGGAGGGGGTTTCTATCTTGGAGGGGATCACTCCCTGATCCCCAAGGGGCTTCCCCAGATAGATAGAATTCATCCTTCTTTCCCACCCTTTGAAGAATTTGTTTAAAAAATTGGACTGCCTGCTTCCACTCCACTTCCCTTGCCGAATATTTAATCAGGCTCAATTAGCTCAATGACAAGTCATAGAATCCCTACAGTGCAGAAGGAGGCCATTTGGCCCATCGAGTCTACAACGACCCTCTGAATGAGAATCCTGCCAAGGCCCTCTCTCCCACTCTATCCCTGTAACCCCATAACCCCACCTAACCTTTTGGCAATTTAGCATGGCCAATCCACCTAATCTGCACATTTTTGGATTGTGGGAGGAAACCGGAGCACCCAGAGGAAACCCATGTAGACACGGGGAGAAAGTGCAAACTCCACACAAACAATCACCCAAGGCTGGAATTAAATCCGGGTCCCTGGCACTGTTAGGTGGCAGTGCTAACCATTGTGCCACCCTTAATTGATTCTTGATTATTTTGTTAACTTGGTGGGTGGGCTGCAGGTTTGGCCCCCACATGTTGGAGTGAGCTCGAGTGTGAGCAGGAAGATGGTGGGTGAGCACCGCCCTATTTTATATGTCTACCCCTGTCGTAAATTGGCCTGTAAAAGGCATCCCACATTCGCTTTGAGCCCATTTCACTACACTCATTGGAAAAAATATTTTGGAATGCATTGAAGGTGGCAAGCAAAGCAATTGGGTATTAAAATCGAGGACAGAGTGAGATCAGTTGAGATAGTCCCTGGAATTGAATGAGCTACTGCTGTTACCATCTAGGTACACATATGGGCAAAGACCTCGTATGATGTGTTGGAGAGTAACTGTTACCCTTTCTGCACTTTAAAGAGAGAACTGGAAAGGGGGGTGGTGGGGTTTATATTGTGATAAACAGGGAAGAACAGAAGAAACTTTTCATAGAGAAAGCAAGAGTCTTTAGAAGAAAAGTTGCTAGAAAATTGGGGTGAAATAAAGAGAGCAACACCGAGTAACTAGTAGTTGAGAAGCAACAACAATAAAATTAAATAAATACAAAAATAATGCTTTATAAATTTGAATCAAAGTTTTTGTTGCGTATAATGGGTAAGAAAACATCAAGGAAAGTATACAAACAATTTGTCATAGCAGCAATTAAACAATTGTCACCTTTCGTCGGTCTGTTACACATAGAGAAGAACCAAACAGAAACGTGTTGCACAGAAATGATTCGTTCCAAATCAGTCCGTGCAGGAAGTTCTACTTTATTACAGAGTGTGAAAGCCATATTTATGTCGCACAATCATTGTATTGCAACAGAATGCAATTCTCAAAATACAAGATTTTTCATGATTCAATCAGTTAATCATTCATGGATTGTACATTGGCGATTAAGACCAAGTGTTGTCCTCAGACCAACTGGAGGTAGAAGTGGAGGAAGTGAGAGGCCAGCACAGGATGTTGGGAGGGAGGAGAGAAGGGTGCTAGTGTAAGGAAGGTACCTCAGAGGTGGGAAGGGGTGGAATGGAAAAGCATCCCAATGGGAGGTATACTCTGAGTATCCAAAGTTAAAGGCCCCTTATTGGAGGCATTCTGAGTGTAGGTGTCACGTTCAGTTGTTTGATGTTTAATCGTGTGTCTGTTAACTGTTCTCTGTGCTGTGTGCTGTTAGTACATTCACCCCTCACCCCTGTGCTCACTGACCTACGTTAGCTCCCGAATATGCAACGTCTTGGCTTTCTAATTCTCATCCTCATCTACAAATTTCCACATGGTCGCGCTTTTCCCTATCTATGTAACCTCTCCAAACCTTTGAGATAGCTGTACTTTGCAAATTCTGGCCTTTGAGGACCCCCAGTTTTAATTGTTCTACAATAAACTGCTGTGCCTTTAGCTGCTCAGACACTAAGTTCTAGAATTCTCTTTCTAAATCTATCCATCTCTTTTTTCTACATTAATGTGTTCCTTAAACCTACCTCTTTGACGATCTTCCCTAAATTCCTATGTGGTTTGGTGTCAAATTTTGTTTGATACTGCTCCTTTGAAACACTTACAAATGTTTTACTAAATACATACTATATAAGAAATGCTGATGATATTGTTGCACTTCCCTCCCTCAGCTCATGAATCTGTTCTTTGCAAAGGCAAAGACTGTACTTTAGGTGGAGGACTTCAATGTCTGTTTTTGAAAGTGTTTCAGTAACACCACAGTTGTCCAAGTTGGCTGAGACCTGAAGCAATGGGCTGCTGTGGGCACCCCATAACCTTTTCTGTGTCCTGTATATTCAATTTCTTGATATTGTGTGGATTGAACCAAATTGAAAACTGGAATCTGTTGGTTGAGTGTCTCTGGAAGAGGCAGGAAATCGATCATTCACTCATCACATGGTTTCAAATGCACACCCTTGACTTCTCCATTCACATGTATGAGTTCACCATAATTGAGGTTGCATATGTTCTTGTATCCTCCTCTCTCATTGATTGCTTAACTGCCCAGCCCCATTCATTACTGAATGTTATGAGGCTGCAGAGTTTGAGGTGATCAACTAATTGTGATATTGCATAGCTCTGTTTATAACAAGCTGCATTTACTGTTTAGCTTGTGTTGTAGCTTCACCAGATTAGCTACTGCTCTCAACATGATTTTCGACATTCTTAATTAAACCAGTAGATTTATTGTACTTTACGTGTATGTCACAATGTGGAGTGGATAGAATATGTGAAAAGAATATGCACAGCATGTGCAAACATGAAAAACTCAATATCAGCCTGAAAGAATGAGATCTGGCATGATGGTGATGAGGGTTACATTGATCCATGAGGTTAGAGATCGTAGTGTTGTGCAATTCTACTGCTGTTGACCCACAGTGCCTTATCAATGTCCAATTTTTAACTGCTAAATCTGTTCTTAATCTATCCTACTTACATGGTGTTAGTGCCACACAACAGAATGTGAGACAGAACTTGGCTTCCACAAAGACTATGTGCAGTGGTCACTCGAACGACTGTTCTCATGGACAAATGTATCTTTAACAGGTAGAGTGATGAGGACAATGTCATGATGGTTCTTCCTCCATTTTGGTTCTCTCACCAGCTGCTGCAAGTTCAATCTGGCAGTTCTGTCCTTCAGGACCCAGCATGCTGAAGCTCACATCATATTTTCACCCTTCACCACATTCTTCTTTTTTTGGTTGACCCTCTCCTCTTTGCCCCCAGCAAAGTGAAACATGCAGACCAACCCTGGAGCATCTTCACAGCTACTGGCAATTCTATTAATTTACTATTGCACTGAGGGGATTTCCTTTGATCCCTTTGACCAGCCAAATATAATTTACATTTTTTAATCATACATCGTACAAGGAACTTCCGAGTGTCCTCCACAACACTTAGACTGCAACATGGAATTGCTATGGTGTGTAGTAAATTGTGCATGTGGTAAAATGCTAAATGATCTTTCTGCGTTAATGTTTATTTTCTTGAAGCAGCATAATGATAAGTCAAGTCTGGGAAGCAGCATTGGAACAGCCAGTCTGAAGAATGAGTCATTGGAAACTAGTGATAACCCATTAGATGACACACATGTACTGCATGTTAAAGATGGGAATGAAAGATTGAATGATGCCGTATTTCTTGAGAAAGTTGATTCTGCAGAAAACACAGAAAAAGGTACAATTGAGGTTCTTAATAACATCGAATAGGTACACATGATATATTGCAATAAATATTACTTAATACAAAATTAATAATACAAATAATTTGGTTACAGTATATTACATTGTAAATTATTTTTTGACATATTAAAAATATAAATAATATTGCGGAATGTTTTACATGATATAATAATTTACAATGGCCTTTAACTTTCGGCATCATTCGTGACTTAAGTTGCTGGTGTACTGCACATGCACGGCGCGTTGACCCGGAAGTGCAGACGTTCAGGCATGCGTGCAGGAAGCGCGCGGTGTTTAAACTCCCGGGACATTTTTTTTGTCTGCCTGAAACCCTGCGCTGCTGAATAAAAAATCCAGCGGCAGCATTAACTTGGGCCACTTACCCGGACGTTTGGTGAGTTTTTGCATCTTTTTATCTACACTGAAATCTTTCAGTTGAGCAGCGGCAGGAGACATCGGGAGACATTTTTACAGTAGATGATTTGTCATGCGGCTGTTAATTCCTTAAAAAAGGGTATTTTACCCTATTAAGTGAATTTGAATCAACAGAAGATGAAAGAATGTTATTTTTAAAACTTTTGTTTGTCATGATAATGTTAATTCCATTAAAGGAACTATAATGGATACAATGCGGTGATCACTTGCTAATGGGTATGATTGACCCCCTGAGATGCTCAGTCTTACTGGTCATGGGTTCTGAGGTCCTTGTGTGGCTGATGAGCCCGATCCTAGAGCCGCATCTTCAATCACTCACTGGGCAGGAGTTTCCAAAAGGTGGAATTGGTCCTTAGATGCTACGTCGTGGGTACTACTTTCTCAGGCTCCTTTGCCGGGCCTCCTCTTTCCGTTGACTGTTCTCTTTGATTGTGACTCTTTGATCAAGAGGTTCCTCCAACCTAGCATGGCCAATCCACCTAACCTGCACATTTTTGGACTGTGGGAGGAAACCAGAGCACCCAGAGAAAACCCACGCAGACATGGGGAGAATGTACAAAGTCCACACAGTCACCCGAGGCAGGAATTAAACCCGGATCCCTGGCGCTGTGAGACAGCAGTGCTAACCACTGTGCCACCATGCTGCTACCGTTTCCTCCAGGTGCTTCTGTTTCTCCCACAGTCCAAAGGTGTGCAGGTTAGGTGGATTGGCCATGATAAATATCTCCAAAGATTAGGTGGGTTAGGGTTTAGGGTTAGGGTTAGGGTGGGAGCGTGGACCTGGGTAGGGTGCTCTTTTGGAGTGTCAGTGCTGATTGATGGGCCGAATGGCTTTCTTCTACACTGTAATGATTTTATAAACACTGATTTTAAAAAATCGGATGTTCCAAGGACAGTGACATCAAAAAGCCCTGGGATGCTTTGTGACAATAATCTAAGTGAAAACAAATGAACACTTTTAAGCATGCCACATGGAAAATTATGTAATAAAGTGCAGGTTTAAATAGTTTCACAGATTTTAAATAAATAACCAAACCTATATTCATTTATAAAGAATCATAAAAAAAAGTAAAAGTTACTTAAAAATAATTAACAACAATAGTAATGCCTGTTTAAAATAAAGAGCACAAATCTATTTAATAAAAATGTCTGCATACCTTTAAAACACTTGTTAAAAAAGTTACCTGTTGTTTTCAATCTAAATCTGCTGTTCAAATACCTGCCCTCAATGGGCATTCCCAAGCTGGCCGTGCCATAAGGGGCAGGGCTGCACTCCTGCTCCGCGCTTGAGCATGTGCAGACAGGGGCATTGGAGGCTCAAGGCTGCCGCATAGAAAGGAAGGTTGGACACATCATCGAGGGCAGATAAGTGCGCAAATTTATCTTTCAAAATTGGTGGCCCATGCCTTCCGACTGCTAGCAGGAGGTTATGGGCCAATGTCAATGTATAACTGATCTATTTCCACAGAATCCTTAAGGATATGAGTTATTATTTTAATGATCATACTTGATCATGGAAATAATTATTCTCAGATTAAGGGGAAGACTGTTTAAGAGTAAGATGAGGAGGAATTTCTTCACGCAGAGGGTGGTGAATCTTTGGCATTCTCTACCCCAGAGGGCTATGGAAGCTCACTAATTGAGCATGTTCAAGACAGAAATCACTAAATTTCAGAATGCTATTAATATCAAAGTAAGTGTGGATAGTATGGGAAAGTGACATGAAGGTAGATGATCTGCCATGATCTAACTGAGTGGCAGAGCAGGCCCGAGGGACTGAATGGCCTACTCATGTTCGTATGTTATCTACCTACTGCTCTCTTTTGTCCTCAGTTTAAAAAATTACACTCTTTCTTTCTGTTGTAATGCAGATGGATGTGCAGACCTGGATGATGAATTGAACATTTCAGATCACTCCAGCAGCTCCAGTCCTAGCCCCATAAAGGATTCTACCCTGAGTAAGTGTAATAGGAAAAAAACACATTTAACTACACCAGTTAGTTGTTATCATTAAGTGCTTCTGTACTTCTATTGATTTATCAAATAAATGGATTCTGGAATTTGTAGAACTTTTGTGAAATAGAATGTGTATTTGAAACAACTGAGGAGTAATTTTACAAATTCTACTGTTGGTTCAGAGGTTCTCCAAGAAATATATGTCTACACTATTTGGGTGAAAAATTCAGTTCTGTAGCTTTTATCAGGTTTACTGGAGGTTTCTTTCTACATTTTGTTCCATTGGCTGCTTTAGGTATAGCCCTTACGGTGTTATGTAGTATTGTGTAGTATAAGTGCAGTGGCGGATCCAGGTACATCACCTGAGTGCAGCTAAAGACTTTGGGTCACTGGCACCATGATAGCATTCAACAAGCTAATGCAAAGTTAGTTTACATGGAGGGTAGTGGGTGTCTGGAACTTGCTGCCGGAGGTGGTGGAAGCAGGTACGATAGTGGCATTTAAGGGGTGCCTTGACAAATACGTGAATAGGATAGGAATGGACGGATACGAAAGTGTAGAATGTTTTAGGTTAGACAGGCAGCATGGTTAGCGCAGGCTTGGAGGGCCGAAGGGCCTGTTCCTGTGCTGTACTTTTCTTTGTTCTTTGATACCATATATGGTGAACATCTGTGCAGACAACGTCATCATTAATCACTCCTGAAGCAACAAGTGCAGACCGAGTGACCACGTAAGAATGTGATGACACAGTTACAAAAGAGGTCATGTGGCGGGAGAGCGGGAGTTATCCCCGGGAGCACAAGTGGTGTATATCGCTGTTGAGCTCAGGAATAAACTACCTTTTTTGGAAGTCCTTGCTGACTGTGATTTAAGGGACCCACAACTTTCTACATGGTGTCAGGAGTTGGCAGTGTGGCGCAAGAATGTTGCCACATCGACCCAATCGTCTTTGATAAAAATATTACGGATAGTTGGGAAAAGTTCCAAAAGGAGTGGCATTTTTACTGCAATGCTGCACTCTGTAAAGTCGAAAAAGGTACATGCATACACTTTATTCAACCACTTGGGCTCCAAGACCATCGAAAAATTTGAGTTATTTGTTTCCCAGACAGAGGATGAAAAAGTACACCCAGAGATAATTCTGAAACAGTTCAAGAGTATCTGGATCTCGGCAACAAACATAATCCTTAACAGACATGCGTTCAGTTCAGTAAAACAAAGGGCAGATGAGTCGATCAATCTTACACACCCATGCTACAAATATTGGTAAAGAAATATGCATTCAGAATTCTCACAGGACTAAAATTAGGGATCGAGTAGTTTGTGGAATATATAGTGATTTCGTCTGTTGTGAGAAAAAGGCATAATGGTACAAGCAGCCATCAATATCTGTATATTAAACAAACAATCAGGTATTCGCAGTACTGGGGGTGCCCTGCTCCAACTGCTGTGGCCAGCATCCACCGAGCAAAACAGCTTGTTTCGCAAATGGTAAAAGATGCAACAAATGTGGCAAATGAAACCACTTTGCCAAGTGCTGCAATACCAAAAAAACAGTAAATCTCCTCTGTCATCAGCAACATAGCAGCTTTCCGAGCCCCCAGGGATACGAGTGTCAATAAGGTGAATAAATTGGAGGTCAACCAAAGCAGTAAAGACCTCCCCGATGAACTCAATCCATTCTATGCTTGGTTCGAGCAGGAAACCAGTGATCCACTGTCGTGTGCCCCAGCAGCCCATAACACACCCATGCCCACCGTCACAGCTTCCAAAGTCAGATTGGCCTTCCTGAAAGTGAACCCTCGGAAGCGACGGGTCTGGACAGGATTCCTGGTCGTGCACTCAGAGCCTGCGCGGACAAGCTGGCAGATGTGTTTGCGGACATCTTTAACCTGTCCCTACTCCACTCCAAGGTCCCCACCAGCTTCAAGAAGACCACCATCATACCGGTGCCAAAGAAGAACCAGGCAACGTCCCTCAATGACTATCGTACGGTGGCCCTGACATCAGTCATAATGGAGTGCTTCGAGAGGTTGGCCATGAAGCGCATCAACTCCATACTCCCAGAATGCCTAGATCCACTGCAATTCGCATACTGCCACAACCGGTCCACAGCAGACGCCATCTCCCTGGCCCTACATTCATCCCTAGAGCATCTAGACAACAAGGACTCCTACTTCAGACTCCTGTTTATTGACTACAGCTCCGCCTTCAACACCAGAATCCCAAGCTCATATCAAAGCTCCAAAACCTATGACTTGGCTCCTCACTCTGCAACTGGATCATCGACTTTCTGACCCACAGACCACAATCAGTGAAAATGAACAACAACACCTCCTCCACAATAATCCTCAATACTGGGGCCCCGCAAGGCTGCATACTTAGCCCCTACTGTACTCCTTGTACACACACGACTGCATGGCAAAATTTGGTTCCAACTCCGTCTACAAGTTTGCTGTCAACTCAACCATAGTGGGCCAGATCTCGAATAACAATGAGTCAGAATAAAGGAGGGAGATAGAGAACCCAGTGGAGTGGTGCAACGACAACAATCTATCCCTGAATGCCAGCAAAACTAAAGAGCTGGTCATTGACATCAGGAAGCAAAGTACTGTACACACCTCTGTCAGCATCAACGGGGCTGAGGTGCAGGTGGTTAACAGCTTAAAATTCCTAGGGATGCACACCATCAACAATCTGTCCTGGTCCACCCACGTTAGCACTACCACCAAGAAAGTACAACAGCGCCTATACTTCCTCAGGAAACTAAGGAAATTTGGCATGTCCACATTAACTCTTAACAACTTTTACAGATGCAGCATAGAAAGCATTCTATCTGGCTGCATCACAGCCTGGTATGGCAACTGCTCGGCCCAAGACAGCAAGAAACTTCTGAGAGTCGTGAACACAGCCCAGTCCGTCACACAAACCTGGCTCCCATCCATTGACTCTGTTTACACCTCCCGCTGCCTGAAGAAAGTAGGCAGAATAATCAAAGACCCCTCCCACCCGGCTTACTCACTCTTCCAACTTCTTCCACCAGGCAGGAGATACAAAAGTCTGAGAAAACAAGCAAACAGATTCAAAAAAAGTTTCTTCCCCACTGTTACTAGACTGCTAAACGACCCTCTTATGGAATGACCTGATTAATACTACACCCCTTTATGCTTCACCCGATGCTGGTATCTATTTATTTACATTGTGTACCTTGTGTTGCACTATTATATATTTTCTTTTTTATTTTATTTTCATGTACTTAATGATCTGTTTGAGCTGCTTGCAGAAAAATACTTTTCATTGTACCTTGGTACATGTGACAATAAACAAATCCAAATACAGAGCCTCCAATAACACGCTACTGTAACAGTGTTGACAAAGTCACAGGAAAGAGTGACATCTACACCATCTTCAACATAATTAGCAGCAACACCACACTTAATGTCAAGATTAGTAAGAAGTCTTACAACACCAGGTTAAAGTCCAACAGGTTTGTTTCAAACACGAGCTTTCGGAGCACGGCTCCTTCTTCAGGTGAATGGAAAGGCTTGTTCCAGAAATGTTTATATAGACACAGTCAGGGATGCCCGGAATGCGAGCACCTGCAGGCAATCAAATCAAATTTGATTGCCTGCAGGTGCTCGCATTCCGGGCATCCCTGACTGTGTCTATATAAACATTTCTGGAACAAGCCTTTCCATTCACCTGAAGAAGGAGCCGTGCTCCGAAAGCTCGTGTTTGAAACAAACCTGTTGGACTTTAACCTGGTGTTGTAAGACTTCTTACTGTGCTCACCCCAGTCCAACGCCGGCATCTCCACATAATGTCAAGATTGACACTGATGTGAAGGTTAATCTGCCATCCAGCCAAAGGTTATGGGAAATAGACCTGTTTGCAGCACAGATCCCAGCACCCAGATGCACCTTGTTTTTAATGCGGACAGACAATCCACACCAAAATGCACAGACAATCGCAACACTCCACTGCACATGGAGAAATTTCATGTTCCATATAATTAACCAGGACATAAAACCACTATTAGGGCTTCGGGCAGAATTGCATTGGGCTCATTTAATTTGGTCCAGCAGTGCATGTTCTACAATTCCAAGCCTAACGATGAGAGCATATAGAGACCTCTTCAACTGTGATATTATTGGTAAGGTACCAGTTGTATACCACATGAGACTCAATGATTTGATATCACAAACAGTCTGTGCTCTGGGAAGAGTACCAGTAGCCATGAAGTAGAACGTTGTTAATGAGCTGCATCGGATGACAGCACTAGGTGTCATAACTCCTAAAGGCGAGGCCATGGAATGGGTTTCAGCAATGGTGGCCGCAGTAAAGAAAGATGGCACTGTCAGGATATGTATTGACCCAGCACAATTGAACAAAGCACTGCTCAGACCACATCACCCTATGAAGACAGTGGAACAGGTAATAACAGACATGCCAAATACCAAGGTGTTCATCATTCTTGATGTGAAATGCGGATTCTGGCAGATTCTGTTACATGAGGAATCCTCAAAACTAACCACATTCATAAACGGCGTTCAAAAGTCATCTTGACAAACACATGGATAGGATGGGTATGAAGGATACGGCAAAAGAAGTGCTGAGGGTTTTGGCAAAGGTTGGTATGACCGGTACAGATTTGGAGGGCCAAAGGGCCTGTTCCTGTGTTGTATTGTTCTTTGTTCATTCATGTCTCCAGCAGGCAGATATTGTTTTCTTTGGATATCCTACAGGTTATCCTCTGGCACCGGAAATGTACCAATGGTGCATGGAGCAACTCTTTACAGGCCAATCTCATGAGATCATTATCATTCTTTGAGTCGTACTATGTAAGAACATGATGCACATCTTTGACTCGCCCTTGACAGAATCAGGGCCATTCAACTAAAGCTTGGCCCTGTGAAATGCAGGTTCAGGTCTTTACATGGGCCATTTACTCACAGCCGATATTGTAAAGCCTGATCCAGATGAGACAATGTTGATACGACAGATGGCCATTCCTGTACACAGGTGTGCCTTACAGTGCTTTCTTGGCATGACTAATTATTTTAAGTCTATCCGTATTACAGTGAGGGCACTGAACCTTTTAATCAACTTCTCCACCAGGACTTCAAATGCTGTTGGCAAGAGCACCATACAAAAAAGCACATGCAACCCCACCGGTTTTACAGTACTTTGATATCCAAGCACCTGTACACCTATCAGCAGGGGCCTCCCAGCATGGACTTGGTGCAATCTGCATTCAGAATGGCAGACCAATAGCCTTTGCTTTAAGGACCCTCAGTGTCATTGAGACTCATTATAATAATATTCTTTATTATTGTCACAAGTACGCTTACATTAACACCAAGATGAAGTTTCTGTGAAAATCCCTTAGTCGCCACACTCCAGCGCCTGTTCAGGTACATAGAGAGAGAATTCAGAATGTTCAATTCACCCAACAGTGCGTCTTTCAGGACTTGTGGGAGGAAACCAGAGCACCCGGAGGAAACCCACAGAGACACAGGGAGAATATGCAGACTCCACACAGACAGTGGCCCAAGCGGGAATCAAACCTGGGACCTTGGCACTGTGAAACAACAGTGCTAACCACTGTGCTACTGTGCCACCCACATATTGAAAAGGAGCTTTTTCCTTTAATTAATCTTTACTTGTCAGAAATTTCATGACTTCATACATGGTCATCTTGCCACTGTTGAAACAGATCATCAGCCATTCATAACTATCTTAAAGAAGCCTCTCCACACTACGTCTGCATGACTGCAACACATGATGCTAAAACTACAATGCTACAGCCTCAGCGTCATCTGCAAATGTGGCAAGGATCTGTACTTGGCTGATGCCCTACCCAGTGCCTTCTTATGCACCACAGGTCAGGCAGATCGTGGAGGGTTTGAATGTTTGTGGAAGGGGGAGCAATCAAGTGGGCTGCTTTGTCCTGAATGGTGTAAAGCTTCTTGACTGGTGTTGGAACTGCACTTATCCAAGCAAGTGGGGAGTATTCCATTTCACTCCTGACTTATAGATGGTGGACAGAGGCTTTGGTGGGGTCAGGGGGTAAGTTATTCGCCGTGGGATTCCAGGCCTTTTACCTTCCTTGGTAGCTACAGTATTAATATGATTAGTCCAGGTCAATTTCTGATCAATGTTTGACTGTTGATTGAGGGGATTCAGGAATAGTAAACAACATTTTGTTTTGTTGATGTGTATTCCGGGTGGTTTGAACTTGAGTATCTGCTAAATAATAATAATAATAATAATAATCGCTATTGTCACAAGTAGGCTTCAATGAATTTTCTGTGAAAAGCCCCTAGTCGCCACATTCCGGCGCCTTTTCGGGGAGGCCAGTACGGGAATTGAACCTGCGCTGCTGGCATTGTTCTGCATTGCAAGCCAGCTGTTTAGCCCACTGTGCTAAACTAGCCCCAGCTAAACATGACGAGTAGAAGAGTAATCATCAAGCTTAAGATTTACTATGCCACACACGACATCCTACGAGACTCATAACAGACAACATTCTCCAATTCATCTCTGCTGAATTTTATTGCACACACATGGGACTTTGAGCACATCATGAGAAGCCTCTTTGTACCCACAGTCAGACGGTCTGGCGAAGCGACAGGTTCCCTCAGCTAAGCATCTTCTCAAGAAATGTGCATGGGATTGCACCAACCACTATACTGCACTCTTCAACCTGTAAAATCTACCACGACCACAATTCCTTCTGTCAAAGCCAGCTGTAACCTAAACTTGAAACCAACATGAATGATGTCCTCTTGCAGTGCAGATTTAGAAGCAAAACATACTATGTTAGGCAGCACGGTGACACAGTGGTTAGCATGGCAGCCTTGTGGCGCTGAGGTCCCAGAATCGATCCCAGCTCTGGGTCACTGTCCATATGGAGTTTACACATTCTCCGCATGTTTGTGTGGGTTTCGCCCCCACAACCCAAAGATATGCATGGTAGGTGGATTGGTCACACTACCACATTAAGACTCAACATCAGCGTAATCAAAGAACATTACATGGTACCTAGAAGGGGCTGTCGAAAGAGAACAGTTAGGGAAAGTTAGGTACAGTGTGAAGACACAAGAAAACAATCGGAAACTCAGAGAAAATCGGCTGCAAAACAACATACTACCAGGATCATCAAAACGAGATGGAAGCATTGAAGACTCCCAGCCAACTGCTCTCGACTGGTAATATAGATGTGAACTGGTATATTTTTGAGCAACAGTTCACTTTTTACGTGCAGGCTCTTGGTCTCCAAGAAGCTTCAGATGTGAGAAAATAACGCTCCTAATGACAGTAGCCGGGCCCCAAGCAATTGATCTGTATAATACTTTTCAGTTCACTTCGGATGAAGACAAGAAGAGCTACTCAAAAATAATCAAGCAATTTGATAACTATTGCCATCCACACAAAAACAAAACTTTTGAACATTATGTATTTAAAATGAGATTGCAAAAATCGGGTAAAACCTTGCACGGTTTGTCACGGATCTACGTCTCAAAGCGCAATCCTGCAATTTTTAATGATTAATTGGTAAAAGACCAAATTGTACGGTCTGCAATGTGATAAATTATACAAGCGATTGCTGAGGAAAATGATTTGAAACGAGCAGAAACCAGAAAAATATGCAAGGCCAGTGAGATTGCACAAAAGCAAATCACTGAGATCTAGACCCAAGAAAATGATGGGAACAAAGAGGGCACGACAGGTGCCATCTCTTCTGTGTCGCAGCGGGATCAGAAATGTGATCCGGGTGGTGGCCATTTTGAGAAATCTTCAGAGAACGCCGATTTATGTTGGAGGTGCGGTAGAATGCACGGCCCGAGAAAATGCCCTGCATATGATCAAACGTGTGCCGGATGCTCTAAGAGAAACTATTTTGCCATCAATGCCTGTCGATTGCAAGAATGCAGCAACCTAAGAGTGTTAATGTAATAATCAAGGCTAAAAAAATTAGTGATTCGTCAATTATGCAAAGTGCAGCCCTGAACAGCCAAGCTGAGTTTGATGATGCACCAGATGGCCTGGAAGGTTCTTTATTGTGGATATGATCAATGTAGGCGCTGAACAACAAAACACAAAAATAGAAGAAGAAATAGCATACCGCTTGGATAATTGGACAATTCCGCTCATAATTATTCAAAATAGCCCAAACATCAAACACTAGACAGAGCAAATTTAATCAACAAAGCAGACCTGCTTAAAATATGGATTCAACCACAAATGGAGGATAATGATTGCAATCTCACCGACTGCCATGGCACACCAATCAAGACATTGGGAACATGTAACCTGCAACTCGAATTGAATGCACAATTATTCACAGTTAACTTTGCAATTGTTGAAGCAGACAAGCGATCACTGCTAGGCGCAGCAGCATGTGAGTCACTGCAACTAGTACAGTGATTATACGATACAGGCACTGACTATATACTGATGTTGCACATGTCAGACATAGATGCAAAGTCAGTACAGACTTCTAAGGAACAAGGCCACAACTCCGCACACAACAAATTACAAAATAAGTTCCACTGAAAGGGCGGTGGTCCTAGAAGATACTGGTGCCCTCGAGAGTGAAACAATGCATAGATACCAAGTCAGAAGTTGACAGAAACAAAGTCTTCAAAGCAAAGCCAAAGGATGCTTCAGAAGATGACTCTGCGGGTTCTGGAGGCAAATGTCTCCTTGAAAAGAAACACAACGGTGATGTCAATAGCTGCTCGTCAAACATTAGCTGAGTAATGTCTTTGCCAGAACAATAGAAAACAAGAACGAATGGTCCGAAGCGCACGACAAACAAAGTTTGAAAAGCACGGAAAGAAACCAAATAAGCCAAAAAGCACTGATCTTGAGTAACAAACAAGAAACAGCTGGCACAGTGCAGCATATCATGGCCTCACAAAAGAAAATGTTGAACTTTTGGAATTGAAACAGCACCAGGAGCTAGAAATGAATGAACTGGAGAGGACACAAGCTGTGCTACTGGAGGAGAATAGGGAACTAGAAAACCAGCAACTTGTCTCTCAGTTTCAACAAGCAGAAATAGTGCATCAGGAACAGCTTATTGAGAAGGATCGGCAAGTCATAAACCAGCTGAACACAAAGATGAATTCCCTTCCGCACAGTATTGAGTCTCTAGAGAGAGAGAGAAGCCACATGAAAGGGAATTGCCTTGAATTGGAGAACAAACTTACTCAGTCGAAAAAAAACAGTTGAAGCATGCAAAAACAACAACAGAAATGCTGGGTTTAAACTGCAGAAACTACAAACTGAGATAGGTGAATTGCTTCAGGAAATCAAACAACTGAACATCCAGAAGGAAGAGTTAACTAAAAAGACAGGAGATATGAAAACCTGCCTGCAAGGGAAAAAGGTAGAGCTGCAAGTGGTGGTGAATAATCTCAGAGGTACCAAAGAACAGCAGCTCAGTGCAAATAACAGCAGCTCAGTGCAAATAACAGCACACTCAAGTAACTAGAGAAAAAGCTGAAAGGGGAGTCTGACCAGAAAGAGGTTAAAAAAGAGCTGTGTATCCTCAAGTCGATGGAAGGTATAGCATCAGAAGGAACTGGATCACAGGACACATCCAAAACCCTAGAGGTACTTCTGCTGGAGAAGAACCGTTCATTGCAATCTGAAAATGCAACTCTGCGGATCACCAACAGTGACCTCAGTGATCCCATTCCAGCATTAGATCTGGGACAACAGCTCCCGCTCAAAGTCCAGCGTATGCAAGATATAGAAACCGATATGCAAGATATAGAAAACTGCAGGATACACTTGAGGAATACAACAAGGAGTTTGCAGAAGACAAGAATCAGGAAGTAACAATGAAAGCACTTAAGGAAAAAAACAATGAGTATGAGCAGAGGTGGCTCAAAGAGAGACAGAGACCTTACGTGAGCAACTTTGCTGAGCTAACAAATCCCTGCAGTTGGCCACCCAGATCCAGAAAGCTCCTAGCCTGGAACAAGCTATCGGAGTCTTGACAAGATCAAGTCAGGAAGTTGAACTGGCAGTAAAAGACCATGAAATAATACAATTAGTTGAGGATGTACAAAGGTTGCAGGCAAACCTAACCAAACTCTGTGAAACCTCAGTAAGTCAGGTCTCACAACTAGACCAGTTCAAGCTCAAGAAAAATATAGATCAAGCTGCGCACGGGTACCAAGCCTGTCTTGAGAGTGAAAACGGAAAAGAACAAGAGTTCTTCATGCTTCAGCAACAGATCTTTCAAGAAGCAAGAAGTCAACGGTTCTTCAAAAATAGAGCAAAGAAAAGAAGAAGTCACCCACATATCTCAATCCAACAAACATAGGAAAAAGACCACTTCAGGCAACAAAGGCAGTTGAGCAGCAGGATCAGTCGGAAGCCTTATCGATTGAACTGATGAACAGTCACTTTTGCAGACATGAAGTTTTACATGACTAAAATCAATGTATATGTGTATACTTTGAATGTACTTGATTATGATTCAAAATCATTTTGAAAGAAAGGAGGATGTAATTAATGCTAGGTAAACAATCATCTGGATATAATATGAGTAGATCATCATCTGTATGTGCATTATAAGTTATATGTCTTACTGTGGTAGTTCTAGCATCCGACCAGCAGGTGGTGCAAGTTTGCGGGTCGTGACCCGGGTGCACCATGTATTCCAGCACAAGTTGTTAGTAAGGAGTTGATAACAGTCGCATATTAGAATAGCTCTGTAGTATCTTAGTGTAAGTTAGTGTTCAACCATTATTTGCAACTGTATTAATCTTAGACATTATAGTAATCCATTAGAGTAGTGTTAGCAATGAAAAGTTTTGTAGTACAACAAAGTCTAATGTTCTTTGTTAAAACAATCACATCAAGATTCAAAATCAGCATAATCAAAGAATATTACAGTACACAGCCATGCCCTGCACCCAACCAGGTACATGGTTGCCTCAGACGGTACCAACTACGTACACCATCTCCGTCACCTTCCGCAATTAACAGAACCAGCACCTACAGAAAACACAGCACTTCAGTCATCCGGTCTATGGCACCAACCCCCTGCACCAGTGGACATGCAGACTCCTGCAGAGGCCAACACACTGAATCCTGCGCCTGACAAAGACACATATGAAACATTCTATGTTGCTAACAGTGAGGACACTGGCCACAGAGAGACTACAAAACCACCAACAGTGTAACCACACACTCAGCATGCCTGAGCAGGCCGAACACAAGATTCCATGACTTTATTACCATTTAGAGATGTGACTTTTAAATTTCTAAATTTCTTTCCTGCAGAAAAGGGTGGGTGGGAGAAGAAGTCATAATGGTCAATGCACTAGTTGCTACAGCTTAATCCGTGCCTCAATATACATATGTGTAAATAGTTATGCATTGGCAGTTTTTTAATTGTATGTCACCCAATGGTCTGTACATATTATGCACACTGTTACATCTTAGGCCACCGGGTGTCTCAACTAAACAATGCAAATATGGTCACATGATAACATGATGTGACTGCAAAAGAGACCTTGTTGTGGGAGTGCGGGATCATCTCTGAGAGAGCACAAGTGTTGTATGTAGTGGTTGAGCTCAGGCATAAACTACCTTTGTTGAAATTCCATGTTGGTGATTTATAGAACCCACAACTTCCTACTGTTATGGGCCAGGGTTTAGAGAACCCCAAAGTGTATCATGGAGTTCACCTGATCCACAACTTTTAATAGATTGTGGTTATGGGGAGCACAAGGGCCCACTTTACAGATGTGATGCAACAGACCATGTTTATTTATGAATCCAGTTAAAACTTTAGAAACCCACAGTAAACATCTTAACAACTATCAACACCAATAATCCCCACAGATACAATATTCTATAAGTAATCCTTCATAACTTTCCTAACAACATCCATATATTAAACTCTTTTCAAAGAAAGGCAGCAGTTTTAAATTCTCTACAGAAACAGGTATTACTTTGAAATCCTCAAATGAGCTGAAGACAGTCTGTAGCTTGTACAGAGAGATCATTATACAGCTTCTTGCTTTGCCTACAGCTATCCAGCTCTGAAAATGAAACTAAAACACACTGTAACTGTCTGCTCAAAAGCAAAAGTGAAAGACAGACAGCCCAGCTCCACCCACACTCTGGCATCACTGCAGCTATTTGATAAACACCCATATCTTTCGTTTTTTTAAATTTAGTGTACCCAATTCATTTTTTCTAATTAAGGGGCAATTTAGCATGGCCAATCCACCTAGTCTGCACAAGTTTGGGTTGTGGGGGCAAAACCCACAAAAACACGGGGAGAATGTGCAAACTCCACACGGACAGTGACCCAGAGCCGGAATCGAACCTGGGACCTCGGCGCCGTGAGGCTGCAGAGCTAATCCACTGCGCCACCATGCTGCCCATAAACACCCATTTCTTAAAGGTACTCTCACATGACACTACATTAAGCAGTATGAAGCAAGCTGGTCCCTTCTGGGACTATTTAAACTGCCACTCAACCAGCTGCAGGTGAAGATGGTAGGTACGGCGGACTGGCCCAAGGTAAAAGCATTGTATGTGCTATCGGATTAGCTAAAGCAGAGTTTGTGAAATCAGTATGCGAGTTGCTGGACCAATTTGGAGGCTTTTGTTGACCAGAGGTAGTTGCAGGGTCATTTGGTCTGCAACATGAGCAGGATATCCAGAGGAGGAGGCAGTAAGGGGAAGCTCCTACCTCTGCTCTGCTGCCATGCCCTGGGAGTGACACTGGGGCATTAACATCCATTGTCACCTGCTCTTTTTTTCTTTTAAGACTGTCCCTGGAACGCCTCCCGCTCCCTGATGAAAACATGACCCCCACCTGCCTGACTAGTACTTAAGGGCAGCGTTGTTGAAGCAGAGTCCTTTCACTTGCTTAATACATCACCTTTGATCCTGAATGCTTCAAAGTGATTGTCCAGTAGCCTGCAGAGCATTGCGTTAGCTTCCCTTTAATGGAGATTGCGCCTTTAAAAGGAGAAAACTCATAACAATGGGTCAGTTCAGAATGCTACATGGCCCTTTGGAGTCAACAATGGCTACCAGCAATGCAACAGAGACCAGTTCAGCACCATACCACTTGGGCTATGCTACCAATCTGGAAATGCAACATTGCTTATCGCTTTTGGAACTGGATGCAAATCACAAGACTCACCCCCAAATATACAGGATTATCCAAAATCATGTGAATTTTTGGTGTACACTCCCAGCAAGTAAAGCTCTGCAACATGAATTTGTAAAATTATTCCTGTAAAGTTGAATGTCGGATAATGGATGATTCATTTTAGACAGCGTTTTCCAGGTTAATTAAATACTCTAATTTGCAAAATACCATTTCCAGATGAACACTACTAACTCTATTGTCATTATACACAGTCACAGATTAGAAATATATTTCCAAGAATGATTTTGAGTAGTTTCAGTCACCCTGAAATTGGAACAAAATGTTGATTTTGTAAATGCCTGTAAACTTTCACATTTTTCAAATAGGCAGTACAGGAAATTCATCTGAAGCTGGCTACTTGTGTCTAGCATCAGAAACTTCTGTCAGAATGCAAAGGTGTAATTTTTGATCCAAATGTCTGTATCTGTCTTTAGAAAAAACTAAGAGTTGCTGGCTGGAGGATTTGTGAGTGGAAAGTAGATTTGTGCTCCACATAGTGTTATGATACTGGAGCAGACCCCAACATTTGATGGAATACTGGCCAAGAACCCCAAGCAATTTTTAAAAAATTTGTAAAACTGTGAGGAAGCCATACTTCACCCCAGGAGTGATGACTCTGACCAATAGGTATCTCTTATGTTTAATATAGAATTAACCGTATTAACATCAAAGAAATAGCTTTACAATTATCAGTTAAACAGTTCTTAAATAAAAGGAAAAACTTAAACCTATTATCTACAGCAATGGTGACCTCACTTTTACAACACCTTAAAAGCAGCTTTAGTAGACACAATGCCTGCGTGTATTTTAAACCAGAGTTTTTAATAACATTACTGCTACAGTGTATTAAAAAAATAACAATGTCTACATTCATCAGAAGAACTACTGCCACACCAACTGGACAGTGGCTGAGTAATTGTAGTAATGTGTTGAAGGACATCTGGTACTAA
The DNA here is from genome assembly GCF_902713615.1 of Scyliorhinus canicula. Lineage (NCBI taxonomy): Eukaryota > Metazoa > Chordata > Chondrichthyes > Carcharhiniformes > Scyliorhinidae > Scyliorhinus > Scyliorhinus canicula. The sequence continues at coordinate 85,972,251 of NC_052150.1, forward strand.
TTCCAATTAGACAACCCAGTTGAAATGCCACTTATAAATAAAGTTAACGCAACAGGTTACTTGCTTATCTGTACGGAGACATTTGGAGAGAGTTCATAGAATCCTACAATGCAGAAGAAGCCATCCAGCACATCAAATCTGTGACCCTCTGAAAGAGTACCCAATTTAGGCCTAATCTCCCGCCCTATCCTGATAACCCCACCTAACATTTGGATAATTAGCGGCAATTTAGCATGGCCAATCCACCTAACCTGCACATCTTTGGACTGAAGGAGGAAACCAGAGTACCCAAAAGAAACTCACGCAGACACGGGGATTGTAATAACTGTTGCTATTTGCTTTGCCTCATCATGCTACTGCTTTTTCTACATTTTAAATTCAATCGGTTTTACATAATCTCTAACTACTCTTAACAGTTAATTTTCAGCTGGCTGCTCCATTGTCATTTTTAAATTAGGCTGAGTTTCTGACTCAGTGAACACATTTTTAATTGAAGTATTAATTTTAGTAACATTCTTACAACAGATAGTTGGGCCTTTCATGTCACCCAACTTTTCCTGTCCAATTTCAGTTTCAACAGGTTCAATGCCCTTTCCCAAATTACTGAAGGTGGCAATATCTTATCCTCAGCCAAGTCGTTTTCTAAGAAGAAATCAATTCAACAGGTAAAGTAGGAGCAACACCCAGTAACAGGATCAGTAAATAAGCCACATTTTAAATTAATCTTATACAAAGTAATGGGTAAACAGTTTCCATCAATACCTTATTACTTGGCAAACATTTTAGAGAGAGTTTCACACCACTTGACAATATAAGTGACTGTGCTGATCCTGTATCTCTAAGATAATTGATTTACCTGCCTCACAAGCTGAACATGGGGACAGCCTTCATGTGTCCTTTCTTGTGACAAAAATAGCATGGGACTCTCCTTGAACAAAACCTCTCCGAACCTTTCCCTCCTCTGCCCTGACGAGTGCCCAAGTCTTTACCTTTCCCACCTTTCTGAGCCAGACTTGACATCACCGGATGATCGACCTTATTCTCACTCTGGTTTCTCTGGGAGGCTCAAAGTAGTGCATGTTACTAAATATTTATGTGTTCACGTATAATCACAACCACAAGAACTCACTTCAGTCACCACAGACATTTTGCACAGTGTGCTGTTCCAAGGTTCTCTGCAACGTAGGAGCTCTCGTTTTTCCATTCAAATAATTTGGCCCTCGAGTTGCATCCACCATATTCAATCTGAGATCCCTGAGACAGTCATCACCTGAACGGCACACTACTGTAAAACTGCCTTAACTAGATTCACAATTGCCTTGATTGGAAAAACAATTACCCAGAGCCCTCCTTTATCTTATCCCTTGTCAAACTGTCTGGCTGGTCAACTCTGGCAAAACTGAAGCAGCAGCAGGGAAACAGCTTTCTGTACTGTTTACACACAGCTCTTTGTAAATGTGCCTTCTCTGTTCTCCTCTCTGCTGTGACTTCCCTTTGTGTCTTACCATACAACTATATGTTCACTTCCTTCCTGTTGGTACTATTTCCATAAGACCGTAAGACGTAGGAGCAAAAGTAAGCCATTCGGTACAGCGAATCTGCTCCACCATTCAATGAGATGGCTGATCTGATATTATCCTCAACTCCACATTCCTGCCTTATCCCCAGGTCAAGAGTTGTCTGGTCACATGGGCCAATATTTTGTATTCTCCAAGAAAATTGCAATTGAACCCTTTACAACTGATGTAAACTCTTAAAAGTCCTTTTTAATAAATCTTACAAATTCCACAGATATAAAGAAATTGCAAAATTTCCTTACTGCATTGCTTCTGGGGCAAAGGTCATCACATCCCAAAATCAATTTTTGATAGGCTTCAGCATTTTGAATGTATTTGAGACATCAGAATACCATGAATATCATAGTTACAAGCATTTTACAATAATTAGGACTAAGTCAATATTTTTCAGCTATTTGGTGCATGTAAATTCAAACAAATAAAAATCTATTTGAAATATCAACCTTGAAGAAGTTATTCTTTTAATTGCATTGTTGATAATAGAATGATTAATGGGCATATAGTTTTAAAACACTTCTCTTGCTAATATTCTGCTCTTCATTTCATCCTGAAAACCTTGATATATCATTCCATGATCAGTAGTTCACTCATAACTATTATTCATGTCTGCATTTCTCAATCAGTAGTATGTTTCAGTAGGGTATATACCTTAGGCTTGTTGGAATGGTGGAGTCAAGCCTGCTCCTATTGCCACTCAATGTGCAAACACTCACTTTCGGCAAGGGCTGCTACATAAAAGAGTAGGAAACAGTCGCGACACCCAGGGCTTGTGCACAGTCAACTCCAGCCCCACTTGACCTGGACTCGCAACACAGGTTGAATTAGAATTTATTTAAAATACCCGAGGTTCTTGGTTGAGCCCAATAAACTAGTCACCAGGTTTGTAACTTTAAAACATAAGTAACTATTTATTATCTACAATATTATAGTTAAATGGACAGAAAATTTAATTGGCTATCCACTATCCCTTTCCCACCACCCACTTCCTAACTCGCCCCATTCTCCACACAGACAAAACAGAGGGGAAAAGGTGGTGGAAAGGGAAAGAAAATACAAATAAAACTAAAAGGATACTTGGCTTTAAGTTTCTACGTGTTGCACGTCCTGAAGGACGTCTTGGAGAACGCTTATCCGAAGATCAGAGGCTGAATGCCCTTGACCGCTGAAGTGTTCCCCAACTGGGTTACAGAAACCCAGCACCCATGGACCAATTGAACCAGGAACATTCCTCGTCACAATGGACATCTCGGCACTCTACACCAGCATCCCCCATGACGACAGCATTGCTGCAACAGCCTCAGTACTGAACACCGACAATCGCCAATCTCCAGACGCAATTCTGCAACTCATCCGCTTCATTCTTGGAGTGTAGTGTTCAATTCTGGTCGTCACACTACCAGAAGGATGTGGAGGCTTTAGAGAGGGTGCAGAAGAGATTTACCAGGATGTTGCCTGGAATGGAGGGCATTAGGCTATGAGGAGAGGTTGAATAAACTTTATTTGTTCTCACTAGAACGAAGGAGGTTGAGGGGCGACCTGATAGAGGTCTACAACATTATGAAGTGCATATTCAGAGTGGATAGTCAGAGACTTTTTCCCAGGGTAGAGTGGTGGATTACTAGGGGGCACAGGTTTAAGGTGCGAGGAGCAAGGTTTAGAGGAGATGTACGAGGCAAGTTTTTTACACAGAGGGTAGTGGATGCCTGGAACTCGCTGCCGGAGGAGGTGGTGGAAGCAGGAACGATAGTGACGTTTAAGGAGCTTCTTGACAAATACATGAATAGGATGGCAATAGAGGGTTACGGACCCCGGAAGTGTAGAAGATTTTAGTTTAGATGGGCAGCATGGTCGGCGCAGGCTTGGAGGGCCGAAGATCCTGTTCCTGTGCTGTACTTTTCTTTGTTCTTTGTATTCTGGATCACAACGTCTTCACCTTCGACAACAAGTTCTTCATCCAGACACACGGAACAGCCATGGGGACCAAATTCCCACCTCAATATGCTAACATCTTCATGCACAAGTTTGAACAAGACCCCCTCACCGCACAGGACCTTCAATCGACGTTATACACCAGATACATCGATGACATTTTTGTCCTTTGGTCCCACGGCGAAGAATCACTGAAACGACTAGACAATGACATCAATAAGTTCCATCCCGCCATCAGACTCGCCATGGACTATCTCCAGAATCGGTTGCATTCTTGGACACACTTGTCTCCATCAAGGATGGTCACCTCAGCACTTTGCTTTACCGCACGCCCACGGATAACCTCACGATGCTCCACTTCTCCAGCTTCCACCCTAAACACATTAAAGAAGCCATCCCCTATGGAAAAGCCCTCCAAATACACAGGATCTGTTCAGACAAGGAGGAGCGTAACAGACATCTACAGATGCTGAAAGATGCCCTCATATGAACGGGATGTGGCGCTCACCTCATCGATCGACAGTTCCAATGCCCCGCAGCAAAAAGACGCACTGACCTCCTCAGAAGACAAACATGGGACACAACCGACAGTCCTTCCCCGGAGCGGAGAAATCTTCTATGACATCTTCTTCGCAGCCTTCAATGCGTTATCGATGAAGACGAACATCTTGCTGAGGTCATCCCCACACCACCACTACTTGCCTTTAAACAACCGCGCAACCTCAAACAAACCATTGTTTGCAGCAAACTACCCAGCCTTCAGAACAGCGACCACGACACCACAAAACCCTGCCATGGCAATCTCTGCAAGACGTGCCAAATCATCGACATGGGTACCACCATTACACATGAGAACACCACCTACCAGGTATGTGGTACATACTCGTGCGACTCGGCCAACGTTGTCTACGCTGCAGGAAAGGATGTCCCAAAGCGTGGTACATTGGCGAGACCATGCAGACGCTGTGAGAATGGATGAACGGACATCACGCGACAATCACCAGGCAGGAATGTTCCCTTCCAGTCGTGGAACACTTCAGCGGCCAAGAGCATTCAGCCTCTGATGTTCGGGTAAGCGTTCTCCAAGGGTGCCTTCAGGACGCCCGACAATGCAGAATTGCCGAGCAGAAACAAGTTTTGCACACATGAGTACAGCCTTAACCTGGACCTTCGATTCATGTCGCATTACATTCACCCGCCACCATCTGGCTGGGCTTGCGAAATCCTAACAACTGTCCTGACTTGAGACAATTCGCACCTCTTTAACCTGTGATTATCCCTCTCTCCAGTTGCTCCGCCTGGACCTGTCAAGACTTAATTACCTGCAAAGACTCTCATTCAAAGTATCGTCTTGCATCATTGACTTTGTCTATATATATGTTTCTGGAACCCACCTCCTTATTCTCCTTAGGAAGGAGCAGTGCTCCAAAAGCTAGTGATTCGAAACAAACCTGTTGGACTTTAACCTAGTGTTGTAAGACTTCTTACTGTGCTCACCCCAGTCCAACGCCGGCATCTCCACTTCAGAATAGAGCAGTTCTTTCACTTCAGCTAGCAGGAGAGAGAGAGCATTCCTTTCACTTCCAAGGGCTAAACACTTCTGTTGGCGATATATACTTTTTTTAGGGGGGCATGGTGACACAGTGATTTGCACTGCTGCCTCACAGTACCAGGGACCCAGGTTCGATTTTGACCTTGGATGACTGTCTGTGTGGAGTTTGCATGTTCTCCCCATGTCTGTGTGGGTTTCCTCCGTGCGCTCCAGTTTCCTCCCACAGTCTACAGATGTGCAGGTTAGATGGATTGGTCATGATAAACAAAATTGACTCTTAGTGTCCAGGGATGTACAGGTTAGCTGCGGTTATGGGGATAAGGTGGAGGAATGACCCTAGATATTATGCTCTCTCAGAGGGTCGGTGCAGATTCAATGGGCCGAATGGCTTCTGTCTGCATTGTAGAGATTCTATGATTCTAAGTTCTCTCAGAAAGCATCACGAAGGAACCAATTACTGACTGTTGTCAGGCAGAACACTGTCCCTGGCTAACCCACCAGTTTCCAGTTAACCAATCAAACCGACTCACTCCACAGCTGGTTCCCAAGATCCAGTCAGTGTCAAAGAGCCAAGTTCCCCCTTTCTAAAATACAAAACCTGGGAATGCAGTGCCCAGGCAAGCAGGCTGTTTCAACAAGTCTTCTGCTTAAAGGCATATCCCAATTATGAGTCCACAGACAAAAATAATAAATATAACGTAAGAGAAATGGAACAAAGGAAATAAACAGGAAGGACTCTTACAAAACAGTGAGGTTTCCCCTCTCTTGCCCTTGACAATCTGACCTATAATTTGAAGTTCTGCTACACAGTCTTCACTAAGATCAACTGACCCGCACGCAATGTGGAACAAACCAGATCTTCCTAATTTGCATGGTCCAGTTACTCACTGAATAAACTGGCTGAAATAATAGTCCTCTAAATTGATCTTCCACTCATCGTATTCTATTCTATTGTTTTCTTAGGGATTTTTGAGTCCCTACTTTCTAGATGTTGTGAGTTGATTAGAGTTGTTTGCACACTGGTAATCTCAGTAGCTTCATTAGTCTGCTATCAGAAATGTCATTACCATTGTGTTTGATATGTATGTGTACTCCTAAAAAGAAATGCCCAGGTGTGAACATTAGTTAATGTAGTGAGATTGAGTTTCAATGCCTTCTTGGTTATGTACTGTAATCAGATCTGGGTTTTACGTTCTAATTTGAAATTACTGAATTAGCAGCAGCATTAATATAACAACGGTCAGCAAATTTAAAACTAACCACTTAGGTGAAATACTTACTGGAGCATGTTGCAATACAGTAATACTGTATAATATCACAATCCTTTTTTATAAATAGCTTGTAATATCTGTTCAGTTAGCTGATTTATTTGAGGCTTGTAAATCAATTCCACAATCTTGTGTGATAGATTATTATTTTCTTTACAGGTCATAGTTCTTCCTCTAATTTGTTTAGTCAGGGAAGATTACCTCAATCACCACCCAGAGCAGAAGCAGCACACCTAAGCAACAGTCTTCAATCATATTCCCTTGAAAGCTCCGGCTGCCTTGACATGACAGGTGCAATTTTTTTTGAGTGTTTTTATAACTATTTATTGCAATGGTGAACTGTTTGGGCTTGATACGTTTGTTTGAGAGCCAAGCCTTTTGTTGAGTTCGAAGAAAGAAAAGATATGTTTTAAACTGAACGATCACCTTAGACGTGAAATACTTTGCCACACCTAGCTTGTTCTCCAAATATAACTAGCTCACCAAATATAGATATATTGTTCTGAACAAATGAGACACTCGGAGTGTGTGCAGCACATGGGTATGAGGCAAGGGTGTGCATTGTCCTCGCTATTGTTTGTGTTGGTGATTGAGCCCTTGGTGATGGCACTTCAGACCTTGGCTGAGTGGTAGGGGATTGAGAGGGGAGGCAGGGATCACAAGGTGTCGTTGTCTGCCAATGACCTGTTGCTGTTTGTACTGGACCTGTTAGACAGCATGGGCAGAATCATGGGCTTACTGGAGAGGTTTGGGGTCTTTAAGGATTATAAATTGAATATAGGGAAAAGGCGAGGTGTTCCCAGTGAAAGCAGTGGGGTGGGGGAGGGGGCGAACCTGGGGGCACTGCCATGTAAGGTGGCAAGGGTGCAGCTTGAGTACTTGGGGATTCAGGTAACACATGAGTGAACCAGAATGCATAGGTGGAATTTGATGGGTTTGGTGACGGAGGTTAAGAGGGACCTTTAAATGTCGGATGCACTGCACCTGACATTGCAGGAGGGTGTAGGTGGTGAAAATGAATGTACTGCCGGGATTCCTGTTTGTGTTTCAGTCCCTCCCAATTTTCCACCCAAGACCTTTTATCAGAAGGTAGATTTGTAAATCTCAGAATTTGTGTGGGCAGGGAAGGTGCCGAGGGTGAAGAGGGCTCTGTTGCAAAGGCAGAGGTGGGAAGGGGGCTGACACTCGGGGATCTGTTGCATACTATTGGGCAGTGAATGTGGAGACGTTGAGACAATGGTGGGAAGGTCAGGTTAGAGAGGAGTCTTGGAACGACACAAGCCTGAGGGCTCTGATGATGGCCCCGGTGCTGTTCGCCCCGAGGAAGTAAACAAGGAGTCCGGTGGTGAAGGCGTCCTTAGAAATTTGGAACCAGCTGAGTAGGCACTTTAAACTGGGGCACATGTCGGCAATGATGCCATTCTGTGTGAATCATAGGTTTACACCGAGGGGGAATAGATGGGATGTATAGGAGATGGAGGAAGGAGGGATTAGTGCAGGTCAGGACATATTTGCAGTGGGGAAGTTTGCTGGGCTACAGGAACTGCAGGTGAGGTTTAAGCTACCAAGGGGGAGTTAGGGGGCAGCACGGTAGCATTGTGGATAGCACAATCTCTTCACAGCTCCAGGGTCCCAGGTTCGATTCCAGCTTGGGTCACTGTCTGTGCGGAGTCTGCACATCCTCCCCGTGTGTGCGTGAGTTTCCTCCGGGTGCTCCGGTTTCCTCCCACAATCCAAAGATGTGCAGGTTAGATGGATTGGCCAGGCTAAATTGCCCTTCGTGTTGGGTGGGGTTACTGGGTTATGGGGATAGGGTGGAGGTGTTAACCTTGGGTAGGGTGCTCTTTCCAGGAGCCGGTGCAGACTCGATGGGCCGAATGGCCTCCTTCTGCACTGTAAATTCTATGTAAATGAGTTTAGATATTGGCAGGTGGGGGACTTTTGCGCGCAAGGAGCTGCCTTCGTTCCCTTGAGTGCTGGAGTATAAGCTTTTGGAGAAAATATTGCTCCTGGATAGGGGGGGTGAGGATGGTAGGATTGGGATATATATGGATGGTTGGGAGAGCAGGGCACAGCTTTAGTGAAAAGGATTAAGTGGAAGTGGGAGGAGGAGTTGGAAAGGACGATAGGATGGGGACTTTGGTGCAAAGTAATGTGCCAAGTGAGCTCGCCCTCCTCCTGCGGAAGAATGAGTCTTATACAATTTAAGGTAGTGCACAGGTCCACATGACTCAGGGCCCGATGAGTGTTTTTTTCCGAATGTAGCGGATGGGTGCGAGAGGTGTGGGAAGGGTCGAATGAATCATGTCCATATGCTCTGGGCGTGTGAGGAGTTGGAGAACGTTTAGGAGGCAGTGTTCGAGGCCTTATTGAGGATTGTAGGGTTGAGATGAAGCCGGAGCCTATGGTGGCGATCTTTGGGGTATCGTAGGTGCCAAAGCTGCTGGAAGGAAAAGGGGCCAATGTCGTGGTTTTTGCCTCTCTGATTGCGTGGCGTTAGATACTTTTGGATTACAGTTGATTGGCCACGCCTCTAGGGGTTGTGGCATAGTTGGGAGACTTGTACCAGTTTCTCAGGTTGCAGAAAACCAAATTCACACGAAGGGGTTCGGAGGAGAGCTTTGAGGTATGGTGGAGGCTGTTCGTGGCTATATTTGAGGAGTTGTTTGTCAGGGGGTGGGGGGAGAGTAAATGGGGAACAATGTACAAATTATATACTCTGGTGGATGTTAAGGTTGTGTTATTATGTTGAATATGTATCTTAATATGAACAGTTTTGATGAATAAATATGGACAATTTCTTCTGGTGAAGTATTGGCATGGAAATGAAATGAAAATCGCTTATTGTCACGAGTAGGCTTCAATTAAGTTACTGTGAAAAGCCCCTAGTCGCCACATTCCGGCACCTGTCCGGGGAGGCTGGTACAGGAATCGAACCGTGCTGCTGGCCTGCTTGGTCTGCTTTAAAAGCCAGCGATTTAGCTGAGTGAACTAAACCGGTCACACACATTTTTACAGGGAGAACAGGCAATAATTCCTGGACCTAAATGATGAGAGCAGTGTTACTGGTACTGATACTGGACCTTGGGGTTCATTTCCATCAATCTAGTGAGTAACAAAGACCTTACCATGTGAATGAAGATAAGACCACTGCTAGTGTGGCTGCAGACCCCAGGTAAGTAAATACCAAGCCAAGGTGATCAAAGTCTAGGTCAGGCAGATTGGAGGTTGGGTCAGTGTAGAGGGGGACACAGGATGGGTAAGGAAGTTGAAGGTTGGGTCAGTGAGGTCAGAAGCCACAGAGACCGGGGAATGGCATGGAGCCTCATTTCTTACATGTGAAATTAGGAGGAGCATTCCCATTCCTTTTTCCAAGCCCAAGCAAATATCTTTCAAAAGTATATCTTGTTGAATGCAGCCTGACAGGTAGTCTCGTAGCCTGGCTTATCCTGAGTGCAGCCATCTCAGGGCAAACTATTCTTTCTTTGGGGGACTCAAAACAAATGGTGGTCCATTTTTGCATTTGCAAACAATCTAATCTAATATCTGGTTCAGAAATGGGAGCTGAAAAGCAATTTATTTATTTTCCCAATGTAATGAGCAGCACATTTCTGAAAGGAAATGTGAGCATGCTGCTTGCCTATCACGTTGGTAATGTTTGTCGGCCTGAAAAACAGAGTGCTACATTGCTGAATTTATATCATAGAATCATAGAATGTACAGTGCAGAAGGAGGCCATTCGGCCCATCGAGTCTGCACCGGCCCTTACAAAGAGCACCCTACTGAAGCCCACGTATCTACCCTATCCCCGTAACCCAGTAACCCCCACTTAACATTTTTTGGACACTAAAGGCAATTTAGCGTGGCCAACCCACCTAACCCGCACATCTTTGGACTGTGGGAGGAAACCGGAGCACCCGGAGGAAATCCGTGCAGACTCCGCAGACAGTGACCCAGCCGGGAATCGAACCTGGGACCCTGACCCTGGTTCAGCTGTGAAGCAACTATGCTAACCACTATGCTACCGTGCTGCCCAGAAATGATTTAAAATTATCTGTTGATAGTGAAGAGAGAGTTTAGGAAAACGTTTCTCCTCATGGTAGATTGGTGGAGCATGAAATATTTTGTCACAGAAAGTAGGTGAGGCAGAGCCCATTGCATTTTCTGAGGGAATATTGGATAAACATTTAAAGCATGGGAAAATATGGTATGGAGAGAAAACATGGCAATGAAATTGGTTTGCATTTCTCTGTCAAAGAACAGATATATTGGGCCATATAGCCTTCACATGTCCTACAAATATCTACGATTCAATATAAAATATCATAATTTGCCATGAATGAAGAGTAGCAGATATTGATGAGGGGAGAAATAAAGGAAAAACAGGCAATTATAGATCTGTCAGTCTAACATCAGTTATACACAAACTCTAGAATTCATTTTTCAGAAGAAAATTAGTGAGTATTTAGAAATGCTATGGTTCAATTTCTCATAATTGCAGGCTCCAGTCACTGAGAAGCACTCTGGAATAGTAGCTTATCATGATGTAATTGCAGATGTTGGCATTAGTTGTTGATATGCAGCCACTTTCTGATTTCTGTATCTCAACTTGGCAGCCATTTCTCCCAAGGTTTGGCAATTTTTTCCAATTTATTGGGTATTTAAAGCCTGATAACCACATAAATGAGTTACCAATGAATTACGTGCTCATTTGGGACATCCTCACGCTAGTATCACCTGGTTTTGAGCTGCAGCCTATCCAAAACTGAGTATTGTTCCATGTCTACTTTCATTGTCCTCAAACCCACCATTTTAGACCAATACCTGCTGTTTCCTTAAATTTATTAATTTTCTAATGCCTTCTTTATTAATTTATCAGTTTGCTCATGACTATTTATAATATGTCAAAAATGTTCTGTATCCTACATGCTGTCAGTGCAAAATCAATCTTGAATTCCTATGTTACATTTGTGGAATCATGTTTTTTAATGTTAGTTGTGCCTCAGTTGGTTGCACTAATGTCAGTTCCCAGTCAGAATGCTGACTAGCATGCCGATGCATCACTGGGGGAGGGTGACACTGTTGGAAGTGTTGTCTTTTGGATTAGACATTAAACTATCCGTCTGCTCTTTCAGGTTGTTATAAAGATTCCAAGACACTTTTTTGAAGAGAAACAAGGAAGTTATCCCTGGTGCCCTTGCTAGTAATTATCCTTCGTTCAACATCTCTCAACATCTCCCAAATAAACAAATAAGCTGGCCATTATCGCTCTATTGTTTGTAATTTAGGAGCTTGTTGTACTCAGAATAGCTGGATGTTTCCTACGTTACAGAAGTGACTACACTTCAAAACTATACGAGCTGTAAATTGTTTTGACATTTCTGGTGATTGTGAAAGGCGCCATACAAATGCAAACCTTTATTTCTCTCATGTCACCATTTATAGTCATGGGGATTTCTGGAACATGTTAGCTGAACAAACCAAGATACTTTAGATGGTTATTTTGTATTAAATAGTTGGGTTAATTAAAAAGTAACAGAATTATGGAAATAAGCTGTGGGTAAGTTTGCGAACGTTAGATGCTATCCACAAGCAAGATTATGGAATAGAACTGAGCTCACTGAGGAGCGTCCGTGATCCTGAGATTGTCATGGACAGCATGTTCAGTGAGGTAGTCACAATGAAGGTAAAGACTGAGCAGGCAGTAAGGGGATGGGTGACCACCAGACAGAGCAGAAGGAGGCAGGTAGTGCAGGAAACCCCTGTGGTTGTCCCCTTTCTAACAGATATACTGTTTTAGGTACTGTTGGAGGGGGCCAGAGACAGACTTTCAATGAAATACAGCGCTGCAGCAGGGCCCTGACCATACGACGAGGTAACAGTTGTGGTGGGAATATCTTGGTAGCTCTTCATTTGCTGATGGGCTCGATTGTTGGACTCCCTTTTATAGCAGGAAAACAGTTCGCCAGACGTTGAGATGTGGTGGAAACCTAGAGCCTGTTAAGGCACAGATCTCCTGAATTGATGTGAAGGTTCTGAACTTTCATTGAGTAAAGCTGCAAAGCAGAAACCAGGTTTCTGGCATTCGGCCTGGCAGGCAGCCTGAAGGAAAAGGGAGGTCGTCAACCTAACATTGGGATGCGAGCCTGCGAAGCTTTCAGTGAGGTGAGGAGGAGGCGCTGGCCAACAGCTGTCAACGGGAGCAGCTGGGTGACTCGACCTCCAGACCAGGGCTGACGTGGGCAGACGGGCAACCAACTAAAAAGAACCGGCCACCAGACCAGATAGACAGCAGCAGCCAGGCAGCCAGCCAGGAATGCATAGGGTCGTCGGGGCTCGAGGCATGGCCACCCGAGCTAGAGCCAAGAAGTGAGCAGACCGGCCATTGGGAGTTGCGAAGAAGGCCCAGCAAGCGGCAGCGTCGTGTCTCGTGGAACTATTGTGTTTCGACCAGAGCCATAGGTCAGTAAGGCCAGACTGAGTGAGAAGGCTGGACTAGGCAGCAACAAGACCAAACATCAAGGGATAAAGAGCAGTGTCCAGGGCAGATAGCCAGCATCAGCAGATAGGAAACCAGCCAAGAGCACACGCAGTCGTCAAGGGTCATGGCTCGAGACCCAGCCAATCGAGAGCCGAGGGGTGAGCAGAGCAGCAGTCAGGGGTATGAAGAAGGCCAAGCAAGCGCCAGCGTCACGTCTCAGAGAATCGGGGAGCAACAGCCAGCGGGAGCGGGAGGATTCGACCAGAGCCAGAGGCCAGCCAGGCAGCAAGGCTGAGTGTGAGAGGACCAGGCAGTGAGGGCGAGATTTGGGGTTTCTGCAACTTGCATTGTGTGATCTGAAAGTAGGAGGGTCAAGAAGTCATTGACATAATTTGGAGTGGGACTCAACATCATTGTGGGTAGGGCTCTACATCATTGGGGACACCATGGGTGTCTCAGATGCACAAAAAGGGAGGAAGAAGAATGGCAGGACATAGAGATAAGGGATTCAAGAGTAAGGGGAATAGACAGGTGCGGCTGCAAAAGAGACTTCAGGATGGTGTGATGCCTCCCTGGTGCCTTGTTCAAGGATGTCACAAAGCGGCTGCATGGGATTCTGACGGAGGAGGGTTAACTATGTGGTACCAACGACATAGGTAAAATAAAGTGATGAGGTCCGACAAGCAGAATATAGGGAGTTAGAAAAAATTATAGCTATTAAACAAGAAATCAGAGATGCAAGCCAGAAAGGTAAACTGTATTCATGTGCAAACCCCATATGGACAGTGACCCAGGGCCGGGATCGAACCCTGGTCCTCAGTGCCATGAGGCAGCAGTGCTGACCACTGCACTATAGTGCTGCCCAGGAGATGGTTAAACATGAAATGAAAATCGCTTATTCTCACGATTAGGCTTCAATGAAGTTACTGTGAAAAGCCCCTAGTCGCCACATTCCGGCGCCTGTTCGGGGAGGCTGTTACGGGAATCGAACCATGCTGCTGGCCTACCTTGGTCTGCTTTCAAAGCCAGCAATTTAACCCAGTGTGCTAAACAGCCCCTCCTTAGGGCCCAAGCCAGAGTTGAGTATTTCAATGGAAGCTGAGAAAACATTTGATAGGATTGAGTGGAGTACCTCTTTGATATCCTTGGAAGGCTTGGCTTTGGGCCAAATTTATATCATGGATTAGGCATTTGTGCAGAGGCCCCATCACAAGAATGCCCTGAGCTCAGGTTATTTTTGACTAAATAGAGGTACAAGGCAGGGTTGCCAATGGTCCCCATTTTGTTTGCCTTAGCAGTTGAGCCGCTGGCCATTGTGTTGAGGTCACCCACTAGATGGAGGGGGTTAAGGTCACCCACTAAATGGAGGGGGTTAAGGTCACCCACTAGATGGAGGGGGTTAAGGTCACCCACTAGATGGAGAGGGTTAAGGTCACCCACTAGATGGAGGGGATTAAGGTGGAGGAGGGAGCATAAAAGTGTCCTTGTATGTGGATGATTTGTTATATATCACGGACCCTCTTTCCAATGTGGAGGAGATAATTAAGCTGAATTTTGGATCCTTCTCTGGAGACAAGCTAATTCTGGGCAAAAGTTAATATTCCCCCCCCCGGGAGCTCATCTGTGTGATTGAGGCGGAGGATCAGTCATGGTCACATTGAATGGCAGAGCAGGCTCGAAGGGCCAAATGGCCTACTCATGTTCCGAGTATCTTTGTTTCTAACTGTGTACGGGAACCAAGGTAAGTCGTAACTTTATTGGAATGTTATAAACAGGAAAAGGGGGATTTGTATATCTGTTCAAGTTTGGGATAATGGGTGTTTTGCAGGGACCATTGACCATCAATGGCAACATAGACATCCAGTGTAAACCTTTGTGTTACAAGTTCCTGGTCAAGATCGATATAGTAAGGGGATTAGAAGATCGAAATCTCCACAAGCAGAGATGTTGTATAAGTGACATTTCAGTATTTGTGTAATGGATTTGAGTCTAAGCCTGTGACTATTGTAAAGCTTAGCAATCTTGAATTGTTGTAAGGGTACAATAAAGGTAAGAATGAGTTTGTATTTGAGGTCCACATGCAGTCACATGCTGCTATGTAAGGCTCTGTACTCTGATGAATATTCAAGATTGCACTTGAAAATGAAAACCATTCAATATCTTTCATAACTATGCTCCAGACACAGAAAAATCAATTCAAGAACAAATAGACCCCAGAAATGAGTGCAGGGATCACAATAGATGATTAACCTCTGCCCCTTGATTGCAATGTAACCAGTACACCAACATCATGCTACCTGCTAATTTGTATGATCTCGATATCTAGTCAGCACTAACCACATTGATTTCCACTGCAGGCAATGCCTCCGAGAACGGTGGCAGCTGCCGTCAATGCATTCACCAAAGGCCCAGGAACAAGGAGGGATCGAAAGCCAAAGCTAAGTGAGAGCTTGTGGGTTGGAGGTTGCAAGACCGGATGTAGAGGGGTGGAGACAAGGGGTGGCTTTCAGCCATCCCCCCCACCTTTCCCGATGCCAGGTCCCTTGATCAGCACTGAGCACCTTTGAATGCTCTCCTCCAGGAGCCCAAAAGCAAATCCGATAAGGTTTTGCTTTCCAAGCTTGATATGTGGCGACTCCCCTGTCCCCTGCTAGCGGTGGGGGCGGTGGCATGAGGCCCTGAAGAGGAAATGTAATTGCCACTTAGGTGCCTCATTTAGCATTCAACTGGGACGGTCATCCTCAAACGTTTTCCCTGAATTCAATCAGGCAGAGATAGGAAGGTAGTTGACCCCCAACCTGCAGCCTCCTGTCCAATTAACACCTCCCCTCTAACTTGCTGCTCCACGTATTAAGGGGCTTCACTTGGTGTACCAGCTCCGACTCAGGGGTACCAGCTCTGACTGAGGGGTGACCAAGCTTTGATTCAGAGGTGACCTGGCTTTGACTTGGGGGTGCCAGCTCTGACTGAGGAATGACCAACGTTTGACTCGAGGTGGGGTGGGGCAGCGGGGGAAGGGTGGGTACGGGTTCTGACTCTGGGGCAAACGGGGACAGCCAGGCTTGACTCCAGGATGACTGGGGTAACACTGGTGGGTGATTGGGGTGACACTAGAAGAGTATATGGAGGTTTACTCCAGGGTCCTGGGAGAAAAACTTTTGGTTCGCACCGAACGGAAGATGCTTAGGTACCAGGGAAGAAGACACCACAAGGTACTGGGGGCCTAGTTGGGGGAGACCAAGACAAAGGCTCTGGGGTACCGGGGGCCTTGTCGGGGGAGACTGGGGGGGAGGGGTTGATTCAGTGGAGTCTGGGGGCCTAGTCGGGAGAGATCAGGTGGAAGACCTTAAGGTACCTGGGGCCTGGTTGGGGGAGATTGTGGGGGGAGGGGAGAGTCATCACAGACTCATGGTTCTACTTCAATCTCGGGGAAGCGATGGCTTTTGGAGCTGGGATGTTGAAAAGGGCAAGGCTAATAGAAAAACGTCAGTGATTCAGTACGCAATTAGAACTGAGACCGTTCAGCTGTAAGTCAATTGACATACCTGGTGTTAAACTAGTCACATAATTACGCCCAATCAAGCATCACTTATGTGTGTGAGTGCCACTGATTGCAGCCCAACACTTAACCTGTGGCACACTTCTAAAATTGCTGACTGCCATGGTGCGCCTGTACCATTGGTCGACTGGGCAAACAACAACATTCCCTTAGAGTGTTGGCAATGGTGCACTGCCCGAGGAGATTGCTCCTAATCCTTGGCCGTGTGCTGAGATGTGTATTAACAAGTGCACCTCCCCCATAGACCGGGTTGAGCGCAAGGCCTTGGAGTGAAGCTTTGGACAATGCCTGGATGCAGGAGAGTGATCAAAGCTGGGGCCATTTGTTCATGTGGTGTTGGTCAAGGGTGGTGTGGGGTTTTGCCAAAGCAGAATGCAAAATAAGGACTGAGCAATAATGTGGTGGCCAGGACATGAGTGAGTGGACTTTGAGAGGCAGCTACAGATTTGGGCAGCACGGTAGCATGGTGGTTAGCATAAATGCTTCACAGCTCCAGGGTCCCAGGTTCGATTCCCAGCTGGGTCACTGTCTGTGCGGAGTCTGCACGTCCTCCCCGTGTGTGCGTGGGTTTCCTCCGGGTGCTCCGGTTTCTTCCCACAGTCCAAAGATGTGCGGGTTAGGTGGATTGGCCATGCTAAATTGCCCGTAGTGTCCTAAAAAGTAAGGTGGGGGGGGGGGGGGGGGGGGGGGGGGGGGGGGGGGGGGGGGGGGGGGGGGGTATAGGGTGGATACGTGGGATTGAGTAGGGTGATCATTGCTCGGCACAACATCGAGGGCCGAAGGGCCTGTTCTGTGCTGTACTGTTCTATTCTATAGATGATGAATGGGCAAAGTGCGGCCCTTAATGACAAATGCTGATCGTCAAGTCTCTCTCTTTGATACTGCAGTGAGGAGAATATACAGAACGTGGAACCAGAGATCTCGCTGTCATTCTTCTCACTTACAGAAAGGAGAAAAGCAGCTGTCGACAGAGGCACTTGGCATTCCAAAGGCAGGAACAGAACCGTGAAGTGAAAGGAGTGGGAGTGAGGAGAAGGATGACCCCCAGAAAGCTGTCGTTCGGAAGCACCTCGCTAGACCCAGGGTCTGCAGAGGCCACCTAACATATCTGAAGGTGTCCAAAAACCAGTGTTTCCGAAGAATATGCATGTCCAGGGAACTGGTTGGTCATATCTGCCACCTTCTGAAGGATTTGGCGGCATGGGGGTTGGATCGCATCCACCACAAGTGTCGCTGAAAGGTACAGCGGCACTCAAATTCTATGCCAGTAGCTCCATCGAGGACTCCTTGGGTGATCTATGTAGGATTTCCCAAGCTTCCACATACAAGTGCATCCAGAGGTGATGGGTGCAACCTTCACAATGGCACACAGTAGTCATCCTTTTCGACCAAGTCATGAAAGCCAGTTGCAAGAGCAATGGTCTTTTCCCAAATCTCTGCCTGCACTCACGTGGCACTCAGATATCTGGGATGTCAAACAGTGAACTATGTGAACAGCAAGGGCTTCCACTCGTCGAATCTTCAGCTAGCCTGCGGCCATGCCAAACATATACCTCAGGTGTATGCTCGATTCCCAGGGAGTGTGCCCAATTCCTACATTTTGAACCACTGTCAAATCCATGACATGTTTCAGCGTCTACAGGGGCTGCAGGATTGGTTCCTCAGGGACAAAGGCAACCCACTGAAGAGGTGGATGGTGACGTCAATGTGGAGACTGCAGAGTGCAGCTAAGACAAGGTATAATGACCATAGGGATGTTGTAGATGAGATTCTGGTGCCTGTACTGTATGATAGAGCCCTGGGATAGAATCCGCATAGTGTGTCAAACATTATGGTTGTTTGCTGTACCTTGCATAAACTTAGCTGCAACAGGGGAGAGGAACTACCTGAGGAGGAGATGGAGGAATGGCATGTTTCCTGCAATGAGGTGGGCATTGAAGGGGACGAGATTGAGGAGATCCATGAGGGAGGGGATATTGGGCATGAGGCAATGGCAATGTCCAGATGAGATAGACAAGCTGGGGCTTGTTCATTGCCATTAGATTCATGGAGGTGTTGAAAACATCCAATGAGGTTACCCCATTACCTTCATGTGGCTCTTATGAGCATTGCTTTCCTATCCGACTGATAGAAATGCGCGCATACTGTGATAATTCTCCTGTCATGGGGTGGGAGCAGTTGCCCACAGTCCAGGAGGATGAAGCCAACCGAGACGCCCGCAGAGCAGCCTGGCCCATCAAGGCCGGGTCGCCCCAGGAAACGCTTGCCGAAGGAGAAACAAGTCGAAGGCGGCGATTCGCAGCAATCCTCCTCCACTCCTGCTGTATCATCTGGGGAATCACTTAGACGTAGTGGTAGGGCCCGTAAGGCAACAAAGATAGACACTGAGTAAGTTGGAACGGGTGAAGGGCACAGTTTAGTTGTAGGGGCTAGGGCACCTGTAAATGTTTGTTCACATTAAACGCACTGTTCCACCTTACTTGTAATACCGTGTGATTGTTCCACAGCCACAGGATTCGTGATGGTGACCGCAGTGGATGCAGGGCCAGCTGCAGCAGCAGAGGGAAGGGCCGAGGAGTTGCCAGGATTCCACCATCACGAATCCACTGGGGTTGACGAGTGGTGAAACTTCGGTGCCGGGTGTGCAGTCCCTCCCCCCCTCCCCCCCCCCCCTCCCACAGCTAGCCCACGCGGGCACGTGATAGAGAGTGACGATCTCAGCGGCCACCAAGGTGGATGGTTCAGCTATTGCCATGGGTCAGACTCTCTCTAACGATTCTGAGCTCACAGCTCTTTGCAGAGCGGACTGTCATCATTCCACATGGCACTGATCACATCCGCTGACACAGCCATCGATGTTGTACCATACCGTCTGTACCCAGTGATAAGCGTCATGTCGAAGTGGAGCAGTGTACACTGAGAGGGGTGGGGGGGGGGCTGTGGTGGTGGCAGTTGTGTGTTGACCCTCTGCACGACTAGCGATGCAGGTGGTGGTTTGGTGTTCAGCGGGGACGTCACATGCGCTGCGTGAACCGTGCTGCCACCAAGGCGTCGCGTGCCCGCCGTCCTCGCCGGGTCCGTCGTGCCGCTTCCTGGACATCACCAGCACCTGGGTCGTGTCTGCGTGCTGCGCCCGCCACTCCGCCAGCCTCCTCCTCCTCCTCCTCCTCTGTGCTGGCACCACTGCCACTGGCTTCTCCCTCCGCCTCCTGCAGCAGGTCATCTCCCCTCTGCATCGCGATGTTGTGCAGCGCACAGCAGACCACAACAATGCGAGCGACCCTGTCGGGCTGGTACTGCAGGGCCCCTCCGGAGCGGTCCAGGCACCTGAATCTCATCTTCAGGAGGCCAAGGCAGCGCTCCACCACACCCCTGGTTGCTGCATGGGCCTCGTTGTATCGTGTTTCCGCATTGGTCTGAGGCCTCCGTATAGGCGTCATCAGCCAAGACCTCAGCGGATAACCCCTGTCGCCTAGCAACCAGCCCCTCAGCCGGGGGGGACGCCCCTCAAACATCGCAGGGATGTACGACTGCGCCAGTACGTAGGAGTCATGCACACTCCCTGGGAACCTTGCACAGACGTTCATGATCCTCATGTGGGGGTCGCATACCACCTGGATATTCATGGAGTATGTCCCCCTTCTGTTTGTGAACACCTCCCTGTCTCCTGCAGGCGGGCGCATGGGGACGTAAACACAATCGATTGCTCCCTGCACCATCGGTATCCTGGCCACGCTGGCAAATCCACGAGCTCGTGAGTCTTGACTTGCTCGGTCCTCGGGAAAGGTGATGTAGAGGTCCGCGATGGCATAGAGGGCGTCGGTCACATCCCGGATACACCTGTGGACCAATGACTGGGAGATCCCGGAGAGGTCCCCGCTCGGAGACTGGAAGGAGCCGGTCGCATAGAAGTTAAGAGCGACCGTCACCTTGATGGCAACCGGGATCGCGTGTCCTCCCCCCGTTCCATGTGGGGCGAGGTGCGCCACGAAGTGACAGATATGTATCACCATCCGCCTACGCAGCCGGAGTCTCCTCTTGCAGGTGATGTCCATCATTGTTAGTGAAGAGATTCGGGCATGGTACACTCTCGGCCTTGGTCGTCGCCTCTGGTGCCGTGGCTGCACCCTCACTCTCTCCTCCTCCTCCTCCTCCCCCCCATGCTGCTCGACGACTGGCAACTCCTCGGCCCTTCCCTCTGCTGCTGCAGCTGGCCCTGCATCCACTGCGGGTTGTGGCTGTGGATGCTGCTGCATCTCCAAATGCAATACAGCGGCCCCAACCACTGCGCAGAACATAGGCGTTCTGTTCACAGACATTGTGCTAACCTACAGAAGGGTGGTGGGAGGCAGAGAAACGGGACATGTTAGACGGACGTTAGTCGACACCTCGGCAGCCGCCTGCCACGGGATACCTGTGTGTCCTGGTGGCCTGGTCGTGCTTCTGACACGCGGGCAGCCTAACCCCTGGTCACTTTCTGCATCCAAAGGGCAGTTAACTACGTCCTCGTCCTCTTCACCGGTGCGTCAGTGGCCTGTGTCCGTAAGCCACAGGGCAACCAGCGGCCGTGTACTCGTGACCGGCACGCCATGGCATGGTGGCAGACATTTTGTAACCGGGGTTGGACGGGTCACTCGCTCACTCTCTCCCTAACCCCCCCACTCCCACTCCCCCCCCCCCGTCTCCCCCACTCCCCCCTCCGTCTCCCCAACTCCCCCCTCCGTCTCCCCCCTCCGTCTCCCCCACTCCCCCCTCCGTCTCCCTGCTCCATCTCCCCCACTCCCCTCTCCGTCTCCCCCACTCCCCCCTCCGTCTCCCCCACTCCCCCCTCCGTCTCCCCCACTCCCCCCTCCGTCTCCCCCCTCAGTCTCCCCCACTCCCCCCTCCGTCTCCCCCACTCCCCCCTCTGTCTCCCCGTCCGTCTCCCCCACTCCCCCCTCCGTCTCCCCCTCCCCCACTCCCCCCTCCATCTCCCCACACCCCCCTCCGTCTCCCCCACTCCTCCCTCCGTCTCCCCCACTCCGTCTCCCCCCTCTGTCTCCCCCACTCCCCCCTCCGTCTCCCCCCTCCGTCTCCCCCACTCCCCCCTCCGTCTCCCCCCTCCGTCCCCCCCACTCCCCCCTCCATCTCCCCCACTCCCCCCTCCGTCTCCCTACTCCTCCCCCCGCTCTGGACCCCCTCCCGTTCTTGGGGATGCCTTCCTCGTTGTGGCCAGACTCCAGCAGTGCGCTGAGCAGTGCGCTCACCTCCTCGAAGCTCTCGTCAGCCAGCACGACTGGTTGACGAACTTGAAAAGCAGGTGTGTTGGCCGGCGTGAAAACAGTGCGTGATGACGTCGGGACTTCGGCCCATCCAGGCCGGAGAATAGCGGGGGGCCAATAAGTAGCGATTCTGGTCGTATCGGGGGCACGTTCGATGCCTTTGTCGGGAATGCCGACGTGTAGTTTGTGCGGGGTTCGGAGAATAGCGGGAGGGCGTCGGACCAGCGTCGCCGTGAAAATTTGCGCGGCCCGCTATTCTCCGAACCGGCGTGAGTGCGGAGAATCGCGCCCATTGTGTTTGAATGTGATATTGTTCATTCTGATACTTGGATCTTAAATCTGAAGAAACTATCATATTGTGGTCACTATTTCCCAAAGGCCCCTTTCCAGAAATGTTATTAATTAGCCCATTCTCATTGCACAACATTGCGGCACGGTGGCACAGTGGGCAGCACTGCTGCCTCACAGAGCCAGAGACCCGAGTTTGAGTCCGACCTTGGGTGAATGTGTGGAGTTTGCACATTCTCCCCATGTTTGCATGGGTTTCCTCCGGGTGCTCTGGTTTCCTCCCACAGTCTAAAGATGTGTAGGTTAGGTGGATTTGGCCTGCTAAAGTCCCCTTAGGGTGGCGTTGCAGGAATAAAAAAACAAAGAACTTACAGCACAGGAACAGGCCCTTCGGCCCTCCAAGCCTCTACCGATCGCGTGTCCTACCTCCACCGCCTGTATCCTCCTATACGCCGTCTGTTCATGTGCCTATCCAAATAAGTCTTAATGGTCGCTAACTTATCTGCCTTAACCACCTCACTTGACACTGCATTCCAGGCCACCACCACCCTCTGTGTAAAAATCTTTCCCGCACATCTCCACTGAACCTTTCCCCCCTCACCTTGAACTTGTGCCCCCTTGTAATTGTCATTTCCGCCCTGGGAAAAAGCCTCCAACTGTTCACCCTATCTATACCCCTAACAATTTTATAAACTTCTATCATGGTGCCCCTCAGCCTCCGTCTCTCTGGGGAGAACAATCCCAGTTTATTCAATCGAAGACAATGTCAGGACTGGGAATTGGGCCTAGGTAGGGTGCTCTTTCAAAGGGGCAGTGCAGACTCAATGGGCCGAATGCACTGTAGGGATTCTATGATTCTATGAACATTAAATCCAAAATAGCCTGATCCCTACTTGGATCCTCAATGTACTGTTCCAGAAACCATCGTGTAAACACTGAGGAATTCCTCCTCCACAGCATTAGTGCTGATTTGGTTAACTCAGTCTGTGTGTAAATTGAAGTCGCCCATAATTACTGTATTACTCATGAATCTCTAATTTCCTGAGTTATATTATGCCCAACATTACCACTACAGTTTGGTGGCCTATAAACAACTCGCACCAATGTTTCCTGCCTTGCTGTTTCTTAGCTCCATCCAATCTGATTCTACACCTTGATCCTTTGATCTAAGATTCTCTTACTAAATTACTGATCTCGTCCCTTATTAAGGGTGCTACCCGACTTCCTTTTCCTTTTTGTCTATTCTTCATAAATGTCGAATATCCTTGGATATTTAGTTCCCAATCTTGGTCACCCTGTCGTCAGTTATGTCTTCATATGGCAATTAAGTCATACCCATTTACCCCAGCTTGTGCATTCAAATCATCAACTTTTTTGTGAATGCTACATGCAATCAGATAGAGTGCCTTTAATTCTTATTTTTTTACCATTATTCTCTATTGTGATCCTGTTTGATGCTTGCCTATGTTTTGTCTGTCTTATGTTTTTTGCTTTCTAATTTTCTACTTTTACCAGTCTTGCTTCCCTCAAAATCGGAGCTCCCTCTCAGGTTCCCATCTGCTGCCAACCTAGTTTAAACCCTTCCCTAACAGAACTAGCGAATCTCCCTGCAAGGATGTTAATCCCGGTCCTGCTAATGTGAAGCCCTTCCATTTTATACAGGACTCACCTGCACCAAAACTGGTCCCAGCGCCTCAAGATCCTGATGCCCTCTCTTACGTCAGCTCTCCTGTCATAGGAACATAGGAATTAGGAGCAGAAGTAGGCAATTCAGCCTGCTCCACCATTCAATCAGATCATGGCTGATCTTTTCCTGGTCTCAAATCCACCTCCCCACCTGTTGCCCAGATACCTTTAACCCATTAAAAAAATCTATCTCCTTGTGTTCATTTCCTTGAGTCATGTGTTCATTCGCTCAATCCTCCTATTCCTATGCTCACTAGCACGCCGGACTGGAGGTAATCCTGAGATTACTGCTTTATAATGATTCGAAACAAACCTGTTGGACTTTAACCTGGTGTTGTAAGACTTCTTACCATGTTTTAGAAAGCATAGGTGACTAGGATTATGAGTGAGGTCCAGTACCTCTGAGCCTGCAATGACTCATCAGTTGTGAATTTGATCTGTCGTCCAGCCTTGGAAAAAGGAACTTTCCACTTGGTTGATGCAATAGTGTGTAGCCACCTGTGAAATGCTGCAGAGGTCTGTACTTTCGAGGGTAAAGATGTAGAAGACTTTCTGCCTAGAGAGTTGTAGTTTCTTTTGGTGCTGGTTCTTAATCATATACAGGTATCCTTTGCAGAACCCTTCCGCAAGCAGGACCCAGACTTTCTTATTGCTTGCCATTTCAACTCACCATCCTGCTTTCACGCCCACATGGCTGACCTTGGTCTGCTCCAATGTTCCAGCGAAGCCCAGCGCAAACTGCTTTACAATCTCCTTCCTAGCTCCATGAAATCTGCTTTGAAGACCTCACCCCCCCTTTCCTGCCTAAGCCATTGGTACCAACATGGACCATGGCCTCTAGCAGTTCACCCTCCCCCAGAAGAATGTCCCACAGCTGCTCTGTGACACCCTTGACCCTAGCACCAGGGACGCAACATACCATCCAAGAGTCACATCCACAGGCCCAGAAACACCTAACTATTCCACTAACTATTGAATCCTATAGCACTGCTGCTTTTCCTCTCTTCTCCCCACCCCGCCCCTATACAGCCATGGTGCCGCAAACCTGGAATGGAACCTCCAAGAATGGAAAACCGGTTAACGAGTGGCACCACATGGGACTCCTGAATTACCTGTCTGGTTCTCTTGAATGCCAGGCAGTTACCCATTCCCTTTGTCCTCATAGCCAAGTCTACAATGTGACCATTTCTTTGAGGATCAGCAGCCTGCAGAGCATCAGGAAGCAGAGCATCAGGATCCCGGATGATCCCAGGAATGGTAGGCCTAACATACGATGAACGTCTGAGGATCGTGGGATTATATTCATTGGAGTTTAGGAGGTTGAGGGGAGATCTAATAGAAACTTACAAGATAATGAATGGCTTAGATAGGATGGACGTAGGGAAGTTGTTTCCATTAGCAGGGGAACTAGGACGCGGGGGCACTGCCTTAGAATAAAAGGGAGTCACTTTAGAACAGTAAGAAGTCTTACAACACCAGGTTAAAGTCCAACAGGTTTGTTTCAAACACGAGCTTTCGGAGCACGGCTCCTTCTTCAGGTGAATGGAAAGGCTTGTTCCAGAAATGTTTATATAGACACAGTCAGAGATGCCCCGGAATGCGAGCACCTGCAGGCAATCAAATCATCAAAGATGCAGAGAGAGAGGTAACTCCAGGTTAAAGAGGTGTGAATTGTCCCAAGCCAGTTCAGTCGGTAGGCCTCTGCAAGTCCAGGCTTGTTGGTGGGGGCCGAATGTAATGCGACATGAATCCCAGATCCCGGTTGAGTCCGCATTCATGCGTGCGGAACTTAGCTATAAGTTTTTGCTCAGCAATTTTGCGTTGTCGCGTCTCCTGAAGGCCTCCTTGTAGAATGCTGACCCGGAGATCAGAGGCTGAATGTCCTTGACTGCTGAAGTGTTCCCCAACTGGAAGGGAACAGTCCTGCCTGTTGATAGTCGCACGATGCCCGTTTATTCGTTGTCGCAGTGTCTGCATGGTCTCGCCAATGTACCACGCTTCGGGACATCCTTTCCTGCAGCGTATGAGGTAGACTACATTGGTCGAGTCGCACGAGTATGCGCCGCGTACCTGGTGGGTGGTGTTTCCACGTGTAATGGTGGTGTCCATGTCGATGATCTGGCATGTCTTGCAGAGATTACCCTGGCAGGGTTTTGTGGTGTTGTGGTTGCTGTTCTGAAGGCTGGGTAATTTGCTGCAAACAATGGTTTGTTTGAGGTTGCGCGGTTGTTTGAAGGCCAGTAGTGGGGGTGTGGGGATGACCTTGGCAAGATGTCCATCCTCGCTGATGATGTGTTGGAGGCTGCGAAGAAGATGTCGTAGTTTCTCCGCCCCAGGAAAGTACTGGACGACGAAGGGTACTCTGTCAGTGGTGTCCCGTGTTTGTCTTCTGAGGAGGTCGGTGCGGTTTTTTGCTGTGGCGCGGTGGAACTGTCGATCAATGAGTCGAGCGCCATATCCCGTTCGTACGAGGGCATCTTTCAGCATCTGTAGGTGTCTGTTGCGCTCCTCCTTGTCTGAGCAGATCCTGTGTATACGGAGGGCTTGTCCATAGGGGATGGCTTCTTTAATGTGTTTCGGGTTAAAAACCGCACCGACCTCCTCAGAAGACAAACACGGGACACCACTGACAGAGTACCCTTCGTCGTCCAGTACTTTCCTGGGGCGGAGAAACTACGACATCTTCTTCGCAGCCTCCAACACATCATCAGCGAGGATGGACATCTTGCCAAGGTCATCCCCACACCCCCACTACTGGCCTTCAAACAACCGCGCAACCTCAAACAAACCATTGTTTGCAGCAAATTACCCAGCCTTCAGAACAGCAACCACAACACCACAAAACCCTGCCAGGGTAATCTCTGCAAGACATGCCAGATCATCGACATGGACACCACCATTACACGTGGAAACACCACCCACCAGGTACGCGGCGCATACTCGTGCGACTCGACCAATGTAGTCTACCTCATACGCTGCAGGAAAGGATGTCCCGAAGCGTGGTACATTGGCGAGACCATGCAGACACTGCGACAACGAATAAACGGGCATCGTGCGACTATCAACAGGCAGGACTGTTCCCTTCCAGTTGGGGAACACTTCAGCAGTCAAGGACATTCAGCCTCTGATCTCCGGGTCAGCATTCTACAAGGAGGCCTTCAGGAGACGCGACAACGCAAAATTGCTGAGCAAAAACTTATAGCTAAGTTCCGCACGCATGAATGCGGACTCAACCGGGATCTGGGATTCATGTCGCATTACATTCGGCCCCCACCAACAAGCCTGGACTTGCAGAGGCCTACCGACTGAACTGGCTTGGGACAATTCACACCTCTTTAACCTGGAGTTACCTCTCTCTCTGCATCTTTGATGATTTGATTGCCTGCAGGTGCTCGCATTCCGGGGCATCTCTGACTGTGTCTATATAAACATTTCTGGAACAAGCCTTTCCATTCACCTGAAGAAGGAGCCGTGCTCCGAAAGCTCGTGTTTGAAACAAACCTGTTGGACTTTAACCTGGTGTTGTAAGACTTCTTACTGTGCTCACCCCAGTCCAACGCCGGTATCTCCACATCATGACTTTAGAACAGAGATGAGGAGAAATTTCTTCAGCCAGAGAGTGGTAGGTCTGTGGAATTCATTGCCACAGAGGGCGGTGGAGGCCGGGACGTTGAGTGTCTTTAAGACAGAAATTGATAAATTCTTGATTTCTCGAGGAATTAAGGGCTATGGGGAGAGAGCGGGTAAATGGAGTTGAAATCAACCGTGATTGAATGGTGGAGTGGACTCGATGGGCCGAATGGCCTTACTTCCGCTCCTATGTCTTATGGTCTTATAGAGGAGAGGAACAAGGGGCATGAAGGAGCAGGAGACACCACCTGAGCACAGGATGTAAAGGCAGAGGTAGGATACCTGTATATAGAAGCAAATTATTGTGGATGCTGTAATCTGAAACACTCTCAGCAGGTCTGACAGCATATGTGGAGAGAAACGAGAGCAGACATTTCAAATCTGGATGATTCTTTGTCAAAGCTGGAGAGAACTGGCAATGGGGTGAGATTTATACTGTAGTGGGGTCGGGGTGAAGCGGTGAGGCTGGATAGGGGGCCAGCGATAGGTGGAGATAAGATCTCAAGGACAGAAGATAGAAGGAATGTAAATAGGGGTGATTATGTGCCGATAGAGGCACATAAAGAGATTAAAATGTGTGAATGGCAGAACAAAGGTGAGCAGTGTGGAAAGGGCAACTAGGAACAGTTAGTCCAAATGGAATGGGGGGAGGGGGAGAGGAACCATAGTAAGGGAAAAACAGATCAATGGAAGAAATGAAAACAAAAATAAATTGATAGAAATAAAAATGGGGTAAAGGTGGTGGAGAGAGTTCGCAGTCTGAAGTTGTTGAACTCTATGTTAAGTCCAGAAAGCTGAAACGTGCCTAATCAGAAGATGAGGTGCTGTCCCTCCAGTTTGTGCTGGGCTTCGCTAGAATATTGCAGCAGACTAAGGTCAGACATGTGGGCGTGAAAGTAGGATGGTGAGTTGAAATGGCATGCAATAAGAAGGTCTGGGTCCTGCTTGCGGACAGACAGGAAGGGTTCTGCAAAGGGTACTTGGATATGATTAAGAACCAGCACCGAAAGAAACTACAACTCTCTAGGCAGAAAGTCTTCTACATCTGCACCCTCGAAGGTGCAGACCTCTGCAGCATCTCACAGGTGGCTACACACTATTGCATCACCCAAGTGGAAAGTTCCTTCTTCCAAGGCTGGACGACAGATCAAATTCACAACTGATGATGCATTGCAGGCTCAGAGGTACTGGACCTCACTCATAATCCTAGTCTCCTATGCTTTCTAAAACATGATGTGGAGATGCCGGCGTTGGACTGGGGTGAGCACAGTAAGAAGTCTTACAACACCAGGTTAAAGTCCAACAGGTTTGTTTCAAACACCAGCTTTTAGAGCGCAGCTCCTTCTCCAGGTGACTGGAGAGGTGACCTCTCCAGTCACCTGGAGAAGGAGCTGCGCTCTAAAAGCTGGTGTTTGAAACAAACCTGTTGGACTTTAACCTGGTGTTGTAAGACTTCTTACTGTTCTAAAACATGGTAAGAAGTCTTACAACACCAGGTTAAAGTCCAACAGGTTTCGAATCACTAGCTTTCAGAGCAATGTTCCTTCCTCAGGTGATTGAAGAGGTATGTTCCAGAAACATTTATAAAGACAAACTCAAAGATGCAAGACGATACTTTGAATGCAAGTCTTTGCAGGTAATTAAGTCTTTAGAAGTCCAAATGGAGCAACTGGAGAGAGGGATAATCACAGGTTAAAGAGGTGTGAATTGTCTCAAGCCAGGACAGTTGTTAGGATATCGCAAGCCCAGGCCAGATGGTGGGGGGTGAATGTAATGCAACATGAATCCAAGGTCCCGGTTGAGGCCGTACTCATGTGTGTGGAACTTGGTTGTAAGTTCCTGCTCGGCGATCCTGCATTGTCGCATGTCTTGAAGGCCGCCTTGGAGAATGCTTAGTCGAAGATCAGAGGCTGAATGCCCTTGACTGCTCAAGTGTTCCCTAACTGGAAGGGAACATTCCTGCCTGGCGATTGTCGCGCAATGTCCGTTCATCAGTTGTCACAGCTTCTGCATGGTCTCGCCAATGTACCACGCTTCGGGACATCCTTTCCCGCAACGTATGAGGTAGACAACGTTGGCCGAGTCGCACGAGCATGTACCACATACCTGGTGGGTGGTGTACTCCCATGTAATGGTGGTACCCATGTTGATTATCTGGCATGTCTTGCAGAGATTCTAAAACATGGCCCTCCAGGGAGGTGTGGACCTGAGATTGGGAGGCCTTGGAAAGAGCCAGCTAATCAAAGGATGAACAGGAGAAGGATGATTTGGAGGCAGAGAAATGTGAAACTAAAGCAAGAGGTGCCCCTGATATATGACAAGGTGGCCTGCACCTGCCACCCTCCAGGAGGACATGCCTCCTTTTCCTCGTGGATGCCAGGCCTCATGTTCCCCTGTGGTGCTGTGGGACAATTTGGTACAAACTCTGTCCCTCAGGACAACTTGCAACTTTAGTGATTACTGAGTCCCTCACTTCACCTGACCCACCTTCATCCCTGTTCCCAATGGCTCTAATTTGTCAGGAAAAACATCTCCATATCAATAACAGCTCACCTCATGATAATCTGAACTTTAGTCAGGCCCCTCCAGAGCCCAGTTTCTGACACAGAAACAGTTCCGGCTGCTGTTACCTGCCTTCACAATAAAGATCCAGTCCAGAATTTCTTCATGGTGCTTTTGGATTCTAGTACCTCCTCAATGCCAATAAAATACTCTTTTAATTACTACTGCTTAGCACAATGACCTGTTCATTTTAAACTTCTAGTTGCCATTAATAATGCACTGAAGACCTGCTGGTCATATATTAAAAGTCTTGCACATAAAATACACATCCTTGTAAGTACCATATTTATATTTCATGGCATAATTATTTTCGATGAGTTCCGTCTGGTTTATCATGAGCAATAGCACAGGAGGTGTAATAGTGTAACTGAAAACAAAGTACAAGATCAGTAATATTGCAGATATGCTACATCAAGTGAGCATGTAATTCTTTCACAAATGAAACTGGACAAATTTAGATCGCAGCCACATTGACATAGCATCACTCCACTTTTGGAGGTCACAATAAAATGTATATGAAAACTCATGTAATTTAGG
Organism: Scyliorhinus canicula; assembly: GCF_902713615.1. NCBI lineage: Eukaryota > Metazoa > Chordata > Chondrichthyes > Carcharhiniformes > Scyliorhinidae > Scyliorhinus > Scyliorhinus canicula. The sequence continues at coordinate 86,002,581 of NC_052150.1, forward strand.
AAATTAGTTTTGGATTATTTTTATGTTGAAGAGCATTGGGCTTTTATGAAATCATGCAAGTTCATAAAAATGTATTTGCAACCTCCGTGTACCTGTAGCAAAAGAACTTCTTTCCCACAGAATTTAAAACACCTTCCAGGATCTAGTGAGTTAATTGTACGAAAAACGTTTGTTTTTTTAAAAAGTGAAAAAGTATTTTTTTCCCCCTGCAGCTACTTTACCAAGAAGTATCAGTTCTATTGGCACTGAGATCCAATATCAGGCTGAGTAAGTATTCTGCACATTGTTACTTTATTTGTATTGTATAAGCCGTCTCAAATTTTCATTTCAATCTGATGATTATGTTGGTTCTCAACCAGAGGACTATAATATTAGCAAGTCATTCTCTTGGCTTCAAAAGGTGATGAGTGAATTTATCATGATCAGCAACATTTCTGAAATGCCTAGTAAAATGATATTGGACACAATGAACGCCTGCAGCATAGCCACAATAATTATTCACATTTTACATAGCAAACATGCAATAAAAATATAAACTTGGCCCTTAACCAAAAATTATAAGATCTTTTGCTGGCTCACAACCCTTTAATTTAAAATTCTTAGTCTCCAGTTTGAATCATGTTATGGCCTTGCTCTTCCATGACTCTGTAACCTTCACCTGTTCTTCAAACTATTGAGAACTTTGTGTTCCTCCAATGTGCAGCTCCCACTCTTTTCACCCATATTATTGCCAACTGTACCACCAGCTATCTACGTCCCTGTTCTCCATTAAAGATCCTACGTAAAATACGTATTTTTTGCCCTGCTTAAAATCACTCCTTTTAATATCACCTCCTTTAGCTTGCTGTCCATTTTTTGTCTTCTGTGAAATCTATTGAATGTTTTTCTTCATTAAATGCCCTATATGAATGCATGTTTGTTATTGTTGTAGATTTCAAGGCAATCACTTACATCTATTGAATACTCTGAAATGTCCATGTCAGTTCCCTCTGAATTGGGAAGATTTAAAAATGGTGGCGGAGGGGTCTTATTCTGGGATTCCAATCGCCATTCCTATTTTGAGAGATTTATTGTGCTCTTGGATGAGGCCGCACTCAGCAATCCTGCACTTTCCTACTTCATTGCAAATGTGGGCATTTCAGAACCCCACAATTTTGATGAAGTTAGACAGGCTTTTGCAGGTGACGTGGTTCACAGCTCCTCCCAAGTAGTCATGAACCATGGAGGTGCCTAGTCTGGAACTGGAAACCTTTTGACAGCTAGGTATTGCCAACCTCACATGTCATATTTAGATGTTTTAGTTTTAGAACCGTTGTTGACACAGCTATGAAGGGCAATTTTAGCTTTGTTTGACAATTTAATTTTATGAGCTTATAAGAACCTTAGACTGGATTTTACTGGGTTCCATGGTCCCCACCCCCTCGGTTAAAAAGAGGGGGAGATCGCCGATGATGCCAGGAGCTTCCCCGCAGCAATTTGATTCTTGGAGCAGCATTCATTTCTTTAAGGCAAAACTTCCACCCATTTCTTGATGGACCACACCTGAAGTATGGTTCCCCGTTAGTCCCCTTATTTGAGGAAAGATGTAGTGGCATTGAAGGCAGTTGAGATGACGTTCACTGAATTGATTACAGATTTGAGGGACTTTTCGTACGAAGAGAGATTGAACAGTTTAGGCCTGTACTCTCTTGTGTTTAGAAGAATGAGGGGAGATCAAATTGAGGCATACAAGATGAGGCAGCATGGTAGCACAGTGATTAGCACAGTTTCTTCACAGCTCCAGGATCCCCATTTCGATTCCCGGATTGGGTCACTGCCTGTGCTGAGTCTGCACGTTCTCCCGGTGTCTGTGTGGGTTTCCTCCGGGTGCTCTGGTTTCCTCCCACAGTCCAAAGATGTGCAGGTTAGGTGCATTGCCGTGCTAAATTGCTCATAGTGTCCAGAAATGTTAGGTGGGGTTACTGGGTTATGGGGATAGGGTGGAGGTGTGGGCTTAAATAGGGTGCTCTTTCCAAGGGCTGTTGCAGACTCAATGGGCCGAATGGCCTCCCTCTGCACTGTAAATTCTAGGATTCTATGATATAAGGTGTGGATAAAATAGACGTGAAGCAGATGCATCCTCTTGTGGGGCATTCTAGAACAAGAGGTCTAGCCTTAGGGTAGGAGGAAACAAATTTAAAACGGAGCTGAGGAGAAAGTATTTCTCTCAAAAGGTTGTGAATCTGTGGGACTCGCTACCCCAGAGTGAGGTGGATGCTGGGACATTGAGTAATTTTAAGGAGGGGTTAGACAGATTTTTAATTGGTAATATGTTGAAGGGTTACGGAGAACTGGCAGGACGGTGGGGTTAAGGCCAGGATGAGATTAGTCATGATCGAATGGCAGAGCAGACTCGATGGGCTAAATGACCTAATTCTGCTCCTGTATCTTATGAACTTATGAATACGGCCTTTTGGCCAATTCATTGGCCACCAGCCAACCAATCGAACCAAGTCCCAGCCCATCTCTCGGGTGCCACAAAGTTTGAGTTCTGTTGCTCAAAAGTTAGCAGTGTGTTCTCTTTTGTAACTTTTTAATTCCTTTTTTCCCCTTCTCACAATTAAGGTATCTGTGAGGGGATTATAGAGGCCAGCAATAGTCCCTGGAGAGCTCAGGTGGTGGTCGTTAAGACCGGGGAAAAATTCTGCATGGTTGTCGACTATAGTCAGACCATAAATAGATTTACGCTCCTCGACGTGTATCCCCTCCCCAGGATTGCAGACATGGTAAATCAGATCGCCCAGTATCGGCTCTTTTCCACGGTGGATCTGAAGTCTGCATACCACCAGCTCCCAATCTGCCCGGAGGACCGCCACTACACAGCATTCGAGGCCGATGGCCGCCTCTTCCATTTCCTCCGGGTCCCTTTCGGCATCACTAATGGGGTCTCGGTGTTCCAACGAGCAATGGACCGAATGGTGGACCAGTACGGGCTGCGGGCCACGTTTCCGTACTTGGGCAATGTCACCATCTGCGGCTATGACCAGCAGTACCCGACGCCAACCTCCACCGTTTTTTCCAGACGGCACAGAAATTAAACATCACCGACAAAGAGAAATACGTTTTCCGCACAAACAGACTGGCCATCCTTGGCTACCTCGTGGAAAACGGAGTCCTGGGCCCAGACCCGGACCGTATGCGTCCCCACTTAGAACTCCCCCTCCCCCATTGCCCCAAGGCCCTCAAATGGTGCTTGGGCTTCTTCTCCTACTACGCCCAGTGGGTCCCTCAATATGTGGACAAAGCCCGCCCACTCTTTAAGGCCACACGATTTCCCCTGTCAGCTGAGGCACGCCAGGCCTTCAACTGCATCAAGGAGGACATCGCCAAAGCGGCCATGCGGGCGGTGGATGAATCCACTCCATTCCAGGTTGAGAGCGACGCCTCAGAGGTAGCTCTAGCAGCCACACTAAATCAGGCAGGGAGACCAGATGCATTTTTCTCCCGTACCCTCTCCGCTTCAGAACTCCGACACTCCTCAGTCGAGAAAGAAGCACAAGCCATTGTGGAGGCTATTAGTTACTGGAGGCACTACCTCGCAGGTAGGAGGTTCACCCTCATCACTGACCAAAGATCAGTCGCCTTTATGTTTGATAACTCGCAAAGGGGCAAAATAAAAAATGATAAAATTCTTCGTTCGAGGATCGAACTCTCCACCTACAGCTATGATATTAAGGATCGACCCGGGAAGCTCAATGAGCCTCCGGATGCCCTATCCCGCGGGACATGCGCCAGCGTGCAGATTGACAGACTGAAAGTCATCCACAACAACCTCTGCCACCCAGGGGTCACCTGGCTCGCCCACTACATCAGAGACCGAAACCTGCCTTTCTCCAACGAGGAGGTAAAAGCGGTCACCGGGGACTGCCCGATCTGTGCGGAGTGCAAACCGCACTTCTATAGACCAGACAGGGCCCACCTGGTCAAGGCTTCTAGGCCCTTTAAACGCCTTGCGATTGATTTCAAAGGGCCACTCACCTCAACTAACAAGAACGTTTACTTTCTAAACGTCGTAGATGAGTTCTCCCGTTTCCCATTTGCTATCCCGTGCCCCGACATGACCTCCCACACAATCATTAGGGCCCTGCATAGCATCTTCACCCTGTATGGTTTCCCCAGCTACGTGCACAGCGACCGGGGTTCGTCCTTCATGAGCGACGAGCTGTGTCAGTACCTGCTCGACAAGGGCATTGCCACGAGCAGGACTACTAGCTATAACCCCAGGGGGAACGGGCAGGTGGAGAGGGAGAACACGACGGTCTGGAAGACCGTCCTACTGACCCTCTGGTCTAGAAAGCTCCAAGTCTCTCAGTGGCATGAAGTCCTCCCAGACGCGCTCCACGCTATTAGGTCCCTCTTATGTACAGCGACCAATCAGACCCCTCACAAGAGGCTCTTCATTTTTTCCAGCGGCACTAACATGGGGGTCTTACTTCCGGCCTGGCTGAGGACACCGGGCCCGGTACTCCTGAGGAAACACGTCAGGGCACACAAAACCGACCCCCTTGTTGAGAAGGTGCGCCTGCTCCACTCCAACCCCGAGTACGCCTTCGTCGAGTTCCCTGACGGCCGCCAGGACACAGTATCCCTCCGGGATCTGGCACCCGCCGGATCCAGCGCCCCCTCTACCCCCACAGAAGGACCCCTCACCCTACACCCCATGCTGCTGCCCCCTCGCGCTCCCGAGCCCACGAGCTCGCTCCACCAGTTCCGTGCACCCGCGCCGGCCAGCCCCCAGCGCCCCCAGTCCCCGGTTGAACCAGAAGATTATGAAGCTCGGACACAACCCTCCCTGGAGTCCACCATTGTACCCCAGCACACAACACCCATCCAGCAACCGCAAGAGGCTGCAATCCCGGTGCTCCGCAGATCACAGCGGACATTTCGACCACCGGACAGACTTACTTTGTAGACCACCACCCCCGCCGGACTTGATTATTTTGCACGGGGTGAATGTGGTGACTGTAATGTAGTAATTCACACTGTATTTACCAATACTATTATAAGCGCAGTAGCGTTATCCGACCACTAGGGGGAGTAGCCCTGGGAATGCTCAGGAGTTTGTACAGGGCTCCACCCTTGGCTCCGCCCACGACACCTCCCCCTTGACTGCTGTATAAATAACCGTGTCCAGGGCCAGCCTGCAGTTCATCGAGAGTTCAACGGGTAACAGGCTGGCTCTATAGTAAGTAGATTAAAACCACTGTTCATATCTTAAAACACGTGTCTCGTGAATTGATGGTTCCATCATAACTGAAATATATAAAAAAAGCAGCAGCAACTTCTGACCCAGGGCCAGGGAGCTGACGAGGTCTGATAGCCAGGCAGGCAGTTAATAGATATACATATAATTTACAGTGCAGAAGGAGGTCATTCGGCCCATTGAATCTGCACCGGCTCTTGGAAAGAGCACCCTACCCAAGGTCAACACCTCCACCCTATCCCCATAACCCAGCAACCCCACCCAACACTAAGGGCAATTTATCACGGCCAATCCACCTAACCTGCACATCTTTGGACTGTGGGAGGAAACCGGAGCACCCGGAGGAAACCCACGCACACACGGGGAGGATGTGCAGACTCCACACAGACAGTGACCTAAGCCTGAATCGAACCTGGGATCCTGGTGCTGTGAAGCGATTGTGCTAACCACAATGCTGCCGTGCTGCCCTTAATGAGGCAGCAAAACGTCCAAGGTCGCCATCGAGCAGAATACGCGGTGAGGTGCGAAGGCCGAGGAGGTGCCGGCGGTCACCGAGGGGAGCACCGCAATGGGGCATCTTAGGCCAGCAGGGCTGAGGACAACTGAGAAATGAGCCAAGAATGAGACGAGGAGGCCAGGCAGCCGGTGTGCCAGCACAGCTCCCGAGGTTGTTGCGAGCAGAGGTCGAGGTGAGATGCGAGGGCCAAGGAGGTTCCAGTGGTAGTTAAGGGTAGCAGCAGGATGACACAACCCCCCAGGCCATGCGCAACCGGGGGCAAGATGAAGCCAGATAGCTAGGCAGTCAGCCGGAGCCATCACCGAGACGAGCCAAGATCGTCACGGTCGAGGGGAGCAGCGGCAGGTGGGACTTGACTCCCAGATCAGGGCAACTGAGCGTGAGGCCATACCATAGCCAGGCATCCTGAGCCAGCAGCAAAGCGGGGTCATCGAGATCAGCAGGGCAACTTGAACCACATGGCTGAGGAGCGCAAAAAAAAGGATGCTCTTTCAGAAAATTCATTCAGTAAAATCAAGAAACATCTGTCAATATGAAGCAACGCTATCAAACTGGCAGTCATAAGCACAGAAAATTGAAGGCGAGGCAAGAGGATGAAGCGAGGTGAAAAGACAGTTTGCCATTTTACTTCAGAAAGTTCAAAGTATTCATTGTCATCCACCAAAGGTATGGCTAAATTATCTGATGACTTTGGCTTGCCAATTTCCGGAGATACCACCTGAAATGTTGAACAAGTGGACTCCGAAATGGCAATACAACTCCAAGATACTGCTGATTCCTCTACTGAAGTGAGGGAAGAAACCTACCCTGAGGACATTACCTTATAGCCAAAATCTGTTCCACTGGGTATGAATATTTTGTACTAAATAAACCAGAAAACATAAGTAATATGGAAAATTTGAGAAAAGGTTTTGAGCTTGGAGGCCGAAAACAGGTTAGAAGTCTTCATAAGCCTCGTTTTCCGAGGGTGAAGAGAAATGGAATGAGGGAAATTAGAAACTGGTTGATATTTTATCGGAAACCTTTAAGGCAGTCTACTGTCACATTTGTAAATTATTCCCTGATCCTAACAAAGAGAAACAAGTATTTGTCGACGGTTACTCCAACTGGAGAAATGTTGGAAAAGATCTTGCTGATAATGAAACTTCCAAAGCACATATTAATCTATCTGTGTATTCTTTCAAAGATATTAGTCAGAGGAGAAACAGCAGGATATATCCGATCAATACATGGCTGGAAAGATGGTGCAAGGGAGAGGGTTTCAGGCTCCTGGGACATTGAGACGGTTCTGGGGGAGGTGGGACCAGCACAAACTGGACGGGTTACACCTGGGCAGGACTGATGTCCTCGGATTAGTGTTTTCTAGTGTGGTTGGAGAGGGTTCAAACTAGAATAGTGAGTGATTGGAACCTAAACAGGGTGACAAGGGAAAGAGAAACGAGGACAGTAATAAAAGAAAGAAAAGTGAAATGCAAAAAAGGTAGACAGGATAATCAAGGGCAAGAAACAAATAGGGCCACAAGAAAAGGAAAAGTTAGGATGATTAAAAATAGCCTAAAGGCTTTGGGTGGAATTCTCCACTCCCGCCGCCCCGTGATTCTCCCACCCCCCGCTCGGAAGAATCGCCGTTCGCCGTTTTTGACGGCGACTGGCTATTCTCCGGCCCGGATGGCCTGCCGTTCCCGACCGGTTCACGATGGCAGTAACCACACCTGTTCGCTGCCATTGTGAACATGGGCGGCAAATGCTAGTTTGAAGCTTGTGGGGGGCGGAGAGGGGAGTGAGCACCATGGCCGTACTCTGGAGGGGACTGGCCCGCGATCGGTGCCCACCGATCGTCAGGCCGGTGTCTCAAAGCGACGCACTCTTTCCCCTCCGCCGCCCCGCAAGATCAAGCCGCCACATCTTGCGGGGCAGTGGAGGGGAAGACGGCAACCGCGCATGCGCGGGTTGGAGCCGACCAACCTGCGCATGCACGGCTGACGTCACATAGGCGCCGCCGTCGCGTCATTCTCGGCGCACCGCCTTGACGCAAGCGTCAAGGCCCGGCGGCCGAGATTTACGGAGCGCCGCTCCTAGCACCCCGGGTGGGGGTGAATTAGGTGCGAGGAGCAGTCTCCGAGGCCGTCGTGAAACTCGGCTGAGTTCACGACGGCCTTCCCGATTTATCGCGGGAGCGGAGAATTTCGCCCTTTGTATCTTAATGCATGAAGCATTTGGAATAAGGTAGACAAACTGACAGCACAAATCGAGGTAAATGAATATTATCTCATAGCCATTTTGGAAACAAGGAGATCAAAACTGGGAACTTAATATTCAAAGACTCTTGACCTTTCAGAAAGACAGGATGGAAGGAAAATGTGATGGAGGATAGCACTGTTAATAAGAGATTAAATGACACCCCTACTCAAAATGGAAGGAAGGCAAAAAGGCAGTGACTGAAGGCCAATTACACTAACATCTATTGTTGGAAAAATGTTGGAATCTATTTTTAAGGAAGTAATAGAAGCACATTTGGAAAATCTAATCAAACAGAGTCAGCATGGCTTCATAAAATGGAAATCGTGTCTGACCAATTTATTAGAGTTTTTTGAGGAAGTCGCAACCAAAGTGGATAGAGGGAAACCAGTCGTTGTGTTGTATTTGGACTTCCAGAAGGTGTTCAAAAAGGTACCTCGCAAAAGGTTATGTCACAAGATAAGAGCCCGTGTTACTCAAAGTAGTATATTGGCATGGATAGAGAATTGGCTAATGGGCAGGAAACAGCAAGTGGGGATAAGGGGTTCTTTTTCAGCTTGGCACCCTGTAACCAGTGGGGATCCACAAGGATCAGTGCTGGGACCATAACGGTTTAGAATATATATTAATGTCTTGGAGGAAGGAAGTCGATGTACTGTAGCCAAATTTGCAGATGACACAAAAATAGGTGGAAAGACAATTTGCAACAGGGTACAAACAGTTTGCAAAGAGATATTAATAGGTTAAGTAAGAGAGCAAAAGGTAGGCTAATGGAGTATATTGTGGGAAAATGTGAAGTTGCTAATTTTGGAAGGAAAAACAAAAGAACAGAGTATTGTTTAAATGCCGAAAAACTGCAGAAAGCTGCAACACAAGCCTTGGGGGTACTTGTGTATGAACGCAGAAAGCTAGCACACAGGTTCAGCAGGTACTCAGGAAGGTTAATTAAATGTTGGCTCTTATTTCAAGGGGGTTGGAGCATATGGTTGGGGAAGCCTTGCTGTAACTGTACAAGATAGTGGTGACACCACATCTGCGGCACCTGAGCAGTTTTGTTCCCCTTATTTATAGAAAGATATTGTTTCGTCGGAGGCAGTTCAGAGTTGGTTCACAAGGATGATCCCCGGTATGGAGGTATTGTCTTGTGAGCTAAGGTTAAACAGGTTGGGACTCCATTCATTGGAATTTAGAAGAACAAAGAAAAGTACAGCACATGGACCAGGCCCTTCGGCCCTCCAAGCCCATGCCGACCATGCTGCCCAACGAAACTACAATCTTCTACACTTCCTGGGTCCGTATTCCTCTATTTCCATTCTATTCATGTATTTGTCAAGATGCCCCTTAAATGTCACTATCGTCCCTGCTTCCACCACCTCCTCCGGCAGTGAGTTCCAGGCACCCACTACCCTCTGTGTAAAAAAACTTGCGTCGTACATCTACTCTAAACCTTGCCCCTCGCACCTTAAACCTATGCCCCCTAGTAATTGACCCCTCTACCCTGGGGAAAAGCCTCTGACTATCCACTCTGTCTATGCCCCTCATAATTTTGTAGACCTCTATCAGGTCGCCTCTCAACCTCCATCGTTCCAGTAAGAACAAACCAAGCTTATTCAACCGCTCCTCATAGCTAATGCCCTCCATACCAGGCAACATCCTGGTAAATCTCTTCTGCACCTCCTCTAGAGCCTCCACATCCTTCTAGTAGTGTGGCGACCAGAATTGAAGACTATACTCCAAGTGTGGCCTAACTAAGGTTCTATACAACTGCAACATGACTTGCCAATTCTTATACTCAATGACTTGCCAATTCTTATACTTATTCTTAAGAATGAAAGGTAATCTTATTGAAACATATAGGATTCTTAAGGGCTTGGCAGGGTAAATGCTGAGAGGAGTTTCCCCTCATGGGAGAGTCTAAGACCACAGGACATAGTCTCAGATTAAAGGAGTTCCAATTTAAGACTGAGATGAGGAGCAATTTCTTCTCTCGTAGAATGTGTCTTTGGAAATCGTTGTCACAGAGAGCTATGGGGACAGAGTCCTCGTGTCTGTTTAAGGCTGAGATAGAAAGATTATTGATCAGTAAGGGAACCAAGGGTTACAGTGTATGAGCAGGAAAATGGATGTGAGGAATGTCACATCAGCCTTGATCCTATTGAATAGCAGAGCAGGCTCAAGGGGCCAAATGGCCTTCTATTCCTATTTCTTGTGATCTTATGTAAATTATCTGGAAGAATTGACTCTGTGAAAAGGACTGTTCTTACTGGAGGAAAGTGCTGAAACATGTTTCATAGTCAAACTGTTATCTTCCTCGAAGAAGACATGACGAGTCATCATTGTCAACTCGAAGAGGTAATTTTTTAGCCTGCCTTTATTATCTCAGTGAAATTAATGAGCTTCTTAAAGATCATTTGAAAAGTTAGCAATATTGTGGCAGAGGAAAGATCAACTTTTTAATGCACCAGACCTACGATTACTTCATCATTATAATGGCAGAGCAGCTCAGAAACCCAGACATTAATGAAGTCAAAGATGCCAAATACTATTCCATAATAGTTGATTCAACACCAAATGTGAGTCATGTGGACCAATTAACATTAATTTTAAGATATATGACCAGCGATGGTGAAGTTGCAAATCGATTTCTCTGTTTTGCCCAGCTATAATCCCATACTTCTGAGTGTCTGGAGACAATGGTTTTGGAAGTCATTGTAAATTTTGGTTTGGATGTCATAAATGGTCATGGGCAGTGCTTCGATAATGCTGCAAATATGACAGGAAAATATTCAGTTCTACAAGCAAGGCTGAACAATGCGAGCCCTTGCGCATTATTCATCCCATGTTCCAGTCACTACTTGAATTTAATCTGCAATGCTGCAGATGAATCATGTGAGGCAGCCGTACATTTCTTTGACTTTATTGAAAACTTGTATGTTTTATTTTTGGTTTCCACACATCGGTGGAATATGTTGCAATCACGCTTGGAGCAGGCACAGGGAAACCCTTTGACAGTCAAAAGAATTTGAGACACCAGGTAGTCCGTTTGTGCAGATGTTGCTTTGGCTTTGAAACTGAACTTTATTGAGATAAAGAAAGCTTTATCAGACAGAGCCGCATCAAATTCAGCAAATCCACATGTGAAACTGAAGCAAAATCCTTAGCAGTGAAGTTTGGAAAGTGGGGTATTGTCATTTTTACTGTTTTGTTGAACTATTTTTTTCAACAAATTAATGCTGTCAGCAAATCACTCAAAAATGTTAATACAACTTTATTGAATGCTGCACAATTGTTGCCTCAATTAAAAGTTTTGTCATGAAAGTTCAAAATGATGATAGCTGGATGGAAGCAGAGGTAATAACATTAACAATAATGTTAATGGGTCCCACTGATGATGAGAAGTGTACAAGACGCAGGTTATTTTTCTATGAAGCTAGAGACAATGAAGTCACTTTAAAAGCGAAAGAGAAGATCATCGTTGAATCTATCAATGTTATTTGTGACACAAGTAGAAGTGAATCTCTGAAGAAAACTGTTGATTTATTTTGTGTGCTTTTCGACAAAAGTTTGGCTGAGAATGTTAAAAGCCACTACAGTAAAAAATTAAGTGAATTCTACCAGAGGGCATAGACACAAATCTTTTGGCAGATGAAGTGGAACAATCCATTCATTTCATTGATAATAATGAGCTCTGTTCTTCGGGACCAACAGCTGATTTATGCAGACGTGCACATGATAGTTTGCAGGCAACCTTTCTAAATATGGAAACCATTCTGAAAATATTTTTGACAATAACTGTCACTTGTTTCTGGTGAACGTAATCAAAAAGAGTGATAAATTAATTGCAAAGTACACTGAATGGGGAACATTTGAAAAGTTCAGCAATATTGATGATTGTAAGTGTGTCTTTATGAGATTTTATCTACGATGATGTAATGGATAATTTTGTGAAGGAATAGTGTCGAAGAAAAGATTTCTAAATTGCCAGACCAACAAGGGATGAAGCAAGAAAATATTTAAAATATGTCCCTCTTCCATATTCTCTTGTATAAATTGTTTTCAAAAAGGACCACCAATTTCTGATCTGATATCATGGCTGCTGGTCACATACAGACAGTTCTAACTGCCATCCAACATTACTTTCAAGATTGGCTTTAGAATGCTTCTTCTGGGACAGGGAATGGAAGCTTGTCAGAAAAGCCACACCACTGATCATAGAGTCATAGAATTTACAGTACAGAAGGAAGCCATTTGGCCCATCGAGCCTGCACCGGCCCTCACAAAGAGCAAGCCACTCAAGCCCACGTATCGACCCTATCCGCGCAACCCAGCAACCCCCACTTAACCTTTTTGGACACTAAGGGCAGTTTCTCATGGCCAATCTACCTAACCCACACATCTTTGGACTGTGGGAGGAAAGCGGAGCACCCGGAGGAAACCCACGCACACACGGGGAGAACGTGCAGACTCAGCACAGACAGTGACCCAAGCCGGGAATTGAATCTGGGACCCTGGAGCTGTGAAGCAATTGTGCTAACCACTATGCTACCATGCTGCCCTATGATATTGGACTTGTTTTCACTGGACTCCACTTGATTGGAGTATTTTCTCCTGTATTGGACATTTTTTCTGGCTCATTGTGTCCTAAACTGGCCTGTGCTCCCGCCAAGTCATCAACTAATTTTTCCATCTCATTATTCATCGGCCAGTTCTATGTTTGCTCACCTCAAGACACACAGTTCACAATATTGACCATCCTTACTATTATTCTGAGACCAGGTAGGCCTGGATTTCAATTCAGTAATTACAGGTGTGTTTTTTATAAGTTAAAAAGCACTAAAGCAGTTAAGCAGTGATCAATCTTTGTGGCTTTCTGCCTTTGCATTCTGTAGGTTGAATGTGGATGGGGTTGGGAGGGCCATGATGTTATTGGAACGAGGTGTGATGACATTGGGATGGGACATTACATCATGGGGGCAGGAAACAACATCACAGGGGATGGGGAGTGATGTCAAGTGTGTGGGGGGGGGGGGGGGGGGGGGGCTGCTGTCCAGAAATAGTGAGCAAAGGGCCCTCACCAAAAGTGTAAGTCCTCCTCTGGACTCAGAAATAAATGTGATTGTGTGGGCCTGTGGGACTGGTTTATCTGCACTTGTAGTTCAATGAAATGAAAATGAAATGAATTGAATGAAAAATGAAATGAAATGAAAATCGCTTATTGTCACGAGTAGACTTCAATGAAGTTACTGTGAAAAGCCCCTAGTCGCCACATTCCGGCGCCTGTTCGGGAAGGCTGTTACAGGAATGATAGGCAATGATAGGCTGCATAGAATTGTCAAAAAGGAGTCCCTCCCCTAATTTTCGTAGGTTACTGACATAGGAAAAATGAATGTTTAGAATTGTCTAATATGAAACTCTTCATTATTTTGAGCACTAGACAATTTAATCATTAATTCCTTCCTTCAAAATTACCACTTTCGGCAAATGAGTCCACAAATTATTCCACGGTCTCCATTGACATGCTAGCACTGAGATTGTGCTTCACTTCTTTAGGTGTTAATCAGCAGAATGACAATGGTCCATTTTTGCACTTTCAAATAGAGCAACAGCTCGTTTATAAGGTTCTTATATGTTGACTGCAGTTTATTTTTCAGATCTGAAGGAAAGTCAAGGCAGTCAAATATAAAATCCAGACCAGGTAATTAAATGTTGCTTGAAACCATAATTATTGTAATGCAAATGTATTAATATTCACTTATTGTGATGACATTTCGGTCTTTTCTTTGTCTTACTTGTGTAGATCTCCTACAACTAGGCTTACTTCTGCCATTACCTTCAGTTGGAATTAGACCTTGCTTGAAGAGAACAGGAAATTCCTTAAGCTCAGGGTGGCAGTGCCATAGTCTACCAGATATAGTGCTTCGAAGGCTGAAAGATCATGGTAGTTATGTGAAATTATAACCAAGAAAAATTGTAGAAAGAGAAAATATGCAGTGAAATTGAAAGAAAATCTAAACATTACTTTATGCTAGTGAAAAGATTATATAGTAAACTTTTTGAAGGCAATTACTACTGTTAGTTTTTATTTCATCTTGATTATCTTCCTTTGCCTAGAGATGCATGAGGAAGACAAAACTTTTCCTGGAATAGGTCGCTGAAAGCTATAGCTTGAGGGGCACCACTCCACATCAAGCATGGCTGACTGTTTCAGGCTGACTGCCTGCCATAGATATATTGGAAGGATTTGCAGGTTGATAAACAACCTGCTTGGTCACGTGGCCATCAAGTCCTGGAGTGGGGCTTGAACCTGGAGTTTCTGGTTTAAAGGCAGGGCACTACCTACTGTACTACAAAACCTCCTCGTTTATACTACTAGCTTTTAAATAATGTGAAAGAATTGAAAAGATTTATTAAAGTTCTAAAAAAAAATGGAGATTCAGGCCAAAACTGAGGAATGAATAAGAAATTGCCTTTAAATGGCAAATAGTGGGTACTGATTAGTGGAGTAATGTGGGTGGGCGAAGTACTGAGTAGGATGCCCCAGGGCTCAAATGTTGGAGCTAGTACTATTTCTAATTTGTGTATACTTGGATTCAGAAACTCAATGCAAAATGGTTATGTTTGCAAGCAATATCAAATTAATAAGAGCAGTGGGAGTTAAGAATGCAACTCAGAAATTACAGAATTAGTTAAACATAGTCTGTGAATGGGAGAAAACAATTGCAGATGAAATTCAGCACAAATGAGCGTAAAGATGGGAAGGGAAATAGGCAACATATGTCTGCCGTGAATGCGGTTGAAATAGAAAATAGCTTAGCCCCAGTAGACTTAATACTCAACATGTCCAACCAATGCAAAGTAGCAATCAGCAAAGCAAAATAGAATGGTGAACTATACAACTAAACAGGAGAACATAAACCAAAGGAAGTTTTCCTCAAACTATGTAGTGCTCTGCATCTTCAATACTGGCCACCAAGGAACAAATGCGACTTTTAAACATTGGAGACAGTATACAAAACAGCTACATGATAATATTTATTAGTGTCAAAATTAGGCTTACATTAACAATGCAATGAAGCTACTTTGAAAGTTCCCTAGTCACCACACTCCGCGCCTGTTCGAGTACACTGAGGGAGAATTCAGAATGTCCAATTCACCTAACAAGCACATCGTTTGGGACATGTGGGAGGAAATCGGAGCGGCCGGAGGGAACCCACGTAGACATGGAGAGAACGTGCAGACTCCGCACAAACAGTGACCAAAACTGGGAATCAAACCCTGGTCCCTGGTGCTGTGAAGCAACAGTGCTAACAACTGTTAGCTGATTGCTTGGCAGTAACTTAAACCCCCTAAAAGTGGGTTTGGTTTGACGAAAGGGAATGAATTGAGAATCTGAAACAGAAAACTAATCTGCCTAGAATCTGCCCACTTTCAGTTTCAACGGAGGTGGGATGAGGCGCAAGAAACCAAATTTCTCAAGAAGATGGTCTGTCATTGAAAACTTTTAAGGAGACAGCATGCATCTATTTTTAGAAATCTTCTTTGGAAGGTTTCAGGAAACTCGGCAGGTAAAAGTAGAGAAGGGTTTCATGCGGCTTTGCTTATGGGGCTAGTAGGAGCAGAAATATTTCCTCCAGTCTCATCAAAGAAACCTCCAAACATTTCCCATCCCCGTATCTACACAATATCTTCCCAACAGCACCCCCATCACCGACTCCTCTCCCTCAACTTCCCCATCTCAAACTCTCCTCCCCTCAATCCCAATGGCCACCAACCACCTCATTATCGATCCCCAACCCAGTCCCACTGTGAACCTCCATGATCAACCTGACCCCCCCCAAACTTGCTCTATCGATCAGTGACCCCCACTCCCGTGATCTAGACTTGCAATCTCTAACCTCAACAAATATGAAACATGGTTGCCACACTACCAGAAGGATGTGGAGGCTTTGAAGAGGTTACAGAAAAGATTTACCAGGATGTTGCCTGGTATGGAGGGCATTGGCTATGAGGAGAGGTTGGAGAAACCTGTTTTGTTCTCACTGGAATGACGGATGTTGGGGAGCGGCCTGATAGATGTTTACAGGATTATGAGGGGCATGGACAGAGTGGATAGTCAGAAGCTTTCTCCCAGGATGGAAGAGTCAATTACTAGCAGGCACAGGTTTAAGGTATGAGGGGCAAGATTTAAAAGAGATGTACGCGGCAAATATTTTTACATAAGAGGGTGGTGGGAACTTGGAATTCGCTGCCGGGGAAGGCAGTGGAAGCAGATACGATAGTGACTTTCAGAGGGAATCTTGACAAACAAATGAGTAGGATGGGAATAGAGAGATATGGCTCCCGAAAGGGTAGGGGGTTTAAGTTCAGACTGCAGCATGGCAGGTGCAGGCTTGGAAGGCCAAAGGGTCTGGTCCTGTGCTGTAATTTTCCTTCTTCTTTGTACACCTGGTCCTTGGCTACAGCCTCTGCTGGAATGTAACCTTGCTGATAGGGAGCCAAGCCTTTCAATCTTACCATCCGTGTACAATCATCCTAATTTTTTCACTAAAGTTCATTCCTTACATGAAAAAATCCCTCTAATTACATACTTCACTTTCTTATTGCATGCTGTGTTTTGGAGCTATATCTTACTGTATTTTAATGTTATACTTGTTTTATCCTACATTTACAATCATTATTGGCAGTTGCTACAATTCTGCTGGGAATTATCTTACACCATATTTTATTATTACTGACATATTTTAATTTACTTTTTGGTGTCAAAGTCATCAATACTGTCTCTTCTCAGCAGAAAACTGAGAACCACCAACAAAGAGAGGCTGTACGTGAGATTGAGGGAAGAGAAAAAGATCATTTTACACCAATGGGTCATTTTTTATAAAGGCGTCAGTGTTGTTGCCGCCCCTCCCCCATCATGTCAGATAGCAAGAATATTTGATTGTTTGCTGTAGTTTTGTTATCTGGTTTTATTCCAACTGAGGTTCAATATGACAAATCCATGGTTTTGGTTAGATTGGGCATGCTCAGAAATAAATTCAGTTATGCTATAGATGCAATTGGAAAGATTCTAATAACACAATATTGTTTAAAAAGTTAGCTTATGGGAAACTATCGTCTTAAAATGCAGTTTGTGGTATACTGCTAACATTTCTGGTCGGCAGAAGCTCCAATCACAAACTCATGGATATAAATCCTTTGTGCGTTGGTTGACATGTTTTTATAATTTTCTGTGGTAATCTATTCACACCAGTTGTGGTCAGATAATTAATCATACTTCATTTGTATGCTCATGGACAAAGTTTAGTGTTTAATCTGATGCCGTGGTAGTATTACAGTTTTAAACCAGACCTCCTCGAAATGTAAAGCAACTCGGTTTTCCTTTCTTTTCAATTAAAATAAGTAATAATAATCCATTATTACTTATTCAATAATAATCTTTATTATTATCAAAGTAGGCTTACATTAACACTGCAATGAAGTTACTGTGAAGTGCCACTGTAGCCACTTCATCTCTTTTGTAATATTTCAAATTAAACTGTATCTGGGTATTATGGTCGCATTTCCATCATGTATTTATAAAATAAAGTGGACAATTTTTTTTATCATGACATTCTCATCCATAGCATCTGCAGGAATAGCAGTGTCTCAACGAAAAGTACGTCAAATCAGTGACCCAATACAACAGATTCTTATTCAACTGCACAAAATCATCTATATAACACAGGTATGTGTTCCAATTAATTTGATTTATTGTATTTCCTTTATTATTAATTTATTTTGTTCACAGGATGTGAGCATCGCTGGCAAGGTCAGCATTTGTTTCCCATCTCTAATTGCCCTTAATTAGTGCCGAGCTGCTTTCTTGAACCTCTGCAGCCCAAGTGGTATAGGAACTCCCACAATGCTATTCCAAAGGGAGTTCCAAACACTTGATCCAGCCACAATGAGGGAACAGTGTTACAGTTCGAAGAAAGGATAGTATGTGGCTTGGAGGTGTTTCTATGCAGCTATAGCTATGTCCGTCTACATAATAATCTTTATTAGTGTCACAAGTACGCTCGCATTACAATGCAATGAAGTTACTCTGAAAATCTTCTAGTCGCCACACTACAGCGCCTACTAAGGGAGAATTCAAAATGTCCAATTCATGTAACAAACACATCTTTTGGGACCTGTGGGAGGAAACCTGAGCACCCGGAGAAAACCCACGCAGACACGGAGAGAACGTGCAGACTCTGCACTCTGCATAGACAGTGACCCAAGCCGGGAATCAAACATAGGTTGCTTGCGCTGTGAAGCAACAGTGCTAACCACTGTGCTCTTGTCCCACGAGTTGTAGACACCATAGATTTGGAAGGTGTAGTTGGAAAAGGGTTGGTGAGTTACTGCAGTGTTTTTTGTTGATGGTACACACTGTGCACTGATGATGGAAGTGAATATTTAAGTTGCCTCAGTATGAAGACAGGACTTCATTTCCTCAAGGACTGTATGGTAGTCACTCCTACCAAAACTGCCATGGACAGATGCACCTATGATGGGTAGATTGATGAGACAAGGTCAAGTATATTTTTCCCTTTTGTTGGTTCCCTCACCACCTGCCACAGACCCAGTCTAGCAACTATGTCCTTTAGGACTTGGCCAGCTTGGTCAGTAGTGGTGCTTTCAAACCATTCTTGATGATGGACATTGAAGTCCCCACCCAGAGTACGTTCTCTGTCCTTGCCATCCTCAGTGCTTCTTCCAGTTGGTGTTCAACATGGAGGGGCATTGATTCATCAGCTGAGGGGGCATGGTAGGTGGTAGTCAACAGGAGGTTACCTTGACAATGTATGAGATTCCATGGAGTCCCATGTCAATGTGAGGACTCCCAGGCAACTCCCTCCCAACTGTATGCCATCTCTGGTGTATCTCTCCTGCTCTTGGGACAGGACGTATCAGGCATGATGATGGTGGTATCCGGGCCATTGTCTTTTGCCCAGTGTCTCACCACAAACAGATTAGCATCTAATCCTTAAATTATACGCTGTCAGTATTGGAGTGAGAAATTAACAATTATTGTTCAACATGACATCTTTGCAGCTGAACAATTCAAATCTCATTGTTGGCTGCTCAAAAACATTTCACCACAGTATTAGCAGAGGAGACCTTCATATTATGCCTTATTTAAATTCAAACCTAGAATTAAAAAGAGCAGCATGTTAATCACTGCATCACACAATTATATACGATGCATTGTAAGAAGTGTTTTCTTTTATACTCTGTACAAAGAGGTAAGTGAACAGAAGAATGGTCTTTGAATGTTTTGCATTGTTTCTGATGTTCCCCAATAAACACAATGGGCTGGATTCCCCGCAGCCCCTTACCTAACGCGATTTTTGAACAAATGCTTTGTTTGAAATTTAGGATGCGTTCTGTAATCCACAAAATGTTTGGTGCTTTGGGACAGTTTAATGAGGCCATAATATAGTGTGCATTATTATGATGTATATAAATCACTGAATGCAGTAGCTTCAGACTCCAATATTGACAAACCATATCCATGTTTGTTTAATGTAAGTATGAATTAAAAAGAAGCTCTAATTTTTGAAGTATTTTTCTCCTCTTTCCTCACAGCTTCCACCTACTTTACATCACAACTTTCGAAAAAGTGTTATTGAAAGGTTTAAAAAGTCATTATTTAGTCCACAGAGCAATCCCTGCAATTTGAAAGCTGAGCTTAAAAAGGTTTGTTGCCATAACATAGATAAAATGATCTGATGTAAAAATCTGAAATTGCAATATTTAGTCAATTCAGAGATATATTTCTGGATATCATTGCAGTTTTCAAAGTGAAAGAATTATACGAAGGGTAATTTAACAACAGTAAACAATCGCAGGAAATAACTGGTCAAATTGCTAACGTGTAAAAGATTAAATCCACATTTAACCTGAATATGTCTGTTTGTATAAATATTCAATGTGTTAAACATCAGTGACTTTTCTATTCAATCAATTCCAAATAAATTTGAGTTTGTACATTGTAGAAAAATAATCAATCGAGTATAGATTGCAAATATCGAACAAGTTACTTTACGTTTTAATCGTTCACTAGTACATGCCTTCATACCTTTTTGACGCACTAGGCATCAAATTTGACTGACCAAACCATGTTGCAAGCAGATCTACAACATATCCTAAAAGTATTCTTTCTGATAGCTTCTTCAAGGGTCCCCTGAATTGATTGAACTGAACTTTGTGACAGCGGGTTGCAATTTAATGCGCCAGACATCAAAAGAGAATGCAGCATTCCCTGGAGACAGGGCAGGTAATGATTATTTAATAGATACAGTCCTGGTTTGTCCAACAAAGCATGTTGAACTCTGCAGTTTTATTTATGATTGAGGAAAACCAAACAACTTGTGAGCAAAGGTCTGTAAATACATATGTATGCATTGATCATACCTTGGAATCATCAGGTTCAACCAACTGCTTATTTTAAATGAAATAACTTTGCATAGACACTAATTACAAATTACTTAACTATAAAAAAAATGCTTGTAAGGGAAATAAACAACTTTAATATTGTGACTAAAACTGTCTTGAGGAATGTTTCAAAGGTGGGAAGAGAAAGAAGATGACACAGGTGTTTCGGGGGGGATGGTCTATAGCAGGGGTGGGCAAACTTTTCCGTGCAAGGGCCACATTCAGAAATTCACAATTTTAAAGGGCCGCATAGTATATTAAGTAAAATAATTAATATTTTAAATAGCCAAAATAAAAGGTCTTTAAAGAAAAAAAAGCACATTTATTTGAAAAACAAAGTAACTCAGTAAGTAACAGAACAATGTCAATGAGAATGATGCATCTGACTGCAGTCATTTACCAGTTTGTTGAAATCAGGTGTCAAGTTGCTTGTGGTGATCCTTAACACTGACAGAAGCACAGCCTAGCCGAGTCAACGATAAAAACGCGCGTAGTGGGGTGGATGAGTGGGGCTGCCTTATTGGTCGGTTTAGTTGGGTGTGCGACCAATAGGAGTCCAGGTTACAAACAATAATAAGGCTTATTCACCCCCTCCGCGGTGTGTTCTGCAGCGGCAGGAGGCGGCTTGTCAGTGGCCTGTGGTGGAATCTTCTGTTCCTGCCTTGTCATCATGGTTACTCCTTGAACGCACCCTGCGCAGCCACCAAGGGGAGAAGGGTGCCGTTGGGGGGAGCATGAAATCCCATCCATTAATTGAAAGATAAGTATTGGTTAGGACATGGAGACTGGGGTATCATCCATCCTCCTTTTCAAAATAATGCTATGAAACCTTTTACATCCACTTTAGAGAGCAGACAGGGCCTCAGTTTAACATCAGTGAGTGTTGGGCTCTCTCAATAATACACTGGAGTTTCAGCCCAGAGTCTGTCCTCGTATCTCAAAACTGGAACTGGAACCCACAACCTGCCAGCTCAGAAGTCAGGGGCTACCACCGAATCAAGGCTGACACCATAACACAAGTTTTTTGCAGAATATTTGAATTTAATACTTCCTATCGGCATTGATACATGAAATAAGCAAGTTTTGTCATGGGTAGAGGACTAACAGACCATGATATTCAGAGTCTTTCGGTTAGATTTTGAAATCATACCTAGATGGTGAACTGGCAGAAAATATTTTGTGAACCTGTTGAAGAACCCACTTGAAATCAATGGAGTGAAAATGGATTGGATTCTGCAAATGTGCAATGTACTCTGCTAGATTATCATTCAAGCAATGACGACATAAACTGACAGGGTTTTGTTCAGATAGATAGTAATTATTTAAATAGAATGTTAAATAGTCGTGCATAGTGCGGCAGCAACATTTACTTTTGTTACAACAGCCTGTATTTGATGTTCCCTAATGTTTTGGTTATTATTGGTATTCTTCCTGACCAAACTCCAGTGAACACCTACAGCTACGAATATGAGGAGGGAATAACATACGAGCAGATGCAGGTTAGTGTTTTATCGTCTGCATGTTGGACTATATTTACCCATATTTAGTAACTGATAACCACACTGCATTTTATTTGTTTTGTTTTAAAAACTTGCATACATAACTTGGTATCTACCCAATGCTCCTATTTCTACAATGTTCAGTACAAATTAAATTTAAAATATTTTGCCAAATATTTAATATATAAAATTATGTTTTTGAAAGACAAAGAATTAAAATGCAACTTTTTATTCTCCAATCTTTCTATTTGTTTCATATATAGACCATGATTGAAGATGTTCTGATTGAAAATGGTTATTATGACATCCTGAACACTGTTAACAGGTGAGTTTAAATACAAGGGGAATAATTATAACTCCCAAAATGTGTGGCTTTGGACCAGGTGGACCAATCCCACCTCAAACCTGTTAAGTTTTACTTTAACGGAGGTCAGGCAGCAGTTGGGTAACCAATTGCCCCAAGAAGCATGTCATTCATTTCTGTTTTAATAAGTTTGCACACCTCAGATCCTTTTCTGTTTTTCAGGCTTAGTACTGGCTGGCCGTTATTGCCAGGCCTTTGGAGGCTGGAAGGTTCAGATGTGCATTTCTCCTCGCTATAAAATAAACCTACTAATCTCCCAAGCGACTGTCTCTGTCCCTCAAAGCCATCACCATTCAGCAACCCTCTGCACTGTGATGCGCTATCAATTGCACTTAAAGACTCGAATCGGTACAAGAGAGGCTTTATTGCAGTGAGATGTTTATCCTCCGACTGTAGCTGGTAGAATGGCAGCTCAGGAGAACTCATACATATTTATACAGCTCCCTGTGGGCGGATCTAGCCGGCAAAGGCTACCGACGAACCTGTAATACAGGTACTGCTGTACATCCCCTAATACAGGCGCACACACAATTACACAGTGGTGGATCACCACATTCACCCCCTATTAAAAATGAGTCCGGCGGGGGTGACGTGGAACTATATACAGAATCCGTGTATTATTTACAGAGGGGAGGGGGGAAAAAAATTAAGTGTCCATCTTGCAACCCGGTGCCCATCAGAGGTTAAGTCTGTCCGGTGGTCTGACGGTTCGTTGGGAGCGACGCAACAGTGGTGGCGACGTCTGTACAGGCGGTGTCGACGGCGTCGTAGTTGGTGCTGGCGGTATTGGTGCTGGCCAGTGGCTGGATGACTCTGGGAGCGTGCCGGAATCTTCCATGTCCTCTAGTGTGGGCCGGGGAAGGAGGGATGGACCTGGTGGGGCTGATGCGGGGAGCGCAGGGGGAGGGGAGGTGTGTGGGAGTGGGATCGGCACCCGAGGGAGCCAGGTCCTTGAGCGAGACCATATCCTGGCGGCCGTCGGGGAACTCCACGTAGGTGTACTGGGGGTTTGCGTGGAGCAGGCGTACCCTGTCCACCAAAGGGTCCGCCTTGTGGAGTCGGACATGCCTGCGCAGTAGGACCGGCCCTGGAGCTGCGAGCCAAGTCGGGAGCGACATCCCGGATGTAGACTTCCTAGAGAAGGTAAAAGCACGTTCATGGGGCGTGTTATTCGTGGCAGTGCATAGTAGAGACCGGATGGAGTGCAATGCATCCAGGAGGACCTGCTGCCAGCGAGCGGCTGGGGGGTTTCTGGACCGTAGGGCCAGCCGGACGGCCCTCCAAACCGTCCCGTTCTCCCTCTCTACCTGCCCGTTTCCCCGGGGGTTGTAGCTGGTCGTCCTGCTGGAGGCGATGCCCCTGCTGAGCAGGAACAGACGCAGCTCATCGCTCATGAATGAGGATCCCCTGTCACTGTAGATATAGTCGGGGAAACTGAACAGAGCGAATATGGAATCGAGGGCCTTGACGACGGTGGCAGACGTCATATCCGGGCATGGGATGGCGAATGGGAATCTAGAGAATTCATCGACCACACTAAGGATATACGTGTTACGGCCGGTGGAGGGGAGTGGCCCTTTGAAATCCATACTGAGGCGTTCAAAGGGGCGGGATGCTTTCACCAGGCGTTTGCGGTCTGGCTGGTAGAAGTGCGGCTTGCACTCAGCACAGACCTGGCAGTCTCTGGTGACTGTCCGTACTTCCTCGACGGAGTAGGGCATTTGCGGGCTTTGACTAGGTGGTACAACCGAGTGATCCCCGGATGGCAAAGGCCGTCGTGCAGGGCACGGAGCTGGTCCACTTGTGCACTGGCACATGTACCTTGGGAGAGGGCGTCTGGGGGCTCGTTGAGCTTGCCGGGGCAATACAAGATCTCGTAATTATAGGTGGAGAGCACAATTCTCCACCTCAAGATTATATCGATTTTGATCTTGCCCCGCTGCGTGTTGTTAAACATGAAGGCTACCGACCGTTGGTCAGTGAGGAGAGTGAATCTCCTGCCGGCCAGGTAATGCCTCCAGTGCTGCACAGCTTCAACGATTACCTGGGCCTCCTTTTCAACAGACGAATGTCGAATTTCGGAGGCATGGAGCGTGCGGGAAAAGAATGCCACGGGTTTGCCTGCCTGGTTTAGAGTGGTGGCAAGGGCGACATCTGAAGCGTCGCTCTCTACTTGAAAGGGCAGTGACTCGTCTACTGCACGCATCCCGGCCTTGGCTATGTCTGAGCAAATACGGGCGAAGGCATGTTGTGCCTTGGCCGTGAGGGGAAATTGAGTAGCCTGTATCACTGGGTGGGCCTTGTCCGTGTAGTAGGAGAAGAACCCCAGGCAGCGTTTGAGGGCCTTGGGGCACTGGGGAAGGGGGAGCTCCATGAGGGGGCGCATGCGGACAGGATCGGGCCCCAGGAGTCCGTTTTGGACTACATAGCCAAGGATGGCTAAGCGGTTCATGCTGAATTTGGGCAGCACGGTAGCATTGTGGGTAGCACAATCGCTTCACAGCTAAAGGGTCCCAGGTTCGATTCCGGCTTGGGTCACCGTCTGTGCGGAGTCTGTACATCCTCCCCGTGTGTGCGTGGGTTTCCTCCGGGTGCTCCGGTTTCCTCCCACAGTCCAAAGATGTGCAGGTTAGGTGGATTGGCCATGATAAATTGCCCTTAGTGTCCAAAATTGCCCTTAGTGTTGGGTGGGGTTACTGGGTTATGGGGATAGGGTGGAGGTGTTGACCTTGGGTAGGGTGCTCTTTCCAAGAGCCGGTGCAGACTCGATGGGCCGAATGGCCTCCTGCACTGTAAATTCTATGAATTTGTTATAAGTGAGGTTGAGGAGAGATGCGGTGTGGAGAAGTTTGGCAAGGTTGGCGTCGTGGTCCTGCTGGTCATTGCCGCAGATGGTGACGTTGTCCAGGTACGGAAACGTGGCCCGCAGTCCGTACCGGTCAACCATTCGGTCCATTTCTCTTTGGAATACCGAGACCCCATTAGTGACGCCGAAGGGAACCCTAAGAAATTGATAGAGGCGACCGTCCGACTCGAAGGCAGTGTAGGGACGGTCCAATTTGCGGATGGGGAGCTGGTGGTATGTGGATTTAAGGTCAATCGTTGAGAAGACCCGGTACTGTACAATCTGATTGACCATATCAGATATGCGATGGAGGGAGTACGTTTCGAGCTGCGTGAATCGATTGATGGTCTGGCTGTAGTCCACGACTATCCTGTGTTTCTCCCCAATTTTAACCACCACCACTTGGGCTCTCCGGGGCTGTTGCTGGCCTCGATAATACCCTCCCGAAGCAGCCGCTGGACTTCGGACCTGATGAAGGTCTTGTCTTGGGTGCTGTACCGTCTGCTCCTGGTGGCAACGGGCTTGCAATCTGCAGTCAGATTGGCAAAGAGGGAGGGAGAGTCAACCTTGAGGGTCGTGAGGCCGCAAACGGTGAGTGGGGGTAGGGGCTCGCCAAATTTGAGGGTGAGACTCTGGAGGTTACATTGGAAATCCAGGCCCAGTAACTGTAGCACAGAGGTTGGGGAGAATGTACAGGTGGAAACCGCTGATTTCAACGCCTTGTACGGTGAGGTTGACCATACAGAAACTCCGGATCGGGACAGAGTGGGATCCGGCAGCCAGGGAGATCCGCTGGTTGGCGGGATGGACCGCGAGGGAGCAGCGCCTTACCGTGTCCGGGTGGATGAAGCTATCGGTGCTCCTGGAGTCTAGTAGGCAGGAGGTCGCGTGGCCGTTGATGAGCACCGTCTTCGAAGCGGTAAAGCCAGGTTGTGAGGACGGCACTGGTCCACGTCATGGAGGCGAGCAGCAACCGATCGTCCGAGGATTCCGACGAGGTGCGGCAGCGACCCGGGTCCCACGGTCCAGTCCCGAAGGAGGACAAAATGGCGGCGTCCGAAGTACCTGTGGGGAAGAAGATGGCGGCGCCCATGCAGCACCCGTTGCGGGCGCGGGGCAAGATGGCGGCGCCCACTGGCCGCACGTGGACCTGGGGGGGGAAGATGGAGCCGCCCATGGTGCGCACGTTGTGGGGGCGGTGCAAGATGGCGGCGCCCATGGGCAGCACGTGGACCTGGGGGGAGAAGATGGCGGCGCCCACTGGTCGCACGTGGCCCCGGGAGCAGAGGACGGCGGCGCCCATTGTGCGATCGGCTGAGGGAAGGGAGAGAAGTCGGACACGATAGCGGCAACTGCGCGGGCCTGACACACCGCCGCAAAGTGGCCCTTCTTGCCACAGGATTTACAGGTGGTGGCGTGGGCCGGGCAGCGCTGGTGGGGGTGCTTCTGTTGGCCACAGAAGTAGCAGCGGGGACCCCCAGAGTGCACGGTGTGGCGAGCAGCGCAGGCATACTGTGTGGGAGCGGCTCCAGTTGGGGGGGGTCGGTTGCGGGGTTCACGAGGGGTAGGATGGGTGGGCCGCGCGGCGGGCAGGGTAGGACTGTACATTACGGGAAGCGACTGTCATGGAGAGCGCTAAAGTCTTTGTCGCCGTTAGATCCAGCGCGGCCCCTTCCAGCAGTCGTTGCCGGATGGGGGCCGATGCAATCGCCGTCATGAATGCATCACGCATGAGGAGATTGGAATGTTCCGTGGCCGTGACGGCCTGACAGTCACAGTCCCGTACTAGAGGGATAAGGGCCCGCCAAAAGTCTTCAATCGACTCACCAGGTAGTTGTACGCGGGTGGCGAGTACATGCCTTGCAAACAGAGTGTTCGTCTTCTGGACGTAATTTTCTTTCAGGAGTTCCATGGCGCATGCGTAATTCGGCACGCCCTGTATCAGCGGGAAGACGCTGGAGCTCAACCTTGAGTAGAGAAGTTGAATTTTCTGAGCTTCCGTCGGTACGGGATCCGCTGAGGTGATATAGGCCTCGAAGCAAGCCAGCCAGTGATTAAAGTCTTTTCTGGCGTTTGGCAATTGCGGATCCAGCTACAAGCGGTCTGGTTTTATCCTGATGTCCATGATGCGGAAAGTCTCACTGTAATAAATTGATGTGCTATCAATTGCACTTAAAGACTCAAATCAGCACAAGAGAGGCTTTATTGCAGTGAGATGTTTATTCTCCGACTGCAGCTGGTAGAATGGCAGCTCAGGAGAACTCATACATAATTATATGGCTCCCTGTGGGCGGAGCTAGCTGGCAGGGGCTACCGACGAACCTGTAATACAGGTACTGCTGTACATACCCTAATACAGGCACACACACAATTACACAGTGGTGGATCACCACACACTGACCCCTCATTCCCTGACCATTATTCCCCAACCACCCCTCGCAATCACTGACCACCCCTGTCCATGATTCATGACTCTCTCCACACCCTGGGCGAAATTCTCTGCGGACCGACGTGACGCCCATTTCCGGCGGGGAAAAGCGGTGCGGATGACTCCGGCGTCCGGGCCTTCTTTTAAGCCGGCAATCTCCATTCCCGAAAGGGCCAGCAGCGGACTGACACGATACGCGTCAGTTTCACCAGCTGCGGAAGTGGCGAGTCCCGGCGTTGTTTGGGGGGGGGAGGAGAGAGAGAGAAAGAGAGAGAGAGGCCGGCGTTGTTTGGGGGGGGGGGAGGAGAGAGAGACCCGGCGTTGTTTGGGGGGGGGGGAGAGAGTCCCGGCGTTGTTTGGGGGGGGAGAGAGTCCCGGCGTTGTTTGTGGGGGGAGAGAGTCCCGGCGTTGTTTGTGGGGGGAGAGAGTCCCGGCGTTGTTTGGGGGGGGAGAGAGACCCGGCGTTGTTTGGGGGGGGAGGAGAGAGAGACCCGGCGTTGTTTGGGGGGGGAGGAGAGAGAGACCCAGCGTTGTTTGGGGGGGGGGGGAGGAGAGAGAGACCCGGTGTTGTTTGGGGGAGGGGGAGGAGAGAGAGACCCGGCGTTGTTTGGGGGGGGGGGGAGAGAGAGACCCGGCGTTGTTTGGGGGGGGGGAGGAGAGAGAGACCCGGCGTTGTTTGGGGGGGGAGAGAGAGACCCGGCGTTGTTTGGGGGGGGGGGGGGAGAGAGAGACCCGGCGTTGTTTGGGGGGGGGAGGAGAGAGAGACCCGGCGTTGTTTGGGGGGGGGGAGGAGAGAGAGACCCGGCGTTGTTTGGGGGGGGGTGGAGAGAGAGACCCGGCGTTGTTTGGGGGGGGGGGGGGGGGGAAAGAGACCCGGCGTTGTTTCGGGGGGGGAGGAGAGAGAGACCCGGCGTTGTTTGGGGGGGGGGGTGGAGAGAGAGACCCGGCGTTGTTTGGGGGGGGGGGGAGGGGAAAGAGACCCGGCGTTGTTTCGGGGGGGGAGGAGAGAGAGACCCGGCGTTGTTGGGGGGGGGGGGGGGGAGAGAGAAACCCGGCGTTGGGGAGAGGGAGGGGGGAGAGGGAGGGAGGGAGGGAGGGAGGGGGCGGTTGCGGCGTTGAGTTGAGAGGAGAGGGGAGAAGGGGGTTACCTGCGTTGAGTGGAGAGGGGGGAGGGGGTTACGGCGTTGAGGTGAGAGGAGGGGGGGAGGGGGTTACCTGCGTTGAGAGGAGAGGGGGGAGGGGGTTACGGCGTTGAGTTGAGAGGAGAGGAGAGGGGGGGTTACCTGCGTTGAGAGGAGGGGGGGTTACCGGCGTTGAGAGAGAGGGGGGCGGCGTTGGAGGGGGGTAGGGGTGGTGGGTAGGGGTGGTGGGGAGGGGGGAGGGGGGTAGGGGCGTTGGAGGGGGTAGGGGTGGTGAGAGGGTAGGGGTGGTGAGGGGGTAGGGGCGTTGGAGGGGGTGGGGGTGGTGAGGGGGGTTGGGGTAGGGGGCAGCGGCGTGCAGAGGGGGGGCGACGGATGGCCGGTGCCAACGCACAGTCGCCCCCCCTCTGCACGCCGCTGCCCCCACCCCAACCCCCCCTCACCACCCCTACCCCCTCCAACGCCCCTACCCCCTCACCACCCCTACCCCCCTCACCACCCCTACCCCCTCACCATCCCTACCCCCTCACCACCCCTACCCCCTCCAACGCCCCTACCCCCTCACCACCCCTACCCCCCTCACCACCCCTACCCCCTCACCACCCCTACGCCCTCCAACGCCCCTTCCCCCCTCCCCACCACCCCTACCCCCCTCCCCCACCACCCCTACCCCCCTCCAACGCCGCCCCCCTCTCTCTCAACGCCGGTACCCCCCCCTCTCAACGCCGCAACCCCCCCCTCAACGGCGGTACCCCCCCTCTCAACGCCGCACCCCCCCACTAACGCCGCACCCCTCCCACTAATGCCGCACCCCCCCCCCGCCCCCCACTAACGGAGGAAGGAAGGGGGGGAGGAGGAAGGAAGGGGGGGAGGAGGAAGGAAGGGGGGGAGGAAGAAGGAAGGGGGGAGGAAGGAAGGGGGGAGGATGAGAGAGGGGGGATGTGTGGGTACCAGCCTTCAGAAGGAGGGGGGTGTGGGTACCGGCCTTCAGAGGGGGGGGTACCGGCCTTCAGAGGGAGGGGGGTACCGGCCTTCAGAGGGAGGGGGAGGGGGAGGGGGGTGTGGGTACCGGCGTTGAGAGGGGGGGGTGATCCTGCGTTGAGGGGGGGGGTGGGATCCGGCGTTGAGAGGGTGGGGGGTTGCGGCGTTGAGGGTGGGGGGTTGCGGCGATGAGGGGGGGGTTGCGAGGGGGGGTTGCGGCGTTGAGGTTGGGGGGTTGCGGCGATGAGGGGGGGGTTGCGAGGGGGGGTTGCGGCGTTGAGGTTGGGGGGTTGCGGCGATGAGGGGGGGTTGCGGCGTTGCGAGAGATGGGGGCGGCGTTGGAGGGGGGTAGGGGTGGTGGGGAGGGGGGTAGGGGTGGTGAGGGGGGTGGGGTGTTGGAGGGAGGTAGGGGTGGTGGGGGGTGGTTGGGGTAGGGGGCAGCAGCGTGCAGAGGGGGGGCGACGGTGCGTTGGCCCCGGGCATCCGTCGCCCCCCCCTCTCTGCACGCCGCTGCCCCCAACCCCCCCCAACGCCGCAACCCCCCCTCCAACGCCGCAACCCCCCCTCCAACGCCGCAACCCCCCCTCCAACGCCGCAACCCCCCACCGCACTCGCAACCCCCCCGCACTCGCAACCCCCCCCCCCGCACTCGCAACCCCCCCCCGCACTCGCAACCCCCCCCGCACTCGCAACCCCCCCCGCACTCGCAACCCCCCCCCCCACTCGCAACCCCCCCCCCCACTCGCAACCCCCCCCCACTCGCAACCCCCCCCCACTCGCAAACCCCCCCCACTCGCCCTCGGACACTGAACGGCGTCAACCATCATCAATGGTTGACGCCGTTTTAAAGCTACTCTGTTTTTCGCCGACGTGACCCGTGGCCACGTCGGCGGGACTTCGGCCCATCCGGGCCGGAGTTTTGGTGAAAGAAAAAAATAATGAAATCCTGCCGGCGCCAGCTGTTTTCAGAGGCTGCCGGCGGGATTTGCACAACGCCGGTTTTTGGCCGGTCGGAGATTTAAAAACCCGGCGGGAGCGGGATTAACGCCGCTGCTGGCCGATTCTCCGACCCTGCGTGGGGTCGGAGAATTTCGCCCCCTGTCTCTTAATCTGTGCATACATTCAGGTAACTAAAACTTGAAAGCTTCTTTACCTTACAAAGCCCCAGTTGCTGAGCAACACACACATGTGCATGTCTTTTATGTATTCTTTTTGTCTAAGCACTTGAAACACAATTGGAACTTAACCAACCCCCACACATACAAACACCTTTCCCAGCATGAATCTAACTATAGGTTTCACCCTTCCGGGCACAAAAATATTAAATTAAATCCAATTAAAACTACACCTTCTAATGTTTACCAATGCAAATATGAATCCCTCAAAATTACTTTTATTTTCCTAACAATATCTATATCGTCACCATTAAAATATTGTGGCTGCAGTCTACATAATGATACACAAAAGTAACTCACAGGTTTTCTCCAGTAGCAACACCCTGGGAATTGTAACATTGCCTATGAATACAGAAAGTGTTGTAGGAACACAAGTACCTCTGAGCTCTCCTCCAGGTTACATACCATTCCAACTTAAACTTACACGCTTGTTCCATCATCATTGCTGGGTCAAAGGCTTGGATATTCATACTTGGCACCACTATGGCAGCTCGATCACCACAAGGGCTCTAAAGGTTCAAGAAGAACCTTCTCAGTACAATGAGGGATAGTCAACAAATGCAACTTGCCAGCATCATCCACATTATGAGAATATACCAAAAGTACGACCAAAGAAGGTTTGCTTTTTTCATAAAGATAGAACCAAAGTTAGTTGGTGTAATTGAGATTTTGTTGCAGATATTATTCTATTATTCACATGCTGGATGTAAATAAACCTGCTCACGGCTCATATTAATCTCACCTCAAAAAATGCTAATACTTCTCTTACCAAAAGACCAGAGAAGCACCTGTGCGGTCCCAGTTTAGATAGTAAAGGGAATGTTAGATCGGTGGAGTGGGACTAGGTAGTTTGTACTTTTAGAGAGCCATTGCAGATACAACTGGCAAAGGGCCTCTTTATTTGATACAAGCATTCTATGATTTTATGAAAGATTACAAATAAGAATTCCAATTCCTGGCTGCTAGATCCACAGTGATTCCCTCAATATTTCTGTTTCAGGAATTATACTTACCCATGGGCAGTCAAGAACCATTTGACTGCAAGACGATAGTCTACTTTTCAGAGTTTCATAAGAAATCATCAAGAGCTGCACAACAGAACTGCCTGCAGAAAGGATTATAGGAAGGAATAATTGGATGCACATTAATTGCTGGAAATGCACATTGAACTCTATGTGAATAAAACATGAGGGAATCCGAAACTCTATTGACAAATACAATGCAGTGTATACCATTAATATTTCCTATCCAATATTTTCTTTACATAACAAACTCTATTGCTTCAAAGGGATTTCTGCATTTATTGCTTAAAATGCACAAGAATTTGATTCATTTATTATTGTTACGAGGCGTTCTTGTTTATTCAATGCGGTAAAAAGTTTAAGATTGATATGCGACTAAATATTGTGGATATGGACTCAGACTAGCACTGATGTCACAGCTAAATAACAATGTTTTCTTCTCCTGACTTTTTGCTATTTAATAGACTCATTATAGAGAGTGGGATTTTATAGTTTATCATTTTGTCTTTAAATGAAACAATCTGATAAACTGTGAGGACACATCTTAAGGGATTGATTTGCATCATGTTTAGTAATGGGCAACATCTGGTAAATGTTCTGTTTAATATGCATATTGTTGGCATGATTGTTTTCTATGCTTGAGTGTAAAATTATTAAGAAGTGACAGTTTATGCAAGAAAGGTGGCATAAAGCATTGTTCAAGTTTATTATGCTGATTTGAAACCACCAATCAACTAGTCAAAGTTTCATTTTCATGTTATAATACATTTCCATGCAATTGACATTTTTAATCAGACCTTTAAAATTTTGAAATAATGAAGAAACTAGTCATATTTTGTGTTTAAAAGCAATAGCAGTTTCCCTGCCAGTGAGTATAGAATAAGGCACTAACGTAGTTTGTTTCATGAAGCAATCTCAGTTGTTTTGATGTATTCCCAGTGAAGATCGCAAAGATAGTTATGAACCCATTAGAACACCAATTTCTCCACATATTTGATTAGATATTCAATATATTAGACCAATATTGATTGATCAGATTTTGTAACACTTATCATTATATTGCTTTCTAATTCAGCTGGGGGGAAAAGAAAACCAGCTATAGATAATTCCAACTGAAAATTAAAAATATTAATATTTTTCAATTTATATTTATCTAATTGTTGTTTTTTAGTACCGAACTTGAGTATTGCTGATAAAGAGAAATGCTGTCAAAGTTTTTTGTCTTGGAGTCATCAGGACACATATGCAAGAATACTAATTATAACGGGAACAACAATTTATACTGCATAAGAAAAGAATGTTGATTGGTTGGCAAATTAACTCTTATTGGTGGAGGCATTGCCATGAAGAATGTACCAGGGAACAGTTAACTACCTTTTTTTAAAATTCAAACCAGACAGGGTGAAGGCATTGTTAGAGAAATGAATCAGGAAATGGCTCCCCCAAACTTTTGTTTAGTTGAAAATAGTGCAATGTATGAACATGCTCCTTCTGTTTGCAAAGGACAGGGCTTATGTGTGAATATATGTAGCTTCCAGCACACAAAGCGAGCTAAATTGCAACTCTGACTGATAATCTTAAATTCTTCGTACAATTGCTGTCCAAGTGTGGAATCACATCTATTGCTGGACACCAGCTTTGCAAACTTGTGCTGGTTGGGCATGGTTAGTCCTTTAGTTGTTATGAACAGCTGTTCAATACAATCTACCAGTAGTACAGCCCATCACATACCTGGCATCACACCAGTTCTGAAATTCATATACCACATTACGCATTTCTATGATGGGTAGAGTGTCTTTTTGGCATAATGGCAATATCCTGTTAGTGGAGAATACCACTTGAGTTGCTACTGCATAGTAGCAGCATGATACAACTTGTTTTACCTGTTGCTTAAACACCTTACTTTCTATGGTAATTGGAGGTAAGCTGGACACTTTTCAGGACAGAAAGTGGAGGGCGTAGGCCCATTCATGAGTTTGGGAGATAATGACTGGAGATTGCTCACTGTATAATCGCGCAGTATATTTACTATACCAGGTATGTAGGCCACATGTTCCAATGACTGGCAGATCATATCAAACAGCACCTCCCTTCAGCTGTTCATAATAGGCAAAGTACCTGCTGTACTGAACCAGCACGTGATTGCAAAACTCAAAACATAATGTCCAACATTAACTTTGATCTGCAATTGGACAACGATTGGTAAAGAATCCTGATTGTGCTAAGAATTACACTGATAACCAATTTAGGATTATCCATCTAGCTCACAGCGTGGCTCACTCATGCATTCTAGAAGCTACATATTTGCACATAAGTCCTTGCCCTTTGCAGGCAGAAGGAGCATGTACACGTAGTGTGCCTCTTTCAACCAGTCATTCCCTTGTTTATTCTCCATGGCACTACCTTGACCAGAGTTGACCATGGCAATGCCCTGTCTAATTAGAGTCGAACTGCTTGGTTTGAATCTAAACAACTCAGCAGTTAACTGTTCCCTGGTGCATTCTACATAGCATTATCTCTACCAATCAGCGCCCACTTGCCAACCAATCAGTAGTTTCTTCTCATGCAGTATAAATTGTTGTTCCTTTTATAATTTGGTCTTCTTGCATATCTATCCTTTTTAAAAAATAAATTTAGAGTACCAATTCATGTTTTCCAATTAAGGGGCAATTTAGCGTGGCCAATCCACCTACCCTGCACATCTTTGGGTTGTGGAGGCAAAACCCATCCAAACACGGAGAATGTGCAAGTTCCACATGACAGCGACCCAGAGCCGGGATCGAATCTGGAACCTCGGTGCCATGAGGCAGCAGTGCTAACCACTATGCCGCTGTGCTGTCCTTCTTGCGTATCTACCCTGATGAGTGAAAGAAGAAAAGTTTTAACAGCCTGTCTCTTTTTCAGAAATATTTGTATTTATCGCCTGCTTTATTAGTAGGTTATCCAGCCTGATTTATTTGTGTAATTAAGATCTTGTTATGCTGCTGTCTTATGAGTATCTGCCATAGCATATACAATGAATGGTTTCAATGTTTAGAAGCATTAACCATTTCTTCATTAGAGTTTATCTAGAAGTGTCAGCACATTAATCAAACCAAAGTGTAAGAAAACAAGTTATTGGACGAATGGGGCTACTTCTATAATTTTCTGGCATGGTGCACTATATTACTCAACATAATGTAGCTGTAAATGTTGCTTCAATTATAAAACTAGTACTGGCTCTGGCTATATCTGCATCCCTAAAGAAAGTAGCTATAGCTGGTGACTCTTTCCTCATTTTATGAGATCTAATGTAATTCAAACACAAAAGTATAACTCTTTAGTTTCAAAATACTTTTGCTACTTCGTAATGTGGCGAAATGGATTGGGCTCACATCATAAGATGCACTAATATTACTGAATGTTCTTAGTAATGGCTGCTCATATGTGACTCACTTTCTGATTAAGCTGTACTGTATCTCATTGCGAACTTACCAGTATTACAAGTGCACAAAGGATTCTTGTAGATTCCTAGATCTGTAATTTCTATAATTCTGTCACCATTTACAATTTTAAAATATTTTTTCAAAGTCTAATGCCTCCTAGGATTTGATAGTCTACATAGAAAATTGTGACTCAGGTACATAATTTTAAGCAACAAAAAACTAGAAAAGTGTCACTCATTATTAACTGTTTGATTGTTCATGTAACAATAATGGCATAGTATTGCACTTAAATGGATCTTCAAAGAAATACATTTTTATGCAAACATACAATTTAAATATTATTTGTCTGCGCTGTGCAAATTGAGTGATTAAGTGTATTTAAATATAAGTTTCTGTTCATATTTGCAAGTTGTACAGTAAAATGTTAAGAGGCATTTACAAAAGTTGATATGTTCTATTTTTGTTATACCTGAAAATTCTCTATATTATACTGAGTGGTTAAAATAAAATCTACAATGAACATTTCCTGTTTCGCACAGTTTTCATTTTCAGTTGGTTAACTCCCTATTTAAATTGAAGGATATTAAATTCAGAGTGCTGAGATATATATTA
Source organism: Scyliorhinus canicula (assembly GCF_902713615.1). Lineage (NCBI taxonomy): Eukaryota > Metazoa > Chordata > Chondrichthyes > Carcharhiniformes > Scyliorhinidae > Scyliorhinus > Scyliorhinus canicula. The sequence goes on from NC_052150.1 coordinate 86,038,530, forward strand.
ATGGACACCATTTTGCTCCTGTTCCTGTTAATGCAGAAGGAAGTGTGACATAAAACAGCTTTAAAATAAATAACAATTAATATTTTTCAAAACCGAAACCGAATTTTCAATATGACAGCTAGTGTGACCATGGCTGTGAATACAGATGTGCTGACATTAGATCAGATATCAATTAATTAAAATATGCTTTGATTTGGGTAAATTGAATGTCTTTGTGTAAAATGGGAAAAAATTGCCCATACGTATGACTGACTTTTTCATTCTTCGAGGTGAAAATGACCCTGTTTATCATCTGGGTATGAAGGTTACTGCAAAAGGACGTATTGCTCCTGGTAGGTTCTGCTGCAAATAGGACAGGATACCGCTGATGACTGAATTTTGAATGAGTTGCGAGCTTGATATTTTCTCCCTTTGCATTTTCTCTTTGCCTCTGATTTGTGCTTGCTTCTGAAGGAGGCTGCATCATTTTTTAGTTGGTCGCGCCAGGTATAGCAATCCTCCGGATTTTCGGCGGGAACAGGGGCCTGTCGGGAAGGTGAGTGTGTGCCTTTAAATTTGCTTACCTTTCAGCAGGAGCGGCCTCCGGATTTTCGGCGGGAGCAGGGGCCTATCGTGAAGGTGAGTGTGGGCCTTTAAATTTGCTCACCTTTCAGCGGGAGCGTCCTCCGGATTTTCGGCGGGAGCAGGGGCCTGCCGTGAAGGTGAGTACCTGTATATAAGTCAGGCGGTTGCTAAACCCGAGACACTACATTTGTAGTGTCCCCCACCCTTCCACCTCCTCTAACCTCAGGGGTTGAGGGAATATCAGCTAAGCTCTTCCTTTCTTTTTCTTGTTTTTTATCTAGAGGGATGGCAGGGAAGGCAGTACAATGCTCCTCCTGCAGAATGTTTGAGGTGAGGGACGCCGTCAATGTCCCTGCTGATTTCATCTGTGAGAAGTGCACCCATCTCCAGCTCCTCAGAAACCATTTAGGGAACTGAAGCTGGAGCTGGATGAACTTCGGATCATTCGGGAGGCAGAGGTGGTCATAGATAGAAGCTTCAGGGAGGTAGTTACACCAAAGAATAAAGATAGATGGGTGACGGTGAGAGGGGCTGGGGGGAAGCAGTCAGTACAGGGGTCCCCTGTGGTCATTCCCCTTAGTAACAGGTATACCAGTTTGGATACTGTTGGGGGGGGGGGACTTACCAGGGGTCAGCCATGGGGTACAGGTCTCTGGCACAGAGTCTGTCCCTGTTGCTCAGAAGGGAAGGGGGAGAGGAGAAGAACATTAGTCATTGGAGACTCCATAGTTGGGGGGATAGATAGGAGATTCTGTGGGAACGAGAGAGACTCGCAGTTGGTGTGTTGCCTCCCAGATGCCAGGGTTTGCGATGTCTCGGATCGTGTTTTCTGGATCCTTAAGCGGGAGGGGGAGCAGCCCCAAGTCGTGGTCCACATAGGTACCAACGACATAGGTAGGAAAAGGGATAGGGATGTAAGGCAGGAATTCAGGGAGCTAGAGTGGAAACTTAGATCCAGGACAAACAGAGTTATTATCTCTGGGTTGTTACCTGTGCCACATACTAGCGAGTCGAGGAATAGGGAGAGAGAGAGCAGTTGAACACATGGCTGCAGGGATGGTGCAGGAGGGAGGGTTTCAGATTCCTGGACAATTAGGGCTCATTCTGGGGTAGGTGGGACCTCTACAAACGGGATGGTCTACACCTGGATCAGAGGGGTACTAATATCCTGGGGGGGGGGAGGTTTGCTAATGCTGTTCGGGAGGGTTTAAACTAGTTCAGCAGGGGATTGGGAAGCTGAATTGCAGCTCCAGTACACAAGAAGTTGAGAGTAGTGAGGTCATGAGTAAGGTTTCAAAATTGCAGGAGTGTACCGGCAGGAAGGAAGGTGGTTTAAAGTGCGTCTACTTCAATGCCAGGAGCATCCGGAATAAGGTGGGTGAGCTTGCGGCATGGGTTGGTACCTGGGACTTCGATGTTGTGGCCATTTCGGAGATATGGATAGAGCAGGGCGAGGAATGGTTGTTGCAGGTGCCGGGGTTTAGATATTTCAGTAAACTCAGGGAAGGTGGTAAGAGAGGGGGAGGGGTGGCATTGTTAGTCAAGGACAGTATTACGGTGGCTGAGAGGACATTTGATGAGGACACAAATACTGAGGTAGTATGGGCTGAGTTAAGAAACAGGAAAGGAGAGGTCACCCTGTTAGGGGTTTTCTATAGGCCTCCGAAAAGTTCCAGAGATGTAGAGGAAAGGATTGCAAAGATGATTCTGGATAGTAACAGGGTAGTTGTTATGGGGGACTTTAACTTTCCAAATATTGACTGGAAGCACTATAGTTCGAGTACTTTAGATGGGTCCGTTTTTGTCCAATGTGTGCAGGAGGGTTTCCTGACGCAGTATGTAGATAGGCCAACGAGAGGCGAGGCCGTATTAGATTTGGTACTGGGTAATGAACCAGGACAGGTGTCAGATTTGGAGGTAGGTGAGCACTTTGGTGATAGTGACCACAATTCGATTACGTTTACTTTAGTGATGGAAAGGGATAGGTATATACAGCAAGGCAAGAGTCATATCTGGGGGAAAGGCAATTATGATGTGATGAGGCAAGGCTTAGGATACATCAGCTGGAGAAGAAAACTGCAGGGGATGGGCACAATGGAAATGTGGAGCATGTTCAAGGAACAGCTACTGCGTGTCCTTGATAAGTATGTACCTGTTAGGCAGGGAGAAAGTGGTCGAGCGAGGGAACCATGGTTTACTAAAGCAGTTGAAACACTTGTCAAAAGGAAGAAGGAGGCTTATGTAAAGATGAGACGTGATGCTTTAGTTAGGGCGCTTGAGAGTTGCAAGTTAGCTAGGAAGGCTCTAAAGAGAGAGATAAGAAGAGCCAGGAGAGGACATGAGAAGTCTTTGGCAGGTAGGATCAAGGATAACCCTAAAGTTTTCTATAGATATATCAGGAATAAAAGAATGACTAGGGTAAGAGTAGGGTCAGTCAAGGACAGTAATGGGAAGTTGTGCGTGGAGTCCGAGGAGATAGGAGAGGTGCTGAATGAGTATTTTTCGTCTGTACTCACACAGGAAAAAGACAATGTTGCAGAGGAGAATACTGAGATACAGGCTACTAGACTAGAAGGGCTTGAGGCTCATAAGGAGGAGGTGTTAGCGATTCTGAAAAGTGTGAAAATAGATAAGTCCCCTGGGCCGGATGGGATTTATCCTCGGATTCTCTGGGAAGCTAGGGAGGAGATTGCTTAGCCTTTGGCTTTAATCATTAAGTCATCTTTGTCTACAGGAATAGTGCCAGAAGACTGGAGGATAGCAAATGTTGTCCCCTTGTTCAAGAAGGGGAGTAGAGATAACCCCAGTAACTATAGACCAGTGAGCCTTACTTCTGTTGTGGGAAAAGTCTTGGAAAGGTTTATAAGAGATAGGATGTATAATCATCTGGAAAGGAATAATTTGATTAGAGATAGTGAACATGGTTTTGTGAAGGGTAGGTCGTGCCTCACAAACCTTATTGAGTTCTTCGAGAAGGTGACCAAACAGGTGGATGAGGATAAAGCAGTTGATGTGGTGTATATGGATTTCAGTAAAGCGTTTGATAAGGTTCCCCACGGTAGGCTATTGCAGAAAATATAGAGGTATGGGATTCAGGGTGATTTAGCAGTTTGGATCAGAAATTAGCTAGCTAATAGAAGACAAAGGGTGCTGGTTGATGGGAAATGTTCAGACTGGTGTCCAGTTACTAGTGGTGTACCACAAGGATCTGTTTTGGGGCCACTGCTATTTGTCATTTTTATAAATGACCTGGAGGAGGGCGTAGAAGGATGGTGAGTAAATTTGCAGATGACACTAAAGTCGGTGGAGTTGTGGACAGTGCAGAAGGATGTTACAAGTTACAGAGGGACATAGATAAGCTGCAGAGCTGGGCTGACAGGTGGCAAATGGAGTTTAATGCAGAAAAGTGTGAGGTGATTCATTTTGGAAGGAATAACAGGAAGACAGAGTACTGGGCTAATGGTAAGATTCTTGGTAGTGCGGACGAGCGGAGAGATCTCGGTGTCCATGTCCATAGATCCCTGAAACTTGAGGCTGTTTTCGTTAGAGAGAAGAAGGTTAAGAGGTGACTTAATTGAGGCACACAAGATGATCAGAGGATTAGATAGGGTGGACATTGAGAGCCTTTCTCCTCGGATGGTGATGTCCTGCACGAGAGGACATAGCTTTAAATTGAGGGGAGATAGATATAGGACAGATGTCAGAGGTAGATTCTTTACTCAGAGGGTAGTAAGGGCGTGGAATTCCCTGCCTGCAACAGTAGTGGACTCGCCAACACTAAACGCATTCAAATGGTCATTGGATAGGCATATGGACGATAAGGGAATAGTGTAGATGGGCTTTAGAGGGGTTTCACAGGTCGGCGCAACATCGAGGGCCGAAGGGCCTGTACTGCGCTGTAATGTTCTATGTTCTAACTATGTTCTATGGGGGAACCTCTCCTCGGACTCAAAGTTAATATCAAGGTTTGTTTAATGTGCTGTTCAATGCCCATTTCTGATAGTGCCGCCCCACTCCCTTCCCACCCATTACCTAACCCCTCCCCCCTATACCCCAGTGCCCTCAATGATGACCAACATGCCTGGCCCTCTTAGATCTACCACTACATCTTGGTGTTTCTCCAGGATGCACATCTGAGGTGGAGGCAGCCAGCTGCTTACCTCAACCCATGGCCTTCGATGTCCCTGGCGGGCGTCCACTGGGGTCTCTGGGGCCGCAGGGCCCCGGCTCACTTGTCATTGGCACATGCACAGCCGTGCCTCCCTGTCCAGTGTGCTGACCCCAAGATGCGGCCTCATCAGGGGGGTGGAACGCGGGAGTGCTGTGGCCACCGTTGCCATCCCATGGGACAGTCCCAGGTTGGCACTCAGCGCCCCCTCCTCCCGTTCGATGTCCATAAGGCCCTGTTTACCTTGGGACGGAGGAGCAGCTGGTTCAAATCCCGGCTGCCCCTGCATCATCTGGCTCTGCCAGCTGTGGTGGTTCCTCATAGTCCTTACCATTGTGTTGAAGCCCTCGGCGATGCTCCTCAGTGACTGGGACACATCCCCCAGTGACCGGGGCATGCTCTGCAGTGCCTCAGCATTGCCCACCTGTGACTGGAACAAGTTCCGTGTACCTCGGACATGTCCCGCAGAACCCCATCAAGGTTGGTGTAGTACTGGGTGACATCCTCCAGTGAGGCAGACATACTGCCGAGACCCTCAGCCATGGCCGTCACCAACTGCGCAACGCCTTGGACACTTTCACTCATGGTGCCGACGTTGTGCACCAGGCTCTTCACTGCTGCCACCATCTTGTCCCAGGCAGCACTGGCTGCCTTGTGGCTCACCCTCCGGGATTCTCGGGGGAACAGGACAATCCCTCCTGGTCTCCACGACATCCCAGAGCCTACCCAGGTCAGCATCCCTGAATCTTGGGGCCGGTCTCCTCGGCGCCATTGATGCGCGCTGGCTGGGGTTGGCTGACCAAGTGCAGCTTAAGTGCTGCTCGACGTTTTTAGTGCGGGGCTGGCGAGCACGGTCCTGGTGAATCTACTGGCGAGCCAGAATTTGGGGCGGGAAGCCCGTGAGGCCTCATTAAGTGGACCAAGTAACGTTGATTAGCATTGCTGCCCTTGCTGGGCCGAGCACATGGAAACCCGCTTGCTACAGCACTTGGAAAGTTTTCATGCAAATTGCACCCATACGCTACCTTCAGGGGAAGAAAGACCAATAGCATTTGCGTCCTGAATCTAATTACACTCAGTTGGAGAAAGGCGCACTATCATATTTGGCATTTTTACCAATATCTGTCTGGTCGTCACTTCACAGTGCTCATGGACGATAGGCCCTTAACAGCTAATTTTGAGCCATAAAAGGTATACTTTAGCTGCAAGTAAGCTCCAATGATGGTCATTAATCTTATCGCCACATTTTTTTTTTTAATAAACATTTTATTGAGATATTTTTGGTATTGTAACAACAACAAAATAAACAATGCACATGAAACTATAAACATAGTGCAAAAGCCGTCTCCCTTCCTCACAGGTCCCACCTTTATTAACCCCCTACTCTAAGCTAAACTAAACCCCCACCCCCCCTTCTGCTGACAATTAATTTTCCGCGAAGAAGTCGACGAACGGTTGCCACCTCCGGGCGAACTCTAACAGTGACCCTCTCAAGGCGAACTTGATTTTCTCCAGACAGAGAAAGCTAGCCATGTTCGATAACCAGGTCTCCGACTTCGGGAGCTTTGAGTCCCCCCAAGCTAATAGTATCCGTCTCCGGGCTACCAGGGAAGCAAAGGCCAGTTCGTCTGCCTCTTTCTCCTCCTGGATTCCCGGGTCCTCCGACATCCTGAAAATCGCCACCTCTGGACTCAGTGCCACCCTTGTTTTTAACACCATAGATGAGACATCTGCAAACCCCTGCCAAAATCCCCCAAGCTTTGGACATGTCCAGAACATGTGGACATGGTTCGCTGGTCCTCCCGCACATTTTGCACACCTGTCTACCACCCAAAAGAATCTGCTCATCCTATCACCACATTCTTATGAAATCGAATACCGTTATTTTGAAAATTGCATTATCACGCTTACCTTTACCAGCTGGTGAAATACCACCCATCATGATAATATTTTTTACTGTGCACAGAATGAGAATGTTCCAGTGACTGCAGCTCAAATATAAAGACATCAGGAAATGATCCTGTGATGGAGAAGGTGCTGGAAATGGCATTATTGGTGAGGATAGCAGGAAAACATCCTGAATTAAAACAGTACATTTCTAAGAAATTTGAATTAACAGCACAGGGCGGATGTCTCTTGTGGAGGTTGAGAGTAATTATTCCACCAAATTTACGACAGAAAGTTTTGGAGCAGTCACATGAAGGGCACCCAGGCATGGTGCAATTGAAGAAACTAGTACAAAGTTACTTTTCATGGCCAGGAATTGATGCACAAAAAGAAGAAAAAGCAGAACTGCCAGTCATGTGCACGGGTAGGGAACGCACCGCCATTGCCCCCATTGCATCCATGGGAGTGGCCTAAAATGCCGTGGCAATATCTGCGCGTTGAATTTGCTGGTCCATTCAAGGGGCACATGTTCATGGTCGTTGTAAGCGAACACTCAAAGTGGACTGATGTGGTCATAATGAAGTCAACTACTGTAGAACACGCCATTGAGAAAAGCAGCAAGATCTTTGGGATATTCGGAAAACCAGAGCAGATTGTGAGTGACAACGGGCCACAGTTTACAGCACAAGAGTGTGAAGATGACATACAGATGTGTAGAGTTCAACATATTAAGTCAGCACCTTACCAGCCATCCACAAATGGTTTAGCCGAAAGGTTTGTGTATACACTACTCAAAGTTTACCAGCTTTTCTCTTGACGAAAAGGGAGCTGGGGATTACCTTTGACTTTCTCTTGCCGGACGTGACATCTGACATAGGAGAGAAAAACCAACAGTTAGAGATCTTGAGGTGAGAAAGTAACTCAAGGAAGCTCTTATTATAACAAGGAAAAATAATGTTAGCTCACAGCTACACCACTAGTGAGAAGTGGGTCCCTGCGACACAATTGACTCAGGCTGGTCCAACATTCTACATGATCTAAATGACAGATGAACTCATGTGGAGATTACATGTGGAGCAACTATTGTCAATATGCATTATTGTGCCAGTGCCAGAACTATCTCAAGAGGAAACTGTCCCTGTTTCTTCTGACTATGTAACTTCTCGTTCATCTACAGAGGAAGAGGTTGCATCAGAAGTATCTGCTACTACTAGTCATCCTTCAGAAAAAGAGACTGTAATGCCAACCAGAGTAGAAACATCTACGAGAGAAGTTCAAAATACATCTGAGGTCGGGAATGACAAAGTCCCAGAAGTGCACAGGCAACCTGCAAGAAATAAACACTCAACTAATTATCTATCTTATTGACTGTGTCATTACAATGTAATAATGGGGCTGGTTTAGCACAGTGGGCTAAACAGCTGGCTTGTAATGCAGAACAATGCCAGCAGCGCGGGTTCAATTCCCATACCAGCCTCCCCGAACAGGCGCCGGAATGTGGCGACTAGGGGCTTTTCACAGTAACTTCATTGAAGCCTACTTGTGACAACAGGCGATTATTATTATTAATATGATGCCTGCATATTATTATTATTAATATGATGCCTTCACTAGTATATAGAAGGAAATGACTGTGTTAATATACTGGTTATTAGTTGTGTCAGGCCTTCGGAGAAAAGGTGAGGGATGTTATATGTGTGAGTTATTGCAATAATGTGCAATGTCTCTTTAAGAACCGAGTCACGTGACTTGCGTGACATCATTGGCTACTTTGCTGGCTTTTTGGGTCTCTGGTGTCAAATCTTGTACAGTGGAGACCTATTCATTTTTTAAAAATAAATTTGGAGTATACAATTCATTTTTTCCAATTAAGGGGCAATTTAGCATGGCCAATCCACCTACCCTGCACATCTTTGGGTTCTGGGGGCGAAACCCACGCCGACACTCTTTGTTTGCACTGAGTGCTTAATTTGGTATATTTGAGTGCTATAGTGAGAGTTTGGTGACTGAGGGAGTATAAGGGTTCATTTTTATCTAAACTCTAGTCTTTCTTTTATTTAGTTAATTAACTTAAAAGTTGCTGTTTGGTTTAGAAGAAGGTGAATTTTCAATCAGCTTTAAACAAAGGTTCTACTTGTAGGTACTTGCAGCTGGAGCTTGTTAATTAGATAATTGGATTAGGCCAGTTTTCAGAGGCTAGATTCACAATATAAAAGGGATCCAGCTACTGTGCAGACTTTGTTTGCACTGTGCAGACTTTGGGTGCATTTCAGTGCTATGGTGAGAGTTTTGTGATTGAGGGAGTTAGGTGAGGAGGGAGAAAGCTGCTCCTTTTCATTTCATTTCCGCAAAGAGCGAGAAGGGAGCCAGGAGTTTACAGAGAGTGCAGCTGACTGGGAGCAGAGTCGGAGGGCGGAGGTCCAGTTGGTCCACAGGGTAGTTATATTCTGTAAGGTACGAGGGGATGGAGACTAGGGCAGTTGCATGCTCCTCCTGTAGGATGTGGGTGGCGAGATATACCACCGGTGTCCCCGCTTACTATATCTGCGGGAAGTGCACCCAACTCCAGCTCCTCAGAGACAGTGTTAGGGAACTGGAGCTGGAGCTGGATGAACTTCAGATCATCCGGGAGACAGAGGGGGGTATAGAGAAGAGTTACAGGAATGAAGCCACACCCAAGGCACAGGGCAAGAGTAGCTGGGTTACAGTCAGGGGAAAGAAAACGAACAGGCAGACAGTGCAGGAATCCCTCGTGGCCGTTCCCCTTCAAAACAAGTATACCATTTTGGATGCTGTTGGGGGGGATCACCTACCGAGGGAAGACCCTAGCAGCCAGGTCTCTGGCACTAAGTCTGGCTCTGGGGCTCAGAAGGGAAGAGTGGAGAATAGAAAAGCAATAGTAATAGGAGATTCAATGGTTAGGGGAATAGATAGGAGATTATGTGGACGCGAGCGAGACTCCCGGAAGGTATATTGCCTCCCGGGTGCCAGGGCCAGGGATGTCTCAGATCGTGTCTTCAGGATCCTGAAGGGGGAGGGTGAGCAGCCAGAAGTCGTGGTGCACATTGGTACCAACGACGTAGGTAGGAAAAGGGGTGTGGAGGTAATAAACGAGTTCAGGGAGTTAGGCTGGAAGTTAAAGACAAGGACAGACAGAGTTGTCATCTCTGGTTTGTTGCCGGTGCCACGTGATAGCGAGGCTAGGAATAGGGAGAGAGTGCAGTTGAACACGTGGCTGCAGGAATGGTGTAGGAGGGAGGGCTTCAGGTATTTGGATAATTGGAGCGCATTCTGGGGAAGGTGGGACCTGTACAAGTAGGACGGGTTGCATCTGAACCAGAGGGGCACCAATATCCTGGGAGGGAGGTTTTCTAGTACTCTTCGGGAGGGTTTAAACTAATTTGGCAGGGGAATGGGAACCGGATTTTTAGTCCAGCAACTAAGATAGCCGATATTCAGGACGCCAAAGCGTGTAGTGAGGCAGTAAGGAAGGGAACACTGACAAAGGAGAGTACTTGCAGGAACGGAGATGGGTTGAAGCGTGTATACTTCAATGCAAGAAGCATCAGGAATAAGGTGGGTGAACTTAAGGCATGGATTGGTACTTGGGACTACGATGTGGTGGCCATCACGGAAACTTCGATAGAAGAGGGGCAGAAATGGTTGTTGGAGGTCCCTGGTTATAGATATTTCAATAAGATTAGGGAGGATGGTAAAAGAGGTGGGGGATGGCATTGTTAATTAGAGATAGTATAACCGCTGCAGAAAGGCAGTTCGAGGAGGATCTGCCCACTGAGGTAGTATGGGTTGAAGTCAGAAATAGGAAAGGAGCAGTCACCTTGTTGGGAGTTTTCTATAGGCTCCCCAATAGCAGCAGAGATGTGGAGGAACAGATTGGGAAGCAGATTTTGGAAAGGTGCAGAAGTCACAGGGTAGTAGTCATGGGTGACTTTAACTTCCCAAACATTGAGTGGAAACTCTTCAGATCAAATAGTTTGGCTGGGGTGGTTTTTGTGCAGTGTGTCCAGGAAGCTTTTCTAACACAGTATGTAGATAGTCCGACCAGAGGGGAGGCCATGTTGGATTTGGTACTTGATAATGAACCAGGGCAAGTGATAGATTTATTAGTGGGGGAGCATTTTGGAGATAGTGACCACAATTCTGTGACTTTCACTTTAGTAATGGAGAGGGATAGGTGCGTGCAACAGGGCAAGGTTTACAATATTGGAAGGGTAAATACGATGCTGTCAGACAAGAACTGAAGTGCATAAGTTGGGAACATAGGCTGTTAGGGAAGGACACAAGTGAAATCTGGAACTTGTTCAAGGAACAGGTACTACGTGTCCTTGATATGTATGTCCCTGTCAGGCAGGGAAGAGATGGTCAAGTGAGGGAACCATGATTGACAAAAGAGGTTGAATGTCTTGTTAAGAGGAAGAAGGAGACTTATGTAAGGTTGAGGAAACAAGGTTCAGACAGGGCACTGGAGGGATACAAGATAGCCAGGAGGGAACTGAAGAAAGGGATTAGGAGAGCTAAGAGAGGGCATGAAAAATCTTTGGCGGGTAGGATCAAGGAAAACCCCAAGACCTTTTACACATATGTGAGAAATATGAGAATGACTAGAGCGAGGGTAGGTCCGATCAAGGACAGCAGCGGGAGATTGTGTATTGAGTCTGAAGAGATAGGAGAGGTCTTGAACGAGTACTTTTCTTCAGTATTTACAAATGAGAGGGGCCATATTTTTGGAGAGGACAGTGTGAAACAGACTGGTAAGCTCGAGGAGATACTTGCTAGGAAGGAAGATGTGTTAGGCATTTTGAAAAACTTGAGGATAGACAAGGCCCCCGCGCCTGACGGGATATATCCAAGGATTCTATGGGAAGCAAGAGATGAAATTGCAGAGCCGTTGGCAATGATCTTTTCGTCCTCACTGTCAACAGGGGTGGTGCCAGGGGATTGGAGAGTGGCGAATGTCGTGCCCCTGTTCAAAAAAGGGAACAGGGATAACCCTGGGAATTACAGGCCAGTTAGTCTTACTTTGGTGGTAGGCAAAGTAATGGAAAGGGTACTGAGGGATAGGATTTCTGAGCATCTGGAAAGACACTGCTTGATTCGGGATAGTCAGCACGGATTTGTGAGGGGTAGGTCTTGCCTCACTAGTCTTATTGAATTCTTTGAGGAGGTGACCAAGCATGTGGATGAAGGTAAAGCAGTGGATGTAGTGTACATGGATTTTAGTAAGGCATTTGATAAGGTTCCCCATGGTAGGCTTATGCAGAAAGTAAGGAGGCATGGGATAGTGGGAAATTTGGCCAGTTGGATAATTAACTGGCTAACCAATAGAAGTCAGAGAGTGGTGGTGGATGGCAAATATTCAGCCTGGAGCCCAGTTACCAGTGGCACACCACAGGGATCAGTTCTGGGTCCTCTGCTGTTTGTGATTTTCATTAATGACTTGGATGATGGAGTTGAAGGGTGGGTCAGTAAATTTGCAGACGATACGAAGATTGGTGGAGTTGTGGATAGTGAGGAGGGCTGTTGTCGGCTGCAAAGAGACATAGATAGGATGTAGAGCTAGGCTGAGAAGTGGCAGATGGAGTTTAACCCTGAAAAGTGGGAGGTTGTCCATTTTGGAAGGACAAATATGAATGCGGAATACAGGGTTAATGGTAGGGTTCTTGGCAATGTGGAGGAGCAGAGAGATCTTGGGGTCTATGTTCATAGATCATTGAACCTATTTGTTTTCAGAGTTTAACCCTGGAAAGTGTGAGGTTGTCCATTTTGGAAGGACAAATATGAATGCGGAATACAGGGTTAATGGTAGGGTTCTTGGCAATGTGGAGGAGCAGAGAGATCTTGGGGTCTGTGTTCATAGATCTTTGAAAGTTGCCACTCAAGTGGATAGAGCTGTGAAGAAGGCTATGGTGTGCTAGTGTTCATTAGCAGAGGGATTGAATTTAAGAGCCGTGAGGTGATGATGCAACTGTACAAAACCTTGGTAAGGCCACATTTGGAGTACTGTGTGCAGTTCTGGTCGCCTCATTTTAGGAAAGATGTGGAAGCTTTGGAAAAGGTGCAAAGGTGATTTACCAAGATGTTGCCTGGAATGGAGAGTAGGTCTTACGAGGAAAGGTTGAGGGTGCTAGGCCTTTTCTCATTAGAACGGAGAAGGATGAGGGGCGACTTGATAGAGGTTTATAAGATGATCAGGGGAATAGATAGAGTAGACAGTCAGAGACTTTTTCCCCGGGTGGAACAAACCATTACAAGGGGACATAAATTTAAGGTGAATGGTGGAAGATATAGGGGGGATGTCAGAGGGAGGTTCTTTACCCAGAGAGTAGTGGGGGCATGGAATTCATTGCCTGTGGAAGTAGTTGAGTCGGAAACATTAGGGACCTTCAAGCGGCTATTGGATAGGTACATGGATTACGGTAGAATAATGGAGTGTAGATTAATTTGTTCTTAAGGGCAGCACAGTAGCATTGGGGATAGCACAATTGTTTCACAGATCCAGGGTCCCGGGTTCGATTCCGGCTTGTATCGCTGTTTGTGCGGAGTCTGCCCGTCCTCCCCGTGTGTGCGTGGGTTTCCTCCAGGTGCTCCGGTTTCCTCCCGCGGTCCGGGGACGTGTAGGTTGGGTGGATTGGACATGGTGAATTGCCCTTTGTGTCCAAAATTTCCCTTAGTGTTGGGTGGGGTCGCTGGGTTGTGGGGATAGGGTGGAGGTGTTGACCTTGGGTGGGGTGCTCTTTCCGGGATCCGGTGCAGACTCGATGGGCCGGATGGCCTCCTTTTGCACTGTAAATTCTATGATAATCTATGATTAATCTAGGACAAAGGTTCGGCACAACATCGTGGGCAGAAGGGCCTGTTCTGTGCTGTATTTTTCTATGTTCTCTATGTTCTATGACACGGGGAGAATGTGCAAACTCCACACAGACAGTGACCCAGAGCCGGGATCGAACCTGGGACCTCGGCGCCGCGAGGCAGCAGTGCTAACCACTATGCCACCATGCTGCCCTCAGTGGAGACCTATTCAATAAGCCTCTGTTAATCTTGCATCAAACCCATATGCTGCTGCAATCCTATTTCTTTTGTACTGCTCGTCTAAAGATACAACAGAAAGACTTGTCTTGTGATGAAAGATTGAGCAAGTTGGGCTGAAACTCACTGGAGTTTCGAAGAGTAAGAGATGATCTTATTGAAGCATAGAAGATTCTGGGGGCTGGCAGGGTAAATGCTGAGAGAATGATTATTCTTCTGGAGGGAATGTAGAAGGGGCACAATTTACAAATAAGGAGTCTTTCAGTTAAGATGGAGATGAGGCTGATTTTTTCTCTGAGGATCATAAGTCTTTGGACTCTCTTCTGCATAGAGCAGTGGAGACTCAGTCATTAAATATATTCAAGGCTGAGTTGGTCTGATTGGTCAACGAGTCGAGGGTGATGGGGGACAGGCAGGAAAATGGAGTTAAGGCCACAATCAGATCAACTATTATCTTATTGAATGGCAGAACAGGCTCAATGGGCTGAATTACCTATTCCTGCTCTTATTTCTTATGATCTTCTGCTCTCACAGAACTATTGCAGACTCCCATTTTCTCGTTTTATGGTTCAATGATAATTTTCCCTAATCAGATGAAAAGTAACCTCTCCAATGATGATGAGTTCATAGTTCGCAGCATGTTTTGCTCATATTTTTAAATAAAGTTGAATGCTTACAGAAGTGTGTCTGAAAAAGTGGTTTTGGCAAAGACTAGGCATAAAGTTCCAAGGCACTTAGTAACTTGGACAGTATGAACTATATTTGAGACGAGCATGACGTGAGGTCTGGTTGCATTGAGTTACTTTTCCTAGACCAAACATTCACTCATATGACCCACTGTGACTCTTTGTCCCCAAAAGGCACTTCCAGGAAAGGATTTCCTGCAATTATACACAACATTGTTTTTGACTTTGTTTTATTGTTTTTCGTATGGGAATCAAGGGCTGTTGATGTTTCTCAGTGCAATTCTTTGACTGAAATCATACAGTTGTAAATAGCATATTCGCTTGATTCAAGTGTTCCATTAAGCAAATGCTGCTGTTTGTCCACAGGAGATCCGTGATGTTTCTCATGGGAGTCGGAAGTGATGTGATCACAAGGGTGTGTGTGGGGAGTGGGAGTTGGAAGCACTTTTCAAATACAACAATCTAGAAAGGTTTTTGGCAAATAACCTCGGTAAGTAACTTGTAAGTAAATAAGCAGTGGCGTGCAGAGGTCTGGTGATGCCCGGGGCAAATCTTGATTGTATGCCCCAAAGACTCATGTATAAGGCCTAATATACTGAGAAATATTATGAGAAAGGAAAACATTTTGAATATATAAACACAGATGAAACATGAAATAAACGCTTTATTCGATTTTAATATAAATCAATCAAATTTATTAAGTTCTTTTCCCCAAATGATACCTCCTGTCACAAAACACCTGAACTACTTCACTTTTTACATCAGCTGTGAGAAATTCTTTTTCAATGCTTATTAAAGCCAGGTTGGTCAGTCGCTCCTGTGACATAGAAGACCTCAGATATGTTTTTATTAAGTTCAGTTTTGAAAATGACCTTTCACAGCTTGCGACTGAAAATGCGATTGTAAGCAGTAATCTGTATGAAACACACAGCGTCGGAAAGACATCCCTCCCATACTGCAGTAAAGACTCCAGAGCACCTTTAGGATTAGGGGGAACTCTATTCCCTCCAGCTCGAAGGAGCATCACAAAATCAATAATTTTGTCATATAACTGAATTGCAACCACATCATTGTCATAATAATTTGCAAAGTCTGAACATTCCTTTTTTAATTTCTCTCTTTCTTGTTCATCTTCAATCACTCCTGAATTCAAGTTCAGAAGAAAAGAAAATCGGTCACTGAGTCTTTGAAGACGGACACTGCGGTCTTCAATTTCAGTTTTTAATCTGTTCACAATCTCTACCATTACTCTATTCATTTCTTCTTGTGCCGTCAGTCCACTATCTCTTGCTGACTCTCCAGGCATTATTCTTCTTCTCTTTGTTCGTGCAATTGGTATTCCCCAATTTTCACAATATTCATTGGCTAAATCTATTGCATTGTGGATAATTTTGTCATTCTTCAAATTCAAGATATGAATAAGTCCTCTCAGATCACAAGAAGCTTCATGGAACCCCATTTTCGGATCCTGCAAACGTTTTGAGACTTTATCCACTGATAAAACTGAGTACCAAAAATTTAATAAAGCTATAAATGGGAACTGTTGAATAGAGTTCAGTAGCGATCCTGCATCAGATTTAGTTTCCCTTGAAAATTCTCCTTCCAGCAGGTGTTGAAGGCTTGCAATAACGTTGTCACACTCTTCGTGGATTACTTGCACAGCATCATGGCTGGAACTCCATCTTGTGTCACACTGTCTTTTCACAGTCCGAGTGACAAATGATTTTAACACTTCCCAACGAGAAATAGATGAAGAAAAAAAAGTAGAGTTTTTCTAGAATGCCAAAAAATGTAACAACAACAGGTTGCACCTCACTTGCATGGACACAGGACAAATTGAGGCTGTGGTTCTCGCAGTTCACAAACACAGCTTTTGGGTTAACTTCAAGAATTTTTTGTTGAACACCTCCTCTCACTCCAGCCATAACTGCTGCGTTATCATATGCTTGACCACGACAGTCATTCATGGAAATTTTGTCTTCTTCCAATTTTTCCTGAATTTTATTTACCAGGCTGACTGCATCTTTCTTGTTGACTTGAAAAAATCCCAGAAATGTCTCCTTTATTTCTACTTTTCTGTTTTCATCAATATGAATGTAACGCAGAATTTCAGAAACCTGATCTTCATGGGCAATATCTGGAGTTGAATCCAGCATTATGCTAAAATATTTTGCGTCCTTAATTTCGGAAATTATATTTTTCTTGACAGTTTCACCAAGAAGATTGATTATTTCGTTTTGAATTCTGTTGGACAAGTAGGTGACACTTTTTGGTTTCTCTTTCCCTCTCTGCAAGTGTTTTGCTAAGATGTCATCATATTTGGCCAAAAGTCTGATTGTTGCTAGAACGTTTCCTGTATTTTCACTGACTGTCTCCCCTGGCTCTGATAACCCAGATATTCCTTCTCCTCGATGTCCACGATAGGCCAGATTCTGTTTTGCCAGACAGGATATAACCTCGACAATCCGTTCAGTTATAGCTTTCCATCTTTTCTTTTCAGCAGACATTTGCTGTTGAAGTTCAGCATCTATCGTAGTTGAATGATGGAGTCGAACTACAAGGTTCAGGTATTCCCTCATGTGAGCTCTATGAGAAGGGCTTTTCTCATGGTCAGGTATTGTTGTATTTAATTTTCTCCAAGTGGAGAAACCGTCTTCCTTTCCAAAGTTTGACACAGACAACAAATGTTCCTTTGAAAACAAAAAGCAAACAAAACTAGCATGCTTTCCGATATGGAGAGTATAACAACCATTTTCTCTCCACAATTTCTCCGTTTGTGGAAACTTTATCAAACCACTGTTTGGAAAATGATCTCCCATCCTTCTCAGAAAATGGACCACTTTTATTCTGATATCTTTCAGGGCCATGTTGTAATATTGTCATCTTCAAATGATCTGGAATCGGTTTCTTCAAACAGCCAAAATCGCTTCTTTGCAAAAATATGCAAATATCTTCTTTATTTTCTTCACATGGATCATCATCCTGACAACGAGACTGAGGAGAGAGAGTATTATGTTCTGACCGAGCTGAATCCGTATCAGAAAAATCCTTCTCTGCACCCACATCATCTTTTATTTCTCCAGGTTCTCCTACTTCTTTACTTCTTTTTATCCATGCATCTAATGCCCCTCTTTGATGGGACTCTTCTTCGACTCTGGCCCTCTTTTTTTTCCTGTTCTGTGCTCCACTCGGTTGTACACGAAATACTCGTAACATTTCATTTTCTATCTCAAAAACCGTAAGACGCATGAGAAAATGGGAAGAAAATGGTAAACAATCGGTCAGTTGCAGACGGATAAACCATATTTCATTTCTTTGTTCCTTCGTATCAAATTATTTCACACTGATTCTCCACTGATAATTTTGTGCAATTTATATCATAGACTTGCAAATTAGTGGTATCTGTATTCGAATATAAGCATGTTAAGGAATAAATGTCTCCTATTCCGAGATTAAATGCCATAGCAGTCCTCTGATCATCCAGGCTTCACTCTTACTACATCCCACGTAAATATTTCATTAAATATCGCCAGAAAACCTATAAAAACCGTAGTTGCACCTGTTCCAGGTAAAAGAACTAATCTAGATGCACAAAAAGCTGAAGAAAAGACGAGTTATGACTCGAGGAAACGCAGGAACGAACAGCCACGTCTGCTTGTTGCTTTTGATGGTTGCACCACGTACATCATGCGCATGCGTGTGGGGGGGATGGGGAGAAGGACCATTTTCTCTAGACAGAAAGGGTACACCATGTTAAAGGAATAAAGGGCTAACAACTGCCTCTGCAGTGTGGTGAGCCTCCAAAAATTGATTTATCACCGCTGAAATTTTAAAATTACTATCTTATTTCCTTCTCTGGGGCAGCACGGTGGCCTAGTGGTTAGCACAACCGCCTCACGGAACTGAGGTCCCAGGTTCGATCCCGGCTCTGGGTCAATGTCCGTGTGGAGTTTGCACATTCTCCCCGTGTCTGCGTTGGTTTCGCCCCCACAACCCAAAAAATGTGCAGAGTAGGTGAATTGGCCATGCTAAATTGCCCCTTAATTGAAAAAAATAATTGGGTAATCTAAATTTTTTTTTAAAAATTTAAAAAAAAAAAAATTTTTTTTTTTTTTTTTTCCCTTCTCTGATTGGATGCCCCCATCCAATGGATGCCCGGGGCCAATGCACCGTCGGCCCCCCCCTCTGCACGCCACTGTAAATAAGTAACTTGTTTCTCATTGATTCTTTAATCGTAAATATTATTTCCTGTACTCGCTATCGAGACGTAGATAAATATGTGCCAGTTGCGTAAATGAGTCTGCTTTTAACACTTAGTATAAACAAACAAAAGAAAGATATCCGCTATAACCGCTGACTATATGACAAAGAGGAAAGATTCTACTTTTAACATTAGCGCAGTTGAAATTTATCAAAAATATAGTGGCGACGATCTTCTGGTTGTTCATGCCAGCGGAATTTTCCGTTACTGCCAACAGCGCACCCCCACCGTGGGTTACCAGCGGCGTGGGAAAGATTTAGTGGGAAATCCCATTGACAGTGGTGGCACCAGAAGATGCAGACTCCGGCCAACAGCTGGCCGCCTCCTGCCATCGGGAAACATGCCGCGGGGAGGCCAGAGAATGTACCCAGCATGCAAAACCTTGGTAAGGCCACATTCAACATTCATAGAAGGATTCATACTTGAGTTTGGCTTCAGTATTTCATACACCAAAATCAAATTCTTTCATTCATTGTCCCCAAAAATATTTCCCTGGCAAGTTCTGTTCTTGGTTCTCTTTCATCGTTGGTGAATAACATTCGACTGTTATTTGCAATAAAAAACATAAAATGCTGGAATAAAAGTTCAACAGGATGGGCAGCATCTGTGGGGGAAAAAAACAGGGTAAACCCATGGATTTTCTCCCCAAAAATGACGTAGTGTCAGTGTCTGACTGAAAACCGGTGTGTGTCTCTCCCGAAACATAGCCGAGTTTTCAGGTCAGATTTTCTGGCACTTGGTGCACAACCTTTCATCAAAGATTTCAATATCATCTCCTGATTTCAATCTCATCTACCAAGATTCTATTCCCCTGAATTCCCAACTATGCACTCAGGTTATCTTTACCCCAACAGCCAGAGCACAAAAATCACCTTCTGTAGCCTTCTTCTATAACCATGGCTTCTTCTGAGCCCTTTTAGATTACCGGGGGCTTCTCCTGAGCACATGTTCATGACCAGGGTTTCTTTTGAGCCCTTTTAGAATACCAGGGCATCTCCTGAGCACATGTTCATGACCAGGGTTTCTTTTGAGC
Source organism: Scyliorhinus canicula (assembly GCF_902713615.1). Lineage (NCBI taxonomy): Eukaryota > Metazoa > Chordata > Chondrichthyes > Carcharhiniformes > Scyliorhinidae > Scyliorhinus > Scyliorhinus canicula. The sequence continues at coordinate 86,058,179 of NC_052150.1, forward strand.
CCTTTTAGAATACCAGGGCATCTCCTGAGCACATGTTCATGACCAGTGTTTCTTTTGAGCCCTTTTAGAATACCAGGGTGTCTCCTGAGCTCACGTCTATCACCAGGGCTTCTTCTGAGCCCTTTTAGAATACCAGATCTTCTCCTGAGCTCACGTCCATTACCACAGAGGATTTTCTGAGCACTTTCCACTTAAGGTCTGCCAACTTCAGGCCGGTTTCTGCTTGGAGCCTCTTTCCGTGCTCCTCTTTCTTCTTAACAGGGATCTCTCCCTGTCCCCTCTCCTTTGTCCCTTGTCTGACACTCCTCACACCTTTGGTGCTTTGCTTCAGGTCACATGACCTGGGTTCCTGTGCCATTTTCCTTTTGCACAGGTGCACGGGACCTATCCTCGACCCAGAATTACAAAAATGCAAATTGCACATGTGCCACCCATTTCCTGAGCATAGAAAATGCTATTACATAACAAATAATATTTTTGCAATAGTTCTGCAATGAGTGGCCTCATTTGGGAAGTCAAGATCACAGAATCGCAGAATTGTTACAGCGCAGAAGGAGACCATTTCACCCCCGTGTCTACACCGGCTCTCGAAATGAGCGTCATGACTTATTTCCATTCCACTGCCTTTTTCCCGTATTCTGCACATTGTTTCTATTCAAGTGGCATTCCACTGTTTTTCCCCATACCCTGGCACATTGATTATTTGAATAGGAACATCCAATGTTCTCTTGAATGCCTTGATTGAACCTGCCTCTACCACACTTCCAGGAAGTGCATTCTGGTTGGCACGGTGGTGCAGTGGTTAGCACTGCTGCCTGACGGCGCTGAGGACCCGGGTTCGATCCCAGCCCCGGGTCACTGTCCATTTGGAGTTTGAACATTGCCCCCGTGTCAGCATGGGTCTCATTCCCACAACCCAAAGATGAGCAAGCCAGATGGATTGGCCAGGCTAAATTCCCCCTTAATTAATAAATTTAAACAAAGAGGAAGTGCATTCCAAACCCGAACACTCATTGTGTGAAAAGGTATTTTCTCACATGACATTTGTTTCTTTTACAAATCACCTTCAATCTATGCTCTCTTCTTGGTCCTTTTCTGAGTGGGAACAATTTATCCTTACCTACTCTGTCCAGCTCCCCTCATGATTTTGAGCATCTAAGCACTGTGGGTGCACCTACGCCTCAGGGACTGCAGTAGTTCAAGAAGGCAGCTCATCACCTTCTCAAGGACAATTGGGGATGGGCAATAAATGCTGGCCGAGCCAGTAACTTCCACGTGTTATAAATTAATAAAAAATCTCTATCAAATCTCCACTTAGCCTTCTTCTCTCCAAGGAGACTCCAATGTATTCTCATGACTGAAGTTTCTCATCCCTGGAACCATTCTTGTAAAGCTTTTCTGCACTCTCTCCAATGCATTCACATCCTTCCTAAAGTGTAGTGCCTGTGGTATTATCATAACTATCAGCATTACAAGCGTTAATGCAGTATTTTTTTTTGTACATTTAGAGTACCCAATTCATTTTTTCCAATTAAGGGGCAATTTAGCATGGCCAATCCACCTACCCTGCACATCTTTGGGTTGTGGGGGCGAAACCCACGCAAACATTGAGAGAATGTGCAAACTCCACACGGACAGTGACCCAGAGCCGGGATCGAACCTAGGACCTCGGCGCCGTGAGGCAGCAATGCTAACCACTGTGCCACCCTGTTGCCCATTAATGTAGTGTTAAGAGTAGCCACTGGAGGGAGCTACAGATATAACTATATAAGGCAGTGATTCTAGATCTTAGGGGACGAGTGTATGCAGGAAATAGCTAGTGAAGGTCATAAGAGCAGATAGAAGGTTAGATTATAGTTTTTACCAGTAGCGAGATTAGCAGTAGATGAGTGTAGTTAGATGTTATTGATCAGTTCCGTATTCTTAAGGACTAAGTGTCGAATCCCAGTTTTAGTAGTGTAAATAAAATCATAGCCTTGTTTAAGTAAAAGCTATTCTGTGGCCTTTGTGCACACAATGGCAACCATCCTGAAATAAGCAACACAAAGAACACCACAGTGCCCAGAACTGTACACAATAGTCCAAGTTGAGGTCCAAATAGTGTATTGTAGAAGTTCTGCATAACCTCCTTGCTCTTGCACTCTATGCCCCTATAAATAACGCCCAGAGTACTGTATGCTTTATTAACTACTCTCCCACCTGTCCTACCACCTTCAATGTTCTATGCACATATACACCCAGGTCCCTCTGCTTCTGCGCCCTTTTTGTGTTTATTGATAACACCTAACTATATACAAGACACAGCCCAAGCAATGAGCTAATCCCATGCTTACTTCTACACAGGTCTCTGCATAGTCCACAACTGACCCTTGTGTCAGGTCATGTGCCTCTTTACATCACATCGTGGTTTTCCTCATATGTGAGTCATGCCCCTCCCCCTTTCCCCTACCAGCAAAAATGGTATCTGTTGGAAATGGGGGCAGGATGTCCGGATCCGGGTTCTATCCACTATTTTGGAAGGTCTCCACGACTCCGTGAAACTCTGGGTCACTGTCTGCATGCATTTATCAATAGCTTGATTTGGTAACTCTTAAACTTGGCAATGGGTTTCTGCATGTGTCAGACAATTTAACGTAAAGCCAGTATCAGAATCCCTATAGGAGTAGCTCTATGATATTTTAGACATAAGTCCGGTTTTTACCATGATTCTTCCTGCTTGAGCTTTATGAAGTGCAAAGTCAATGGTTTGACATTGTCTGAAAGTTCCAAAGACTGGAAGCTGCTTTTCTGATCTTTTGTGTTTGACCTGGAAGAAGGCAACAGCCAGCTCATGCTGATGCGTTCAACCAACAAAGTTAAATTTTTGTTCAGAGACTTTGCTTCCCAATGCCACACCACCTGGGGGAAAATTACCAGTGTGAGTTGTACGTGTTTTGGTAAACTGATGTACACAAATGCTGAGAAAAGCTGAAATGGCTGCCAAGGTTAAGTTAAGGGAAGAAAGCAAAAAGGGTAGAAGATAAATCAATACACTGCAGAAGACAAATTCTCTTACCATTTGTTCTCCTTTGAAAACTTAGGCTGGGATTTTGCGCCCGCATTCTATGGAATTCCCTGGCCAGTGAAGCAGTTGAGGCTCCTTCATTAAATGTTTTCAAGATAAAGATAGATAGTTTTTTGAAGAATAAAGGGATTAAGGGTTATGGTGTTCAGGCTGGAAAGTGGAGCTGAGTCCACAAAAGATCAGCCATGATCTCATTGAATGGTGGAGCAGGCTTGAAGGGCCAGATGGCCTACTCCTGCTCCTAGTTCTTATGTTAATTCACCGCAAACACGAAGAGCAATTTGGGGGCAAAATATCGCAAGAGTCAGAAAACGAGGATCTTGGTGGCGAGATGTCGTTTTTGGATTTTCCCCGCCCCTTGCCGGTGACGTAATGAGGTTCCTACCCAAAAAGATTTGGAAACTTATTTCAACAAATAAACATCTCATGAAAGGACCTGTCCATCGTATCAACCCCGACATTACCAATTCACCCCTCGCTGGCATGATGTTTACAACAGGTGTTGCAAAACATAAACCAGGCAAAGGAAACCCACCCAGGCAAAGGGGCTCACAGGTAAAAATAGCCACCAGGGAGAGAGGGACATGCAGGGGCAGTGCCATGGGTGGCACTTAACTGCAGGGACGTTTCACCATGTTTGTGTGGGGTGGGGGAAATTCTCCCACGTTTGTGGGAGGCCTCTCCACCACCCAAAGATGGGAAGGGGCGAACCCTGCCTGTGCCTGAAACCTCCTAACTTGTGTGGCATCAAATAGCCCGCACAAGTTCTTTGATGCTCCACATATAAGCTTGGCCTCCACAGGTCTATTTAACATTTTTTTGTCACTCCCCACAGAATAGCGCATAGCTATTCTGGAGTATATGGTACCCAGGCATTCACTCTGGATGATTGGCCTGTGGTGATGATGGGCCGAATATTAAGGGGTCAGATGGCTTGACCAACCCCCCCACCCCCTCCGGGAAGCCTAGCTCCATGCCAGCCCACCCACAACCACACAACCATAACATGCTGCGGGTGGGCTAAATAGGGCAGTGGAGGACTTCCACTTCTCACTGTTGGCTCCATCAGTCCTGCCACCATCAAGAGCACATTAGTGGCCCAATGAATCCCAGAGACAAGAAGGCCCGAGATCTTTAGCAGGGAGGGTGCTTTGTGAGGCTGGTGTGTGTAATGCATCTGGCGGGTAGGCAGAGAGGGGGAGATTCTATCTTAGGGTGAGTTGCCTCTCCCCTCATCCCCACCTCCAGAGATAGTGCCCTCCCTTCTTTCCCCCCTTTGAAAAAGTTTTCTTTTAAATGGGGCGACCCACTCCAGCCCGACAGCCCCCGGCAACCATTTTATGGTTTGGACAGCATATTACTGGGGTCAACTGTCTTGATAACAAGCTCAATTAACCCTTGATTAACTATTTAAATATGGTGGACAGGCTGTCAATTACGGCACCCACCTATCCTCATATTATGGGAGGTGTACCCAGGGATGGGATGGAAGATAGTGGGATTGGTACGTGTCCCACCCGGTGGGGACACTTAAATGCGGCCCAATAATTCTTGTGCATCTAATAATCTTACACATTACTAACATCCAGGCCTTGATCCATTATATTCGGTTCCTCAGGGCCTTCATCACAAAACATAAGCATTTGAGGTATTTGCCTTGTTTACCTCCTCAGTGTCCGAGATTTTATAATTCATTCTGATTACTCATGAGGGAAGAAACATATCAATTTGATTACCATGCTTGATAAACCATCATGATCTATTCCCTTACAAGGGCCTTTTCATTTCTTGCGACCCTTTCTTTTATAAAATATCAAATCTCCTGAAATAGCTCAGCTCGTGTTATATGATGCATCCTCCAATCCGTTATACAGATTTTACACTTCTCACGAATCACTTCCAGTGGCCTTGAATACTCTCCACCAGTCACACCTACAGCTTTTATCAGCATTTTAACAAGCAGGCTGAACAAATTCCCTTTGTAACTTAAAGACAAGGAGCGAGATTCTCCATTTCTGAGACTAAGTGTTGACGCCGGGGTAGAATTTGTGGACTTTTACGACAGCAAAACTGCCGTGAACCTGGATCAATTCGGCAACTGTGGATGGGCTAGCTCTGGCGTCACATGGAACACAATCAATTGCAATGGAAATCGGTGCGCGATTTGCCGGGACCGTGATCGACACTCGGGAGGCTGACAAGCTGCAGCCGCACATACACATTACAATCCCCACACACACTCATCCCGGCCAACAAGATGGCACTGGTTGTACTGGAGCGCGCCCATACAGCTGATGGTGTGGCCTGGGCAAACGGACACCTCGGGGACTGCCCTGGGGGGGACACCTATACGGCCCCTGGCTCTATGTTCACAGTGGGCAGTCAGCGGCGTGCGCAGCTGCATGGCTACCTTGCTGGCTGTGGCAATAGTGTTCTGTGTCCATCCACCCTGCTCCCACAGCCCACCTGACCACCACCCCCCCCCCCCGCTACTCCCCCTGGCCCCCTCATCCAGTGGCACAACTGGCAACAAACTATGGCGATGTGGGACACTTTCCATGCCCCCCCTCTCTTCCTTAGCAGCCACCACGCCGCTTTCACAATTTTTAAAAGCACAAGTGAACCACACCTTTGGGAATTCGGCCCATCAGAGGTGGAGCATCGCAGAGGCCACGGAGAATATCCGGTCGGGCCCGCTAATGACATGCAAACGGTGTTTACTGTCCATGCGTCCCAGACGGCATTGACGCTTCTGTCGAGGTGACGTAAAATTGCGATTTTGCGTCAAATCGGCACCCGCCGCAATTTTGGTGTCAGATCTTATTTACCACTTGAGTGAGACACATCACATTTTAAATGTCCTAACTTGGTAAACTGCAGATCTCCTGACTTTCCAAAAATAATTGTCTTATCATGCTCCATGTCAAGTTTCATTTCTACCTTTTTTCACAGAAGGTTTACTTAACACCATTGATATATATCTCACTTGACGACAGGTCATAGGAGGTCAAGGCAACAATAAAAGTCAGGCCAATCTTTTGAGTAAGGGCAATAAGTTGATGTGGAAGGAGGTCGGTGATGAGGGCAATGCCTGAGAAATGGCAGAAAGAGACAGCTGCAGATTGCCGAACCGACAGGGTATATCCACCAGACATCAGCGAAATCCACATTCAGGCCACAGGAGCCAAACTCACAGGGCGCGATTCTCCCAAAACGGGAGAAATCGTAAAGCTGCTGTAAAACCCGGGCGGGTTTTACGGCAGCGCGTCCTTCCCGACCGGGGACCGATTCTGGTCCCCGGTCGGGGCTAGCAGCCCGACGCCGTAGGCTCCGGCAAGACGGGCTTAACGAAAATCGTTAAGCCCGCTTGCCGGAGTTAGCGCCGGCTGACGCATCATATGACGTCAGCTGCGCATGCGCAGTTTGGAAGACTCCAACCCGCGCATGCGCGGGTGACGTCATCGCGTTTTTGCGCGAAACCCGCGCATGCGCGGGCCGGGTTGCCCCTCAGCCGCCCCGCGAATGGATACTGCGGGGCGGCGGAAGGACAAGTAGTGCGCGGGCATCGGGCCCGATGCCCGCGATCAGTGCCCACCGATCGCGGGCCCATGGCACCCTTGGCACGGCCGTGCCAATCGGTGCCATGGTTATTAATAGCGAGTTTGTGATGCCGTTTTTACGAACGGCAAGACCAGGTGTGTTTGCCGTTCGTAAAAACGGCGGAAAGGGCTGGGACTTCGGCCCATCTAACAGCTGAGAATCGCTGCCGGCCGTAAAAAAACGGCGGCAGCGATTCGGGTCGGGACTTCGGCGGGGGGGGGGGAGAATAGCGGGAGGGCGGGAAAAATGTCGGGAAGGCCCTCCCGCTATTCTCCCACCCGTCGTGGGGGCCGGAGAATTTCGCCCACAGTCTCAGTCAGAAATTTAGATGTTACCATTGCCACGGTAGCCACCAACCATCTAAATGCCCCATTTCCAGTCAAAATGGTATGCCTGTGTGAAAGTTAGTCATACCCAAATAGCATGCAAGAGTAGAGGAAAGAGTAATGTTCCAGGTTGCAGCCATGCATCAGATCGAGGTTGTCATAACACTGAAGCTAGTTCAGGAATTACTTAAATGTGCAAATAATAAAGATGCAAACAGAAGTTGCTGTTCTATAGCAGAAAGATCAAGAGTTGTGCTCCATCAGGGAGCAAGAAATACAGCACAGGGAAGATGCGAGTAATGGGACTGAAAATATAATTCCAGTGTGCGCAGTAGAAATGATTCACAATTTACTTTGATCTTTGGTGCAGCCATAGCAGTTTGTCTTATCTCGGAAGGAGAGTAAAAGAAATCCCTCGGTCATTCCATTATGTAAAACTGGTGACAAATGACCATTTATTCCAGAATTAGATTAGTTGGTGTTGGGTGGAATATGATGATGCATTCTATTAATTTCTATTCGTAGTAAACGGAGGCAACAAAGTCTCCCTGATGGAAAGAAATTAGATAAGAAGATATGGGGTGGAACCTGCCAAGCTCAGACTGAAAACTGGCGTGTAGTTCACCAGCTGCACGGACCACTTTCCACTCCAGGTATTGAACGTCTTTAAAGGAAAAAAGAACGTCTTTAAAGTGGACGTGGTTTAGGCTGTCACCCTGGTGGGGCAGGTCCTGAAAGAGCTGGCACTCCGCTCCAAAGAAATCGGGACGCACAGCAGAAAAGAAGTGTTCATTTGCCTCCCTGCCTCCCCCCTCCTTACCAATGAGGTATTGGACTTGCCCACCTCCCGACGCTCACCCGCGATTCGGCACCATAGCTGGTTTGCCACAGCTACAGGGGGCGATTGACTGCACTCATAGAACATAGAACATACAGTGCAGAAGGAGGCCATTTGGCCCATCGAGTCTGAACCGACCCACTTAAGCCCTCACTTCCACCCTATCCCCGTAACCCAATAACCCCTCCGAACCTTTTTGGTCACTAAGGTCTATTTAGCATGGTCAATCCACCTAACGTGCACGTCTTTGGACTGTGGGAGGAAACAGGAGCACCCGGAGGAAACCCACACACACACGGGGAGAATGTGCAGACTCCACGCAGACAGTGACCCAGCGGGGAATCGAACCTGGGACCCTGGCGCTGTGAAGCCACAGTGCTATCCACTTGTGCTGCCCTAATGTTGCTCTACTTGCCCCGTGTTATCAGCGAGTCCCCTTCATCAACAGGACGGATTCCAACCCCTCTATGTCCAGCTGGTGTGTGACCGCCAGTTGGAGATCCATGCTTGCGTGTGCATGTTTTCCAGGGAGCGTGCATGACAGCTTCATCCTTGGGCAATCGAAAATCTCTAATTTTTTGAGGGTCACCCCAGGCTGCAGGGATGGCTTGCTTGGGACAAGGGTTATCCACTGCGGTCTTGACTGCTAATAGCATTTCGGAGGCCTGAGACCAGAACAGAGGCCCGATATGAGGTTTACAGTGCCAAGTCTCTGTTTGAGTGGTGCATGGGTGACCCAGAAGCCTGCCTGCTACATTCTCCCACTGAGGTGTGTGTCTCTGTGATGGTGGTTGGTGTGCATATTAGCTGTGATGCCTCATCTGCATCCTCCTCTGAGATCTCCTCCGAGGTGTTTTTGAGGGTTGTAGTGGGTCACTGTTTGTAGACAGGCCGGGCTCTTTGGTTAATGTTCCTGTAAGACAATGGATGTGGTTTTAGTACATGGCCTGGTCAAAAGTTTGGACTACACACAACTCACTTGCTCATCTGGATGACAGTGCAGGAGCTCCTCATTTTTCTCTCGCAGGTCCACCTCACTCTCAGAGCAAGCTCGCTCCTGCTCCTCCCCAGCCATCTCTATGACCCACCCCTCATACGGAGTCAGGTTCCTCACCTCAGGCCTCCCACCTCCTGTTTTCTCTCTCACCGGTTGTTGTGGGTGATCTTCTCCTGCAGGAATACATTTGGGGATAATGTGAGCTGGACGCAAGGCAGGTCAGAGGTCGATGACAACTGACATGTGTGGACACTGCTCCTTGGCAGGGAGGGGAGTGCCTGGGGTCCGGGGGGGGGGGGGGGGGGTGGTTTGAGCATGGTGCTGGGAGGTTGGATGCTGTAGACCTGCGAGGTGGTGGCATGTGGGTTCCAAGTGGTGATGGAAAGGTGGAGTGCCACAAGTAGACCGGAAGCACTTGCTGTTTGTAATCGGTCATTCATCTTTTTCCCCACTTTGCACACTCGTCCTCTTGGTCAGGCTGCTGGCATTGACCAGTGCTGCCACCACCCCCCAGGCAGGATTCGTGACCTTGCTGGATAGCCTCTTGCCAGCCTGACGGTATATTGTGGCCCCCCCCTCTCATCCATGTCATCCAGTAAATGGCTGAGGGCCCCCTCTGTAAATCTAGCAGCTGTTTCCTTGCTGTTATCAGATCAAGTGTTGTGGGACTGTTTAAAGGCAGTGCCCCCTTCATTTAGGTGCACCATTGACCCTTGGGCTGAGCGAATCAGATGCTTTGCGCCTCAGGTTCAGTGCGCCTCGCCTGAGGGAAAAAATGACTTCAAAGTGCCAGAAGATTGCAATACGATCGCATCACTGCGGTGATTAGCTCTCCAAAAATGACATTGGGGCGGATTTTCGCTTCCCCACAGCATTTTTCTCGACAGCAGGATCTTCTGGTCTTGCCGCTGTCAATGGGATTTCACTTTAAATCCACCCCGCTGCCACCACAGAACCCAAGACGGGGGTTCGCCATTGGCGAGACTGGAAAATCGCCCCCCCTCCCACCTCCCCAGGACTGTCATTTTTTGTGAAGGTTCTGCCCAATATGAATGGACTAGATGCATCCACATATCTAATGATGATTGCAGAGAGGATCTCTCAGTACTATGTCGGTCATTTGCTTGAAAGTGGAAATCCTGACAAAGGGTGAGCTTGATAAACCTTCTACACTTCTGCAGTCTTCCAACATTCCAAAGTGGAAGTCAGAAAGAAACCGCGGCTGGAATTCTCCCTTTCCAGTGCAGCAGGTTGGAAATCCAGCAGCGCAATGTCCGATTGCAACTCTCCCAATGGCTGGTTAATGGCGGGGTGGTCTTCCTCCTGGCAGGTGGTGTAAATGTCAAGTGTATTCAATTGCACCTCTTCAATGCTCATCAAAATGGCTGCTCACTGGCATCCCATCAGGAACACCTAATCTTGCGTCACGCCAGCGTGAAATTACATTGGTCTAAGACCCAATTGATAAGGAGTGGCGTGTACAAGGCGGTCCTCAGTTATCAAAATACTTCAAGGTGAGTACAACAACCTTTCTGCCATAATGCTGCGCTGCTCTCGGAGCACTGTTCACTACTCTGCCGAAGCAGACTTGTTCCTGCCCTATATCTTCAGTCAAACATGTTGTGAGAGCAAAGACAAGCTAATGGAATTGGAAGAAGATATATAAACAGAAAGAAAAATAAGCCAGTAGGTTAATTGAAAGCATGAAGGATGAAGGAAATAATTGTGGTTTTGTCGAACACACACTCAGAAAAAACACTTTGTAAACATGCAAATTATCATTGAAGTATTGTTTGAATGTGTTTTGGTTGTGATTACAGTAAAGATGGTGTGTAACCCAATCTGTGAAATGTTAGCTTTTGTTGATGTTGGTTTAGTCATATTGTATTCTGTGAAAGTATGCACCATGTACTCTTTCAAATTTTAATGTAGAAATTGTTTATTTGAAATGGGGAGCTAGGGAGTGTAGTATGCAATATAGCTGCCTCTCCACTGCCTTCTCTCTTTCTGCTGAGGAGGTGCATATAAAGCTGGTTCAATAATAGTTGCTTACAATTGAGCATATGTTAACCTTCTCTCAGTATAGTACACCACACCTGGTCCTCCAACCAGCCAAAGATCTGCTCTACCTAGCCGCTCTCCTCAATCCCACAAGCTTTAGCATGGTCAGCCAGAGTTGGCGCAAAGCTGTAAATTTGCCAAAATTGTATCCTTGAGGAATTACCAGGCTAAACTCTTCCTGCACCTTCCCCATTAAACTGGAGTTTACATTCTCTGCTTCTAGAATTTATTCCAATCTCAAATATATGATTGAGATTCAATTTTCTGTTTCTTCAACTATCTTGAATTGTTATGGGCCAGGGTTCAGAGAACCCCAAAGTGTATCATGGAGTTCACCTGACCCACAACTTTTACTAGATTGTGGTATGGGGAACACATGGCCCACTCTACAGATGTGTTACAGCCAAACAATACTTATTTTATGAACTCAAATTAACCTTTTTAAAACATACAGTGAACATCTTAGCAACCATTAGCAAGCATCAAATACAACCCCCAAAGAATACAACACTAAGTAATCCTTAAGCTTTCCTTTTAACATCCATAAGACATAAAAAATAACTTTTTAACAGAAGCATATCAGGTTTAAATTCACTACTGAGAAAAGTTATCACTCTGAATTCACCAAATGATCAAGAGATATTTTTTACATGGCAGAGGGAACAACATTACACCTTCTCTGGTTGGCTGCAGCTCCCACACTGAAATGAAAACAAAAAAAACAGGCACACCCAAGCTTTTCTCAAAGTGAAACTAAAAAGCAGAGCCAGAGCTCAGCTCCACCCACACTCTGGCATCACTGCAGTAATTTTAGCAGACCACCATTTCTTAAAGTGACATTCTCATGACACCTCCTCCCAAGAAAAAAAACCCATCAACTTCAAGATGGTTTCATTTTTCACCTTTTCACTATCCTTTAGGAAATGCAGACAGTAAATATACTTTTTGTTTCAAAAAACAACACACGCAAATAGGTATGATAATATAGTCCATTTGTTTTTGTTCTTCCTCCAACTGGAATCTGCTTCTGTTCATCACACTTGTGACAAAACATCGGATCTCACGTTTTCTCATCCTGCCACATGTACTATTGTTAAATGAAATGGCTGTAACAATAAACCCCAGCGATATCGGAATCGCTCCAAAAACGTCAATGGAATATGATCAGTATATATAATGATGTCAGACGGATTGCGGGTCACATAAATGTGAAAATGTTGCAAAGCCAGCGCCAAACTCAAAGTCTCCTTATCAATCATTGAATACTTTTTCTGGTGAGAATTCAATTTCTTTGAAAAATAAGAAGTCTTACAACACCAGGTTAAAGTCCAACAGGTTTGATTCAAGCACGAGCTTTCAGAGCACAGCTCCTTCCTCAGGTGAATGGCGAGGTATGTTCCAGAAACACAAAGTCAGAGATGCTGGACAATGCTTGGAATGCAGGCATTTGCAGGTAATAAAATCATTACAGATCCAGGGAGAGGGATAATCACAGGTTAAAGAGGTGTAAATTGTCTCAAGACGAGGAGGAGCGTAACAGACACCTACAGATGCTGAAAGATGCTCTTGTACGAACGGGATATGGCGCTTGACTCATCGATCGACAGTTCCAACGCGCCACAGCAAAAAACCGCACCGACCTCCTCAGAAGACATACACGGGACACCACTGACAGAGTAGCCTTCGTCGTCCAGTACTTTCCTGGGGCGGAGAAACTACGACATCTTCTTCGCAGCCTTCAACACATCATCAATGAAGATGAACATCTTGCCAAGGTCATCCCCACACCCCCACTACTGGCCTTCAAACAACCGCGCAACCTCAAACAAACCATTGTTTGCAGCAAATTACCCAGCCTTCAGAACAGCGACCACAACACCACACAACCCTGCCAGGGCAATCTCTGCAAGACATGCCAGATCATCGACTCGGATACCACCATTACACGTGGTAACACCACCCACCAGGTACGCGGCACATACTCGTGCGACTCAACCAATGTAGTCTACCTCATACGCTGCAGGAAAGGATGTCCCGAAGCGTGGTACATTGGCGAGACCATGCAGACACTGCGACAACGAATGAACGTGCATTGTGCAACAATCACCAGGCAGGAATGTTCCCTTCCAGTCGGGGAACACTTCAGCAGTCAAGGGCATTCAGCCTCTGATCTCCGGGTAAGCGTTCTCCAAGGCGGTCTTCAGGACACGCGACAATGCAGAATTGCCGAGCAAAAACTTATAGCTAAGTTCCGCACACATGAACTTAGAGGCAACTTTGCCTGTACCACTTGAGTATTTCTCTTTTCCCCAGTTTCTGTCCCTCACAGGCTGAAACTGATGTCGGAAACCAAGCTTTGATTTATGAACTAATTCATAATCATCTGCCATTTCTGCTGTTAATCTCGCAGTTTTAACCCTCTGCTCTTCCACATGAGTTCTCACTACATCAGGAATTGAATTGTTAAACTTCTCCAAAAGTATAATTTATCTGAGAACTTCATACGTTTGGTCTATTTTCAAAGCCTGATCCACCTATCAAAATTACTCTATTTGATCCTTTCAAACTCCATGTATGTTTGACCAAATTCTTTGCTTAAATTTCTAAACCTTTGTCTGTAGGCTTCAAGCACTAGTTCATATGCACCGAAGATGGATTTTTCACCTCCTCATACGTCCCAGATACCTCCTCCGGTAGTGATGCATACACTTTACTAGCCCTACCTATCAGCTTTGTTTGAATCAGTAATACCCACATGCCCTAGAACATAAGAACATAAGAACTAGGAGCAGGAGTAGGCCATCTGGCCCCTCGAGCCTGCTCCACCATTCAATGAGATCATGGCTGATCTTTTGTGGACTCAACTCCACTTTCCGGCCTGAACACCATAACCCTTAATCCCTTTATTCTTCAAAAAACTATCTACCTTTACCTTAAAAACATTTCATGAAGGAGCCTCAACTGCTTCACTGGGCAAGGAATTCCATAGATTCACACTCCTTTGGGTGAAGAAGTTCCTCCTAAATTCAGTCCTAAATCTACTTCCCCTTATTTTGAGGCTATGTCCCCTAGTTCTGCTTTCACCCGCCAGTGGAAACAACCTGCCCGCATCTATCGTATCTATTCCCTTCATAATTTTAAATGTTTCTATAAGATCCCCCCTCATCCTTCTAAATTCCAACGAGTACAGTCCCAGTCTACTCAACCTCTCCTTGTAATCCAACCCCTTCAGCTCTGGGATTAATCTAGTGAATCTCCTCTGCACACCCTCCAGTGCCAGTACATCCTTTCTCAAGTAAGGAGACCAAAAGTGAACACAATACTCCAGGTGTGGCCTCACTAACACCTTATACAATTGCAGCATAACCTCCCTAGTCTTAAACTCCATCCCTCTAGCAATGAAGGACAAAATTCCATTTGCCTTCTTAATCACCTGTTGCACCTGTAAACCAACTTTCTGTGACTCATGCACTAGCACACTGTAGCCCTCTAAGATGGACACCAGTCTACAAAATGGAGAACTGCTAAGACTGCAGGGAAAAACAGCCATAGTAAGGACACACAGCTTGCAGAAGCATTTAGCATTTTGCACGTACAAAACCGGTTTCAAGGCAGTTGCAGAAACTCAGCCAAAGGTGCAAATAGGAAAGCGATCTGCATACTAATGAGATGATACCGGCCCAGTCCCAGATACAATAGAAACATTTTAAGTATCGACTGATACTTTCTATAGCTACCCAGCCAGAATGGCGCCAGAGAACCCAGGTCAACGACCCCTAGGAACCGCCCCCGCCATCGAGGAGCGACTCCAGGATAGGGGAATTCAAATGATATCGATTGGGAAAGACCCAATCGATACCTAGCAGGTGAAAGAGCCCGCCCCAAGGGGCACGGACCTCTGGGGACCTATAAAAAGAAGGTCAAGCACATGATTCGGTCTGTTGCTTCCAGACTCCGGCCCAGATCTGTTGTTTCCTGACTCCGGCCTAGGCTGTTGCATCCTGACTCCGACCCCAGCCTCCAGATCCTGTCTTTCATCACCGGCCGTTGAGCATCAGCCATCTTTCAGTAAGTGCCAAACAACGATCGCTACGTGACCCAGGCATTGCTTATACTCTTGCCGACTATTAGTGAACAGAAGGTGCAGCCCAGAAAGGAACAAAGGCCTTGTCCCCTGACCTTGCTGGTTCCTACTTAGATAAGTATTTAGTCGTTTAATAGTAGAAATAAGTATTAGTCTTCTAGCGTGTGCATTAGTATTTATTATATCTGTTATAATAAACACTAATTGTTTAGACTTACTGATCGGTGTTTCGACTTATTGCTTTGAACTTGACCTTGATAACTTGTGACGGTGTCTGTTACGGCACCTGGCGACTCCTGAGCATAGATACAGATACAGAGCCAAACCAGTGTTAAGCACATGTCCTTTAAACAGTAGAACGAGCAACAACACGCAGGTCTCTCTGCACAGCAGCATGCTTTAATATTTTATCATTTAAATAATAATCCCGTTTGCTGTTATTCCTACCAAAATTGATAACCTCACATTTGTCAACATTGTATTCCATCTGCCAGACACTAGCCCATTCACTTAACCTATCCAAATCCCTCTGCAGACTTCCAGTATCCTCTGCACTTTTCGCTTTATCACTCATCTTAGTGTCGTCTGCAAACTTGGACACATTGCCCTTGGTCCTCAACTCCAAATCATCTATGTAAATTGTGAACAATTGTGAGCCCAACACAGATCCCTGATGGACACCACTAGCTCCTGATTGCCAACCAGAGAAACACCCATTAATCCCCACTCTTTGCTTTCTATTAATTAACCAATCCTCTATCCATGCTACTACTTTACCCTAAATGCCATGCATCTTTATCTTATGCAGCAACCTTTTGTGTGGCACCTTGTCAAAGGCTTTCTGGAAATCCAGATATACCACATCCATTGGGTCCCTGTTATCTACTGCACTGGTAATGCTGCATCTACCCAATGGGACAATTTCTATCCAGATGCCTCGCTAATAAAAGTAAGGTTAAGGGGGGGGGTTGTTGGGTTACGGGTATAGGGTGGATACGTGGGTTTGAGTAGGGTGATCATGGCTCGGCACAACATTGAGGGCCGAAGGGCCTGTTCTGTGCTGTACTGTTCTATGTTCTATGTTCTATTTCTTCCTTGATGATAGATTCCAGCATCTTCCCTACTACCGAAGTTAAGCTCACTGGCCTATAATTACCCGCTCTCTGCCTACCCCCTTTTTTAAACAGTGGTGTCACGTTTGCTAATTTCCAATCCACCGGAACCACCCAAAGTCTGGTGAATTTTGGTAAATTATCACTAGTGCATTTGCAATTTCCCTAGCCATCTCTTTCAGCACTCTGGGATGCATTCCATCAGGGCCAGGAGACTTGTCTACCTTTAGCCCCATTAGCTTGCCCATCACTATCTCCTTAGTGATAACAATCCTCTCAAGGTCCTCACCCGTCATAGCCTCATTTCCATCAGTCACTGGCATGTTATTTGTGTCTTCCACTGTGAAGACTGACACAAAAAACCTGTTCAGTTCTCAGCCATTTCCTCATCTCCCATTCCTCATCTCTCATTATTAAAACTCCCTTCTCATCCTCTAAAGGACCAATATTGACCTTGTCCTGTGGCCATTTCATTTGTTTAGCCACCTTCTCAAATGAAATGAAAAAGGCTTCTACCTCCTTCTCGTCAAACCTTGGCAATGCTTAGACATATTTAAATAGATCCCCTCCATGCGTTCGACATAGACACTCCTTCTCACTGTCCTCATCACTATCATCCAACTGTACGTTTCCCTTTATGCCTGCCAATTTTAACTGACTGTCATATTTCATGGCCATATTCCGAAGTTCAAACACTCTCTCTCTTTCGTTTTCCTCTCTATCTCTTTCGTATTCAAGCTACTTTAATTCTTTCTCATGTTTCATTTGTTTAATTTGTAACTGAATTTTTGCCATTTCCAATGAGTCAAACTGTATCGCAGGCAATTTTAAATGCTTAGCCACCGCAATAATTACCTCATCTTTTCGCATTTTGTCAGGTAAGGTTAACTGCAATGTTTTTGCCAAATCTAACAGTCTGCTTTTAGTCTCTGTCGATAAGGTACTGCGTGTGACCGTCTCCACCCCCAGAAACTTCAGAGCCTCTGAAAAAGCCATAGTCCATAACACACTCCCTACTTAAACTGAAATACCATACCTGGAAAGCAAGCACAATATACTCACCCCTCACTGTCTTTAAGTTCACTAAGCCAATCCAATAGATAGACTTTTATCCCCCTCGAGCCCCCAATTTGTTATGGGCCAGGGTTTAGAGAACCCCAAAGTGTAACATGGAGTTCACCTGACCCACAACTTTTACTCGATTGTGGTATGGGGAATACACAGCCCACTCTACAGGTGTGGTATGGCAGAATAGAAAAGTATTTTTCTAAAGCAAAACAATGTTTTTTCTATGAACTCAAGTTATCCTTTTTAAAACATACAGTGAACATCTTAGCAACCATTAATTCAAATACAACCCCCAAAGAATACAACACTAAGTAAGCCTTAAGTTTTCCTTTTAACATCCATAAGACATAAAAATGAACCTTTTAACAGAAGCGCATCAGGTTTAAATTCGCTACTAAGAACACTTTTCACTCTGAATTCACCAAATGATCAAGCGATTGTCTTTGCATGGCAGAGAGAACAACATTTCGCCTTCTCTGGCTGATTGCAGCTCCAACACTGAAACAAAACCAAAAACGCACAGACACACCCAAGCTATTCTCAAGGTGAAACTAAAAAGCAGAGCCAGAGCTCAGCCCCACCCACACTCTGACATCACTGCAGTAACTTTAGCAGACTACCATTTCTTAAAGTCGCATTCTCATGACAGAATATTGGCTTGGATTTATTTGCAATGGCAAGTTTGGCGATGTATATTGTCAAGTGTGCAGTCTAGTTCATTAGTCTTGATGTTGCTAACTTGCCCCTAATTTTGCTGGTCTTCTGCAGCAAACATAACAGGAAAAAAGGCACACAGGACAATCTGAAAGCTGAAGTGATGGGACACTCATCCTCCAGCAATGCTGGAAAATTGAGTGAAATCTTAATTAAATTTAAATTAGCGATTAATTGAAGCTGTAGTGTTACTCTCGGGTTCAGATATATTTGTCAATTGAACTGTTGTTTTTTTAAATATAAATTTAGAGTACCAATTCCTTTTTTTCAATTAAAGGGGCAATTTAGCATGGCCAATACACCTACCCTGCACATCTTTTTAGTTATGGCGGTAAGACCCACACAGACAAGGGGAGAATGTGTGAACTCCACACGGACACTGACCTGCGGTTGGGATTGAACCTGACTCCTCGGCGCTGTGAGGCAGCAGTGCTAACCACTGCACCACCATGCTGCCCCTCAATTGAACTGCTGTGTGTGATCTATGAATTAAGGCTATATCAAGTCACTACATTATGAATTAATAATTTAGGAAGAAAGTAATTATTAACTTTGATTTTCATGGCATGATAGGATATAAAAAGAACTAAGCAAACTGGCCTTGAATGATTAATTTATTGGAAAGTTCTGGGATTGAATGAGACTGAAGTTCACAAATCTTTGCAGACAGCAAATGTTTGCATGATGGCATGCGGTCTTACCTCAGAGTAGAAGGAATGAAATGTTTTTGAGGTCGATATATATAGCAATTTACCCATAAATGATTGATACGTTTGTTGTGCTATTAGCTTTCGAAATGCCGAGCATTGTGGGCAAACAGAGGGGGAGTCATTTAAATTCTGAATATAATTATCAAATTGAATGGGCTTCAGACATATGGCTTTACCACATTAAAATTAAAATTCCCTGCTGCAGTAAGATATTTGATTAACGTTTGTTACAGTTATACATTTTTAATATGTTGGAACAATCATATCATTGCCAGGTCACCTCAAGACTACACAGCAGGCATTGTTCCTGAGAGCAATTTACTCCCACTGACTTTGCAGTACCAGCCAGTACCAGCTAGTACACCCTCATGGTCCCACGTAGAAAGAGGACCTGTTTTCTCTTGTCCAACTGTGCACCAAACACTAGAGTATTGCATCAAGGAACCTTGGAACATGTTCTCTACCATATGGTACAATTCTTGTGTCTTTCCCAGAGCAAGCTCACTTTTAAAATGCTTTCCAGCACCTCCTCCATTCAAACTGCACCTCCCCTTTACATAGGTTATCTTGAACTTATGGTGGCCTCTCACAATTTTACCTCCATGCTCAGTGATGCAGCCACTCAATAGCACACTGAATACTTTTAACATGCTACTTTCATGCAAATGAACAGGCAACACAAAGTATTTGTACTGTATATAGTGAGTCTATTTTGAAAGAATCCATTGCATGTGAAGATGTGACAAGACGTACCGAATATGTACGTTTTCTTGTATGTCATGTCTAACTGTATTGCAGACAATCGGGAAGTCTAAACACACTGCATCCGAACTTTCCAATTTCCACTTCAAGTTTGAGGCATACTCAGTCCTTTGGGGATTAGGCTAGTTGCCATTTTCTAGATACGTTGCACATGAATAATCCTCTTCTGTTTCCAAATGATCAATTCCATTTTACTTGTAGATATTAGGGCTAATTTCATGAGTGTCAACTCCAGTTGTGAGCCTCTGCAACAACTGGATTGGAGCAAGAAGCCTCTCCACTGTCATGATATGCACTCATTCACATAATGAGATACAGACAGGCAGTGACAGACATCCAGTACAACCAATCAACACACAGGACAGAACACAACCAATCACCAGGCAGAACACTAGAAAGTGGTCTCCCACTATAAAACACACGAGGCATCAACACTCTGCCTCTTTCCACTGGTGACACTGTAGTGACAGTCAGAGTGCATATATCAGTTAGCACCTTCTACACGTGGCTCAGAGCTAGTCTGGTCTAGTTAGTTATAGTAAGCACGCTTAGATTAGTAGAGTGTTAAACCTACAGCGAACTGTGTGCACTGCTTAACAAGTTCAATAAAGCGTATTGAACTAACATCAAAGTTTGGAGTCTACTTTCACGTACAACTGCATCCAGTTGCAGTCCGTGTTACCCCAGGGTGAATAGCACAACATGGTACCAGTAGTCTACTATCTCTAAGTGGTTTACCTCAAGTGATTCCATGACAACCAGCAAGTGCCTTCCAGTGGCATGGAGAAGATCCAGGCCCCTCCACAGCTACAGATCTCCGGCAATCTTGGCGCCAACTGGCGGGTCTTCAAGGAAAGGTTCCTTCTCTACATTGAGGCCTCAGACCTCGAGGATGTGTCCGATGCCAGAAAAATAGCCCTGCTCCTATTAACTGCTGTGGACCAATTCATCCAGATTTTCAACTCATTAAGTTTACCAACGGCCAGGCCAAGACCAAATTCAAGATCGTTTTGGAGAAGTTGGACAGTCACTGTGAAGTCGAAACAAACGAGAGCTTTGAGCGCTATATCTTCCAGCAACGCCTTCAGGGTAAGGATGAACCTTTCCAAGCCTTTCTAACTCATCTCCATATATTAGCGCAGTCCTGCAATTATAGTGCAACCACTGATTCCATCATCAGGGATCAGATCATGTTTGGGGTGCACTCCGATTCCTTGCGGGAGCAACTCCTCAAAATTAAGCACATGACCCTGCCAGTCGCAATCGAGACGTGTATAGTGCATGAGCATGCGAGAAATCGGTATTCCCATCTCAAATTGACAGAATACGAAAAACGTGCCTCCCACGAAGCAGCGAGTGTACAGGCCATCGCCCGGATGCAGCGCCTCAGTATCGATAAAAGCGGCGATTTTGTGCGCTCTTCCTAGAGCACCATGCACGCGCAACACGAACAGGAGAACGAAACGGCCGAAAACCAAACTGCACAGGTGCGAACGTCGGTTGACTGCACTGCGCATGTGCGACGACTCACGGAGCGTAACGACGTCAACGTTGTGACGTACCCGAACTGCGGTACCGCCCACTTAAAGCAGCAATGCCCTGCAAAAGGCAGGCAATGTTTAAATTGCGGGAAGCCTAGACATTATGCAGTCTTGTGCAGGTCTGCACCAGCAGTCAGGGCCAGCGATCCCAATTCCAACGCAAGCGCGTCACTATATGTGAGTATGCCTCCTCAAATTCAGCACGACGCCTATCTATCCTCAATGTGGACTCAACGGATGAATGGCGTGCTGTCATACACGTAAATCAATGCAGCATACAGTTCAAGCTGGACACTGGTGCTTCTGCCAATCTCATCTCGCAAGCTGATTTTGATCACATTAAAAAGTAACCCAAAATTTTTCCGCCAGCCTGCCAGCTCCTCAATTATAATGGCAATGCCATAACTGCACTAGGATCTTGTCATCTATTCATATCCAACAAGATTATCACTGCCACACTGCGATTCAAAATCGTCAAGCCTGATAAGGCATCCCTGCTTGGTGCCCATGCATGCAAGCTACTCAACCTCGTACAGCGAGTCCATGCCATGTCTTCTTCTAATGTGGATCTTCAGGCTGACATTGATGGCATCTTTGCTCAATACCCGGATGTGTTTGATGGAATGGGTACTCTGCCATACTGCTACAAGATCCTACTCAGGCCTGATGCCACGCCTGAAATCCATGCACCACGCTGGGTGCCGGCTCCTCCAAAGGAACGTTTAAAGGCACAGCTACAGGAGCTCCAAGACCAGGGCATCATCTCCAAAGTGACGGAACCGACTGACGGGGTCAGCTCAATGGTCTGTGTGAAGAAGCCCTCAGGAGAGTTGCGGATATGCATAGATTCCAAAGATCTTAAATCTTAACCAGAACATAATGCGGGAACACTACCCAATCCTGAAGCGGGAGGAACTGACCAGTGAGATGGCACACGCCAAATTCTTCACAAAGCTAGATGCATCGTGTGCTTTCTGGCAGATACAGCTGGACGAGTCCAGCAGGAAGCTCTGCACGTTCAACACACCATTTGGCAGGTACTGTAATAACCGTATGCCGTTCGGCATTGACTCAGCCTCTGAAATCTTCCAGAGGATCATGGAGCAGATGATGCGGGGCATTGAGGATGTGCGTGTCTACGTAGATGATGTAATCATATGGTCCACGACCCACGAGGAACACATAACTCGTCTCAAACAAGTCTTTCGACGTGTCCATGCAAATGGCCTCAAGCTGAACAAGGCCAAATGCTCCTTTGGCATGCATCAAGTTCTTGGGCGACCAGATATCCCAGCAGGGTGTGTGACCAGATTTGGACAAGGTCAAGGCCATTAACGCCATGAAGACCCCATAAGACAAAAAGGTGGTACTATGCTTCCTTGGAATGGTGAACGTCTTGGGAAAATTCATTCCCTCACTTGGCCTCACACACCACGGCTCTCAGGTATCTGGTGAAGAAGTCCACTGCATTCTAGTGGCTACCCACACATCAAGCAGAGTTGCTCAAGCTCAAAGCAAAGCTCACCACTGCTCCGGTACTAGTGTTCTTTGACCCGGACAGGGAAACAAAATCTCCATGGACGCAAGCCAGGACGGCATTGGTGCGGTGCTCCTCCAGACGGATGACTCCTCGTCCTGGGGTCCAGTTGCTTATGTGTCAAAGGCCATGACTCCTACTGAACAGAGGTATGCTCAGATAGAAAAAGAGTGCCTGGGCCTCCTAACCGGCATTGTAAAGTTCCATGACTACGTCTACAGTCTACCAACATTTACAGTGGAGACTGACCACAGACCCTTGGTCCATATCATTCATAAGGACTTGAATGACACGGCGCCCAGGCTTCAGCGCATTCTCTTTCGACTCCGAAGGTACGATTATGAGTTAGTATACACACCAGGCAAGGAGCTGATAATTGCGGATGCCCTGTCCCACTCCATCACCTCGCCCTGTGAACAGGTTAACTTCATCCGCCATATTGAGGCACAGGTGCAGCTGTGTGTCAGCAACCTCCCGGCCTCAGATGAAAGAGTGATCAGCATTCATGAAGAGATGCCAAAGACCCTCTTCTGCAGCATGTCAGGCACCACCTTGCAAATGGCTGGCAAAAAGGGCAATGCCCTCAGTTCTTTAATGTAAAGGACGACCTGACAGTCGTCGAGGGGATCCTCCTCAAGCTAGATCGTTATTCCTCACAGTCTGCAGAGCTTAGTGTTCAAACAAATCCACGAGGGACACCTAGGTGTCGAAAAGTGTCGGTGCAGGGCCCGGCAGGCTGTCTGTTGGCCTGGAATCAGCCAGGACATATCCAACATGGTCCTCAATTGTGCAACCTGCCAGCGTTTCCAGCCTGCTGAAACAAAAGAAACACCCCAGCAAAATGAGATCATGACCTCTCCGTGGTCCAAGGTGGGAATCAACCTTTTTCACGCCAATGGGCGTGACTATGTGCTGATCATAGATTATTTCTCAAATTACTCAGAAGTTGTGAAGCTGTCAGACCTACATCCAGGACAGTCATCAAGACCTGCAAGGAAACATTTGCCAGGCATGGTATTCCACTCACTGCCATGAGTGACATGATCCATGCTTCCACAGCCAAGAGTGGTCCACTTTTGCCAAGTCGTACCAATTCAACCACATTATCTCAAGCCCACACTAACCGCAGTCCGACGGGAAGGTCGAGAAAATGTCCATATAATGAAGCAACTGCTTTGCAAGGCTGCGGACTCTGCTTCTGACTTCAATCTTGCGCAGTTGGCGCACAGGGCAACCCCTCTGTCCACCGGTATGTCTCCGGCTCAACTCCTCATGAATAGAGACCTGTGAACGATTGTTCCAGCCATACAGTTACCAGACCTGGATCACCTCCAGTGCTGCAAAAGGTGCAGCAACACAGGAACCGGCAAAAGGTGACGTACGATGCTCATGCTACCGATTTGCCAGTGCTATCTCCGGAAGATGCTGTTTGGATCAAGCTACCTGATGGAGGCTGGTCAGCTTCAGCTGTTGTTGTTCGAAAGGCTGCTCCCAGATTGTTTGTAGTTCGTATGGCTGATGGCTCCATCGTCAGGCGCAACAGAAGGGCACTGAGAAAAGTTGCCTGCCCACCACCAGATCTTACTTTTCCAGATGTTGTTATGCCTCCACCGGACACCTCGCACCACGAGGCCACCAATCTGGCAGCAATCCCACCTGTCAAGGCGCCGTCGCGCCCCCACCTCCACCTCTCAGGCGGTCGACAAGAATCAGATGCAGGCCCCAAGGATTGGACTTATAGACATTTATCTTGTAAATTTTGTTGTGTCTGCACACTAGACACCTCTTATGTATATATTCATCCACTCGACATTTAATGTAAATAGTTATACATGTAAATACAGTCGCATCCAAGCAACCAACATTTTTTTTAAAAAAGGGGGCGATGTCATGATATGCACTCATGCAGATAATGAGATACAGACAGGCAGTGGCAGACACCCAGTACGGCCAATCAACACACAGGACAGAACACAATCAATCACCAGGCAGAACACTAGAAAGTGGTCTCCCACTATAAAACACACGAGGCATCAACACTCTGCCTCTTTCCACTGGTGATAACTGTAGTGACAGTCAGGGTGTATTTATCAGTTAGCACCTTCTACATGTGGCTCAGAGATAGTCTGGTCTAGTTAGTTATAGTGAGCACGCTTAGATTAGTAGAGTGTCAAACCCACAGCGAACTGTGTGCACTGCTTAACAAGTTCAAAAAAGCATATTGAACTAACATCACAGTTTGGAGTCTACTTTCAAGTACAACTGCAGCCAGTTGCAGTCCGTGTTACCCCAGGGTGAATAACACGGCATCCACCATTAAAATGATGGAAAATCAGGGAGTGCAAGGAGCATCAGGCCAATTTCTGGTGGACAGGACTCTGAGAAACTCAGAAAATTACACCTATTAATATCTTGCCTTAAATATTGTACTTGCCCCATGGCCTTAAACCCACATTGTGAGATGACCTTACTAAGGCGTAATGTATATGAACACTAATATTGATCCTTTTTTTGAATTGGGTTAATACTCTGTTCAAACAGCAGAGATATTTCACACATTTATTAAGCATTTGTATGCTAGTATGGTGCAGTACCATTAAGGCTGGGAATTAAAAGTATAAAGAAAAATTGTAACAATAATTTCTGAGTGTGGACATTTTGGGAGCGAAAATAAACTCCATTGTTCCCAAATGACATAAATAATACTGCAGTCACAAAAGGTTAAGCAAACAAGCACTGGTTACAGAAAAGGATGACATTTCTGTCAGAAATATATCTCAAACAATTTTCAAATGCCTTGAGGATCCATTTTAAATTAGTTTTCTTATTAATCTTATTTAACAATGACACGCACAATTGCAAGATTTAATTTGGTCATTAGAGTTTGTAGTTTATTGGATGCTTCTAATGATTTCACTGGGATGACATCTATTTGCAGGGGTTTGATGGAGAGCATTAAATACATTGAGGGTTTGAATGAACAAGGTAAAAAAAAAACTACATCATGATTCTGCAGAATGACCTTGACAATTTTAGCATTGTTCCTCTACCTCAAGAAAATATTTTAGTCCATTTCATTACTGTACACTCAATCTAAAGCCATTTCTTAAAAATATTCAAATTTCATATGTTATTTGATCAGGGGGTTAAAAAAAATCACTGCAAGAATGACAAGAGGACCTTATTGCTTCAATTCAAGTTATTCGGTGCTCAACCTCTCAAATCCCCATCAGTAATCTAAATTTAACACAAGTGCAAGTTTGTAATCAACAACATGTCAGGATAATCAGATGAAGTGACAGATAGGTGCTTGCTTCAATTGCATATATTTTGTTTTGCTTCAGGCTTTGTATAAATACTATGGTTTATTGTAACCTAAATTTTATTCTGCAAGTGTCAACAAAGCAATTTTCACAAAGTCACCGAGGTATTTTTTAGGACAAGAAGCAGCTTAATCGGCTTCAGTGCTCAAAATTCAAAACAAGTTATGGTAATTGACAAATTTAAATTTAGTTTGTGTACACACGGATTCTGGGGCTATAAATAGCTCTCTGGATTGGAGGTTCCAGGAAACAGTTCAATCATGATATAAAGCAACAGTGAAGTCTCATGTGGCGTATTGTTAGTCACTGTAATTACAAAAATATGTATTCCTGGACAATCCCATATACTTTTAAACCAAGCTGGAATGGGATACTATATATCAGATGAATTACAGTCACACTAATTTTTTTAAATATAAATTTACAGTACCCAATTCTTTTTTTCCAATTAAGGGGCAATTTTAGCGTGGCAAATCCACCTAGCCTGCACATCTTTGGGTTGTGGGGGAGAAACCCACGCAAACACGGGGAGAATGTGCAAACTCCACACGGACAGTGACCCAGAGCCGGGATTGAACATGGGACCTCGGCGCCGTGAGGCTACAGGGCTAACCCACTGCGCCTCCGTGCTGCCCTGATAAATTACAGTCACACTAATGATATTAAACTGGAAGTTGTTTGTGCGCTAAATATTTATCTTGCAATAAAATAAAAGAGCCGATCGATATGTATGAAGCCTCAAGTCACCAAATGTTTGCTCAGATCACCTTCATAAAAATGGAAAAGGCACTTCAACATCAATAACTCTTTTTTAAATTTCTGTGGCATTTTTAACATAATAAACCTCCAAATGTGCTTCACTGTGATATTATAAAGCAAAATCTGACATCCCAAGCCACATAAGATGCCATTAGGGCAGATGACTAAATCCATGGTTAAAGAGGCATAATTTAAGAAGCATCTTAAAGTAACAAAGCGAGGTTGAGAGGCGGAAGAGTGGAGAGAAGGAATTCCTTAATTTTGGGCCTCAGGAGCGGATGGTACCAATAATTGAACAATTAAAATCAGACTTGTAAAAGACACAATATCAAGTTCAGATGTATGTAAGTAGATTATAGGATGGAGGTCAAATCAATCCCTATAAAATCCTGAGGAGTGCATATGGGAACGACAGACAGCACTGTACCCAAAAAGGAATTTAGGGATAACTTATTGCTGAGCAATATTAATAGCAATAGTGTTAAACTGCCAATATGCCGATATCAAATTCCTATTTGTTACTTCAATTAAATTGTTTAAAATAAAATAAACTGGAATAGCATTGTGACTATACCAACCAATTTTGGTTGAATGTGTTACCATTATCTATCTCAACCTCTTCAATCCTCATTTCTCCCTATTTTGAAGTTCGGAATAACACTCTAAAGACATGAATTCTGAGGAGCGGGAGCGGGCCTGAACGGAGGCTCAGCAATTAAAAATAGCAAAGAAATAAAGAAATGGTGTTGACCATTTTGTGTGAGGGCTTTCCCCCCCCTCTGTTTGCTATGCTGGACTGTGTTGTGGGGGGAGGGGGAGGGAGGGAGGATGGGCCTTCAAACTCACCCTCGCCCCTGTTAAGGCTCTTTACTGTTTCGACTTGTTGTGGAGGTGGCTGGCCTTCAGGAGGGTCAGCCTCAGATTAACAGAAGGCATGTGTGGGTCAATGAGGCAAGGAAGGTTTTTTATTGCAGATAAATGTCTGAAGACTGATCAGAACTGAAAGTGCATACCTCATTGAAGGATAGGTTGCAGCAGCCCATCACAATTGAAGGGAGGAATTAGCATAAGTATTTTACCAGTTCAGGGGGCTGTCAGCTTCCTGTGCTCCTCTTGGAGCAGTGGATAAGGCTGTTCAGACTCCACCCATACATCAGGAATGCTGCAGCACCCTCAGAATTGAAGGTGAATGGATTTTGTGCCGGGTGGGCATTGCAGGGATTGGATTGCTTCATCAACCCTTTTAATCGTACTTTGATTCGATGTTTGTCAAGTTTCCTTTGCTCTTTGTTTTATTTGGGCAGTGCCCCTATCGGGAACAGACCCTTTTAATTTGCCCCTGAGTTTGTTTCTTTTAGTATATTAAGTTGTTGGGCTCCAAAATAGTTCAACGGTGAACGGATAGTTGATTGATCCCAAAAGAATTCAAGGTGAATGGAGATTAACAATTTCAAAGTTCATGAAAAGCAATTCCTGTTTAAATCTGGCCCATTCTAAAGGTGACTTCCATACAATTCCACCTCCTCGGCCACTGATTGGCCATCAGGCTAGGCTAGACCCCTGGTTCAATTTGGGGGCAGGTTGGCGATCAGGATATGAACCTGCTTCCTGAATCCCATGTGTCAAACTAGGAATGATATGGTCAAATGGCCAACCCGTCTGCAGCCCCCAGAGTAACAGCTATCTCAGGTAAGTATAACTGACTTTGGAATACTAGAAAAAAGGGAGTGTCAAATATAACAATGATACAGCAAAGTTCTCGATGCAGATATTAAGGAATTTAGTGTGAAAAATGTTAAAGGTTGCCATGTGTACTGGAACATTTTAAAGCTTTTTAAAAATGTATTTTTACGGGATGTGGGCTTTGCTGGTTAGGCCATCGTTTATTGCCCATCTCTAATTGCCTTTAAGAAGGTGGTGGTTGTCATAATATACACCAGTATATCATGGTGCAGACACACACTGATGGACACACACAGGAACCAATCAACATGTACAAACACCGCAGCCAATCACCAGTTGGAATACACACACTATAAAGGCAGAGGGCACCACAGTTCCCGCTAATTATGGGTGTTGCCTCTCAGTGTAAAAAGAACTCATCCAGTCCAGCACAGACTCACACCACGTGCTGAGATAATCATTTAGTCCCACAGTCATCGTGTGTTAGTTAGAAGTTAGTTAATAAAATTGAGTTGAACCTTCATCAGTGTTGGAAGTGTCTGTTCATCTCTCAAGTCTACACTAGCCAACACTTCAAAGACATCGCTTGACCAGGAGCCAATATATGTCAGCGAGCACAGGGGTGATAGGTTATTAGGACTTGGTGTGACACCGGCAGCAGAGTTTGGATGACCCCAAGTTTATGGAAGGTGGAATGTGGGAGATCAGCCAAGGATGCATTGGGATTATCAAACCTGGGGCAATGAAGCCATGAATGAGGGCATTAGCAGAAGATGAGCGGAGACAAGGGTTAAGTTCAGTGATGCAGTGCAGCTGGAACCAGGCTGTCTTAGTGATGATGCAAATCTGAGGTCAGAAGCTCACCTTGGGATCAGATGTGACATCTGAACCTGAACAGATTGGCTTAATCTCAGACCGTTGCCAGGGAGAGAGGCGACTCGAGCAGAAGTAATGCAAAATATTGATTTTTAAAAAACATTAAAAAGAAAGTAAGTTACTGCAACTTGGATAAAATATAAATGACTAAATACATAACAAATTAATAGATATAATAATGAGTACCTAGGTAGTACTGCATTTATAATTTGATAAATTTCCACAAGTTTTGCCTCTAAACTGCCCATTTATCATATCCTATAAAAAGTGATAGCCAAGCCTTGCATGGTAACCTATGCTCCATTGCAGATAATTCCCCTGGAATTTTTTACCGAAGCTCCACACAATGCACACAGATATTTACACCTTCAGTCGGACTCTTGAGATAATCCAATTGGTTGAGTAGAATAATCTTCCTAATTTTCTGTCTAATATCGATGGAGAGTGCATGTCTACTCTGGCTTGCAAAGAGGTTTGTACTTATGCAAAAATTGAAAAGATTAAGTAATAGGTGATGGACCTAATCTTTGCATTTCAACTGAGCAAGATAGAAATCACAAGTAAATAGAAAATGGCAGAAGCACATGCTATATAGAACCGTTCTGTATGCATTTGTTGCCTTCAGTGTTATTGCTATTTTACAGTTGTCTTCTGTGATTAAATGTGAGCTGCTTATTGGTGACTACACAATTTTGCATTATCAGAAACAAAATTAAGTTAACCAAGTATATTGAAAGACTTTACAGCAGATTCTGATTTCAGTGAGGCTCTCTTGAGATCAACCACGTTTCACCTATAACGTGTGGGAATGTTTTGTGGTTTAAGCAGCAAGGATTTACCATAATACAGTTAGACCAAAGAAAGCAAGACTTGATTCTTGCTACTGCAGGCCTGTAGAATTCTTTTTTTTAATATATATAAATTTAAAGTACCCAATTCATTTCTTTTTCCAATTAAGAGGCAATTCAACGTGGCCAATCCACCTGGACTGCATTTCTTTGGGTTGTGGGGGTGAAACCCATGCAAACATGGGGAAAATGTGCAAACTCCACATGGACAGTGACCCAGAGACAGGATCGAACCTGGGAGCTTGGCACCATGAGGCAGCAGGGCTAACCCACTGCGCCACCTTGTTGCTCTGGCCTGTTGAATTCTGATACATGCCAAGGATGTACGCGGCGCCTAAGTGACGTCAGCTGCGCATGTGCAGGTTGGCCGGCTCCAACCCACGCATGCACGGTTGCCGTCTTCCCCTCCGCTCCCCGCAAGACGTGGTGGCTTGATCTTGCGGGGCGGCGGAGGGGAAAGAGTACGTCTTTTGGAGACGCCGGCCCGACGATCGGTGGGCACCGATCGCGGGCCAGTCCCCTCCTGAGCACAGCCGTGGTGCTCACTCCCCTCTCCGCCCCCCACAGGCCCCAAACTTACCTTTTGCGCTATTTTCACACCGGCGGCGACCAGGTGTGGTTGCCGCCGGCATGAACAGGTCGGGAATGTCAGGCTGCTCGACCCATTCGGGCCGGAGAATCGCCGGTTGCCGTGAAAAACGGCGAGCGATTCCGCGACACGCCATTTTGGTGGGGGTGGGAGAATTGAAGGGGATGCCAGGGCGGCGTGTCGTGATTCACCCGGCCCTACTGCGATTCTCCCACCCGGCGTGGGGAGCGGAGAATCGCGCCCCTTGTGTCCCAGAATTCAGCAAAAAAACAGATTGAGTTGACATGCTTTGATTGTGTGTGAACTAAAGTAAAACTAATCATTAACATGTATTTGTAGGGAAATTGATGTTTAATCTGTAAATTAGAATAATTATCAAAGATCTTTAAGACTCCTTTGAATGTATCTGCTGTTTCATTGCTGCTTTGGTTTGCTATAACATTGTCAGCAATTGCCCCAGTAGAGTATAATAGTGTAGTGAATAGTTCAGCCTCTTATTTATTGTTCAATCTGGATGCAATTCTGAATCTTAAGATTCTCTTCCTCCATAGTACCCAATCCTGGGCACGATTCTCCGCTCCCCACGGCCGTTCTCGGGAGGGGACTGGCCCGCGATTGGTGCCCACCGATCTTCGGGCCGGCGTCTCTAAGAGACGAACTCTTTCCCCTCCGCTGCCCCGCAAGGTCATGCCACCATGTCTTGCGGGGCAGCGGAGGGGAAGACGGCAACCGCGCATGCGCGGGTTAGAGCCGGCCAACCTGCGCATGCGCGGCTGACGTCACTTAGGCGCCGCCGTTGCGTCATTCTCTGCGTGCCACTTTTACGCAAGCATCAAGGCCCAGTGGCCGAGTTTCTCACAACGCTGCTCCTAGCCCCCTGGGGGGGGGGGGGTGAATAGGGTGCGAGGAGCGGCCTCCGACACCGTCGTCAAACTCGGCCGAGTTCACAACGGCCTTCCCGATGTCGCGCGGGAGCGAAGAATCGCGGCCCCTGTGTTTGATCTGACCCTTTCATATGCCCAAATTAGCCAGGTAAGATGAATTTGGAATCCAAAGCTGTTTTCATCTTTCAGGCGGTTTGATGGATTTTTAAAAAATTTTGTTGCACTAATGGAGTTTTCTAATGGATATCAACCTTTCCCTGATGTCTGCTGTGGTCACCAACTCTTTGTGGTAACCATTCCCAAGCTTGTAGGATTGTTAAATTAATCGTTGGAAGTAATGATTAAGCTTTGTTCACTGTTTTTCTCTCATAATTCAGTCAGATTTATTAGACACGGCCTCACCTGAAAAAGCCATGCTGACAATCCTTGAATAATCCTTGCCCCTACAAGTGCAGATTCATTCTGCCCCTCAGAATGTTTTTCCAGTGATTTCCCTGTCACTGGCGTTAGACTCACTGGCCTACAATTTCCTGGTTTATCCCTACTTCCCTTCTTAATAATGGGACCACATTAGTTGCCTCTAATTTTCTGGCACCTCTCCTGTGGCCAGAGAGGATTTGAAAATTCGTGCCAGAGCCCCTGTAATCTCCTTCCTTGCCTCCCACAGCAGCCTGGAATACATCTTGTCTGGGTCTGGGGATTTATACACTTTTAAGCCCACTAAAACCGTTAGAACCTCCTCCCTCCCAACAGTCCCCCTCCCTGAACCTTACACCTAAATTGTCTTTCTCCATAGTGAAGACAGATGCAAAAACAAATTTAAAACCTCCCCCATGTCTTTTGGCTCCTCAGGCAGGTTGCCACTATGGTCCATAATGGGACCTATTCTTTCCCTGGCTACCCTTTGCCCTTAATATACTTACAAAATACCTTGGAATTTTCTTTAATTTTTCCCACCATTGTTTTATATGTTCCCTCTTTGCTCTGTTAATTTATTTTTTAAGTACCCTCCGCACTTTGTATACTTCTCTAAGATATCCACTGTTCTGAGTTCGTTGTATCTACCATAAGCCTCCCTTTTTTCCCTTACCAAATCCTGAATATCCCTTGACATCCAGGGTTTTCTAGACTTAATGGTCCCATCCTTAACCTTTACAAGAACATGGTGGCTCTGTACTCTATTTCCTTTTTGAATGAGACCACTGTTCTGATGTGGATTTTCCGACAAGTAGCTGCTCCCAGTCCATTTTGGCCAGATTCTATCTCATCATATTAACATCACTTTCCCCCAATTCAGAACCTTTCTTTCCAGTCCATCTTTATCCTTTTCCATAACTACCGAATTATGGTCACTATCTTGAAATGCTTCCTCACTGATACTTCTACTCCCTGCCCAGCTTCATTCCCTAAAATTAGGTCCACTGCCCTCTCACTTGTAGGACTTTCTACGTGCTGGCTCATGAAGTTCTCCTGGATGCAGCTTAAGAACTCCGCTCCCTCTAGGCCTTTCACACTTGACTACCCCAATTCATATTGAAGAAGTTGAAATCCCCTATTATTGTTACCCTATTAGTTTTACACTTCTCTGAGATTTACTTCAATATCTGCTCTTCTATCTCTCCCTGACTGATGGGGGCGCTAAAGTACACTCCCAGATAAGTGATTGCCTCCTTTTCGTTTTGCGATGACATTAAAGCTAGGAGCATGGATGTGAAGATTAATCCATATTTTCCTGGAATACAATCGGCCATTCACCGCAAGTAACAAATTATGGCAATGTTTTGGAATGTTACACATGATATCTTGATGTCCTGACATGAAATAGCAGTATTACACTACCGAGTGCAATGCATATTATTTACTTGTTGTCACTCACAATAACAGAGCACTACTATGCAAGATATGTGAGATGAATGGACTAGTTTTCAAGGAAGCAGGTCAATACTTGGGATTGTACTTTGTACTGTTTGGACCACTGCTAGCTGGGATAAAGCCAAATAGAAAATGGTTCTTTCTCTGCAATGACAGTGAGAACAAATTTCTTGCATGGCGGACAAACCTCAACTGCTAAATGGTGTTGAATTCCAGCTCTACTGCTATGACATTGCTTTTGTCCAACATAAGGTGAAAAGAATATTTGCAAGTCTAATAAGGGCTACAAACCCCCTTGGCATCGGTGCTGGCCATTACATGTTGGCAGTGATGGATGAAATTGGCTCCTGCAATACATGAAATCTAATGACCAGCCATCTGAATATTTTTGGTGCATTGCCATAATGCCAGAATTGGCCCTTACCAGATTTTTCTATTAATGTTTACCCTTGGAAGTACATTTGCATTTTTCTATTACAAGTTTGACACTGTGTTCTCTCCATAGATGTGAACTACAGTTCATTGTCTCTTCAGCCACTGGTCAGTTAACATTTTGGTATCTCCCTGTCTTAAATCTTTAGATTTGTTTTTAACAGTGACAGCCCGAGTCTGTGCATAATGGATGAATTGAAAGGGAAATCCTTAATACTTGTCATAATCATATGATCAATACAGTAATGGTATTATGATTATCTGTGTAATATTCAGGTTTAAAATATATACTGCAATTTTTAAGAAATTGTATTGAGTCACAAAGCTATAACCTTATCCTTACTCTGGAATTTAACATGGTGGAAAGTATTTTTTTTGGCTGAGATTTATGTTAGTTAATCTCATCTGTTTATGGCTTTGGAAGCAAGGAAGAAGCAAATGACAGTCATTAAGGTATTACAGTATGAAAAACTGGACTCATCTGCATGAAAAAGAAAAGTTAAAACTAATTATTATAATACAATGCAGCTATATGAATTATCTTCTGGTCAGTAGCATTATTATTACATAGAATAATAATTAAAAATCACTATCACACCTAAATCAGTGTGCTTTTGCATAGATTATAATTCTACACCGCAGCTGTCAGATATGCTGACAACCTCTAGGTCACGAGGAATAAGTCATCAGGGCTACTTCGCTTTTGATATAAAGAGCAGGATTTTCATTGTAGAAGTAGGAATTGGGAACTGGGGAATCATTAATATTGTTAACAGCAGTGACCACTTTGCTATTTTCATGGCAGGGAGGCTGGCATCAAGCCTGCCATTTCCTGCGGCAGGCTCAAGGTAGGCCGATACCGAGACGGCCAGGTTAAAAGGCCTGCCTCTGTTGTTTGAGACATCAATCCAGTTCTTGAAGGAAATAAAAAGCTTCCTTATCCCCACCTACCCTAACCTTTCACTCTGCATATTTTCCAAAACTGCCCTTGTCCCCCGCCCCATATTGCCCTTGCTCTCCCCTCATTCTTGTAGCCTCCAAGCCCACTCATCCAGTGTCCACTACACACAGAACTCACAAGAACTATAATATTATTAATTGCTGCATTAAAAACATACATAACATATGAAGCAGCATTTCATTATGACATGAAGTTGGCACTACCTTTGGAACCAACGTTTCCGACTCCAAATCATGGTTCATGACATCTCTTGAGTTAGTGAGAACCAGGTTGCCTTCAAAAACTGTCTGACTCCATGAAAATTGTGGATTTCTGAATTGCTCATTTCTACAATGGAGCTGGCAATGTTGGGACAGCTAAAATGGGAATCGGCATGGCAACCCAGGAATCGGGTCCCACCTGCATTCTGGAAGCCCAACTGATGGCAAATCAGAACTGCATCAGGATGGGAAAATCCAATCAATACCCGTGCAACCCTGTCCTCAAAGGAAAATAAAGCTTCCCAAAAGAGCATTTAATCACCATTAACTCTCGTTCATGAAGTCATTGTCATGTGTTTTTGGATTGTTGTAGTTGTTCTGGTCGGCACTTATTCCAGTGATCCCAGTGTCAGCCTCTTTGTTTTGGGGTTTTTGAGGCCCCAGTCTCTCACCAAATTACCAGCTACAATCTTTTACTCTGTTGTTTTGGTTTTGTGACTGTGGTCTGGATAAACCGGCTTGCATTATGGGATGAGTAATCCCATTCTGAGGCCTTGCTGCAGATCATGGCTCTGCTGTTTTCTAAAAGTGTGCAGTGTTTATTAAATGTTTTTTTGTTCATTTTTGGCATGAATGTGTCCAACTTTCCCTTGGTGCTGTATTTTTCCATTTCTCCACTGCCTGAATTTCGAAATTCACTTTCTTCACACTGCTAGATGGTCATTTTGTAGCATTGAGCCTGTTTTTTTTTTCAGATAAAGCTTTTCTTTTACATGTCTTGCGATCCTTCATTTCATAATTCAAAAATCATCTTGGTATAGTGAGGTATATCTTAGTCTCTCTGTCAAATCATCTTTGAGCTGGTGAACTCAGTAGTTCTGGGTACTGGGTAGCACGGTAGCATGGTGGTTAGCATCAATGCTTCACAGCTCCAGGGTCCCAGGTTCGATTCCCGGCTGGGTCACTGTCTGTGCGGAGTCTGCACGTCCTCCCCGTGTGTGCGTGGGTTTTCTCCGGGTGCTCCGGTTTCCTCCCACAGTCCAAAGATGTGCGGGTTAGGTTGATTGGCCAGGCTAAATTGCCCTTAGTGTCCTATAAAATAAGGTTAATGGGGGTTGTTGGGTTACTGGTATAGGGTGGATACATGGGCTTGAGTAGGGTGATCATTGCTCGGCACAACATCGAGGGCCGAAGGGCCTGTTCTGTGCTGTACTGTTCTAAAATAAAAAAAAACTATCCAGTATCTCGGAACACTGTACCAGTAAATGTGGTGAAGTATGCCAGCTATGTGCTCTTTTCCTGAAGTACAAATGAAATTTGAACAGTATCCTCTGCCTCTGCCTAGCCATTGGGTTATTAGATCCTGCAGAGCTGATAACAGGAGCTCATTTTCTCAGTATGCCAATGTCAAAGAGATCAAAATAGTATTGACAATATTGGGGATAATCTCTTCCACTTGTTTCAAACAGCTTGTATCTGGCTTAGTTCCATTAACCCTCAGGTATTTTGTAGTAATGTTGAAGCTGCTTGAATATGTCATCCTTGTTGTCTATCCGTTTAGAATTTGCCTTTCAGGTAACAATAAATCATGCTCCAGATCTCATATCATAGAATCATGGAATCATAGAATTTACAGTGCAGAAGGAGGCCATTCAGCCCATCGAGTCTGCACCGGCCCTTGGAAAGAGCACCCTACTTAAGCCCCAAACCTCCACCCTATCCCCATAACCCCATAACCCAAGAGCCCCACCTAACCTTTTTGGACACTAAGGGCAATTTAGAATAGCCAGTCCACCTAACTTGCACATCTTTGGGCATCTCCAAAAACTCCATGGGATTGCAGTGTGACTGGAATTATTCTCCACTTCATCTCTCATGTATTGTGATATAACTACAGGCCCTCCTTTGTATTCAGTTAATTTATAATACCAATGTTCGCAGCCCTATTGTCTTCCTCCACATCCTTATCTTACCTACTGTCCTTGTCTGTCATCCCATCTGGTCAATGGTGGTCCCCTCTCTTCCGACCTCACCCAATTAATGAGTCACACTGGCGAAGCGACTATTCACCAATAATACACAAATCAGGAACAGCCCTATTTTTAGGCTTGCTATTGTTCCTGCTCATTGGATCAATAAAAAACACTCATTTGCCTTCACATGAAGCCCCTATGCATCCACATTGCACAGTTCCAAAGATCATCCAAATTATTTTGACAGTTTTAAGAACACAAATCCTAATCCTGTCTTTCATTGCAGTCTATGATTGCTATGTCAATAATGAAACACAAATACAGGGTAACCAGAGTTCTAACCATTACTTGAAGCCTGATCTAACCTGCCCACACTCCATGAGGTAAATTGTTAATTATTCGCCACATGGTAGTAAATTGGTGGGAGTGGATCTCCAACCTTTTAAAGAGGCACAGTAGCACATGGTTACCACTGTTGCTTCACAGGGCCAGGGACCCGGGTTCGATTCTCGGTTTGCATCACTGTCTGTGCGGAGCCTGCACATTCTCCCCATGTTTGGGTGGGTTTCCGCCGGGTGCTCTGGTTTCCTCCCATAGTCCGAAGATGTGAGGGTTGGGTGGATTGGTCACACAAAATTGCTCTGTGGTGTCTAAAACGTTAGGTGGGGGTTACGGGGATTGGGTGGAGGTATGGGTTTAGGTAGGGTGCTTTTTCAGGGGCCGGTGTAGACTCGATGGGTCGAATGGCCTCCTTCTGCACTGTAAATGATATGAAATCTATTAAACCGATCCAATGTTCGTTACATCATGCAGTGAAGTTGAACCGTTATAAAAGAGTCACCGTGTTATAAAATGCTTGTTGCCACAAACATCACAGTTAGCATGCTTTGAGTTGGGTTAGAATTGCCTTTAATAGAGTGGAATTACCCAACGACGGACAGATCAAACCCCAGAACGGGGAAAACCTCAAACATGGCAAGGGAACTCAGTCACTATATGGAGCAGATGGGAGCAGTAGACCCCTGGAGATTCGCCCACCCGGGGGAGAAAGAATTCTCTTTCTTCTCCCCAGTACACAACGTGTACACCAGAATTGACTTCTTTGTGGTGGGGAAAACGGTGCTTCCAGAGATAGACCAAGGTGGAATACTCCGCAATTGTGATATCAGACCACGCTCCACACTACATGGATGTGCGGCTAGAGACGGGAAGGGCCCAGCGCCCCAAATGGAGGTTGGACGGTGCCTTACTAGCTGACAAGGCCTTCAGCGAAAGGATAGCGCAGGCCATAGCGGAGTACACGGAGATCAACCAAAACGGGGAGGTCTCACCCTCCACGTTCTGGGAAGCGCTTAAGGCCGTACTAAGAGGGGAAATCATAGCCTACAAAGCGCAAAGAGATAGGGAGGAAAGGGTGGCTAGGCAGAAGCTGGTCGACTCCATACTGGAGGTAGACCATAAATACTCCGAGGCCCCGACTGTAGAACTCCTGGCGGAGAGAAAAGAATTACACAGGAACTTTGACCTGCTCTCCACCAGGAAAGCAGTACACCAACTCCGCCAGGCACGCGGGGCCCTATACAAACACGGAGACAAAGCCAGCCGCCTGTTGGCACACCAGCTGAGAAAGCAGGCAGCCACCAGAGAAATTGCGCAAATCAGAGATACCAGAGGCACGTTGGAAACAGAACCAGAGAGGATTAACAAAACCTTCAAGGCCTTCTACCAAGAGCTGTACACCTCAGAGCCCCCAACGGGGAAGGCTGGGATGAACCGGTTTCTTGACGGACTGGACATACCAGTTGTGGGAGAGGGCAGAAAACGGGATCTGGAAGCACCACTAGCACTGGGAGAGATCATGGACAGCATTAGCTCCATGCAGGCGGGGAAGGCGCCGGGACCGGACGGATTCCCGGCGGACTTCTACAAAAAATTTGCGACAGCGCTGGCCCCGCACCTGCGGGAGATGTTCACAGACTCGCTAGCTAGGGGCACGTTGCCACCCACGTTAGCACAGGCCTCAATCTCGCTGATACCTAAGAAAGACAAAGACCCAACGGAATGTGGGTCATACAGACCCATATCTCTGCTGAATGCAGACGCCAAAATACTGGCCAAAATCCTAGCCAAAAGGCTAGAAGACTGTGTACCTGAGGTGGTCACAGAGGACCAGACGGGCTTCGTCAAAGGTAGACAGCTTACCGCGAACATCAGGCGCCTGCTGAACGTGATAATGACCCCCTCCGGGGAGAGAACACAAGAGGTGATCGTCTCCCTGGACGCAGAAAAGGCCTTCGACAGAGTCGAGTGGAAATACCTCATAGAGGTACTGGAGCGGTTCGGGCTTGGAACAGGGTTCACCGCTTGGGTAAAGCTCCTGTACAACGCTCCCATGGCGAGTGTACAGACCAACAATACCAACTCCCAATACTTCCAGCTGCACAGGGGCACCAGACAAGGATGCCCACTGTCCCCGCTGCTGTTCGCACTAGCAATTGAACCGCTAGCAATCGCGCTCAGGGCAGCAAAAAATTGGAGGGGGATCCGAAGGGGAGGTAGAGAGCACAGAGTCTCACTCTATGCGGATGATCTGCTCCTCTATATCTCGGACCCACAAAGCAGCATGGACGGAATCATTGCGCTCCTGAAAGAATTTGGAGCCTTCTCGGGCTACAAACTCAACATGAGCAAAAGTGAGATCTTCCCAGTAAACCCGCAAGGGGGGGGGGAGGGGGCAGCACTAAAGGGGCTGCAGTTCAAACAAGCCCGACATAAATTCCGCTACCTGGGGATCCAAATAGCCCATGACTGGAAAGGGATCCACAAATGGAACCTCACCAGCCTGACGGAGGAAGTTAAAAAGGACCTGCAAAGATGGAACACACTCCCGCTCTCCCTCGCGGGGAGAGTCCAGACGATCAAAATGAACGTACTGCCCAGGTTCCTCTTCCTGTTTAGATCCATTCCGATCTACATCCCCAAGGCCTTTTTCAAAGCGCTGGACAAACTCATCACGGCGTTCGTTTGGGGGGGTAAAAATGCTAGGATCCCAAAGAAGGTCTTACAAAAAACAAAAACCAGGGGAGGGTTAGCCCTCCCGAATCTACAATTCTACCACTGGGCAGCAACAGCCGAGCGAGTAAGGGGATGGATCCAGGAGCCAGAAGCTGAGTGGGTGCGTGCGGAGGAGGCCTCCTGCATGGGAACCTCCCTCCGGGCCCTCGCCACGGCAGCACTCCCATCCCCACCCAAAAAACACTCCAGCAGCCCAGTGGTGACAGCCACCCTCCAATCCTGGAACCAACTGCGGCAGCAACTTGGCCCGACCAAAATGTCGAACAGGGCTCCCATCTGCAACAACCATAGGTTCACACCAGCACTGACTGACGCCACCTTCAAAAGGTGGAGGCAGGACGGGGGGACACTGACAGTCAGGGACCTATACACGGACGACAGGATCGCAACACTGGACGAACTGACAGAGAAATTTCAGCTAGCTGGGGGGAACGAGCTACGGTACCTGCAGCTCAAAAACTTCCTACGAAAGGAGACAAGGACGTACCCACAACCGCCACGGCAGACACTACTGGAAGACCTACTGGACGCAAGTATCCTAGAGAAAGGGAACTGTAGTGACATGTATGACCGACTGGTAGATAGGGACGACACCGTACTGGACGCAACAAGGAGGAAATGGGAGGACGACCTGGGGATGGAGATAGGGTGGGGACTCTGGAGCGAAGCACTGCATAGGGTCAACTCCACCTCCACGTGCGCAAGGCTCAGCCTGACGCAACTAAAAGTGGTACATAGAGCCCACTTAACAAGAACCCGTATGAGTAGGTTCTTCCCAGAGGTGGAAGACAGATGTGAACGGTGCCAAAGAGGCCCGGCCAACCACGCCCACATGTTCTGGTCTTGCCCCAGACTCGTGGAGTACTGGACAGCCTTCTTCGAGGTTATGTCCAAAGTGGTGGGAGTGAGGGTGGAGCTATGCCCGATAGTGGCGGTCTTCGGGGTTTCAGAACAGCCAGATCTATTCCTGGGGAGGAGGGCGGACGCCCTTGCCTTTGCCTCCCTGATCGCCCGCCGTAGAATCCTGTTTGGCTGGCGGTCAGCAGCACCGCCCAGAGCTGCGGACTGGCTGTCCGACCTCTCGGAATCTCTCCAAATGGAGAAAATCAAATTTGCCATCCGAGGGTCGGACGACGGCTTCCACAGAACGTGGGAGCCATTCATGCAACTGTTCCGGGACCTATTTGTGGCCAATGTACAAGAGGAAGAATAGTCGGGGGAAGGTAGCGGGAGGGGGGGGGGCTACAGGTTTGTTACGGGGGTTCGATGGCTAGCTAAGGCCCAAAACCAAACTAAATAAACATGTTGAGGGGGGAGGGGGGGGGGGGGGGGCGCAGTTACTACTACGAAGATGCTTACCTGTAAATATGTATGTTAATTTTTGCGTGTTTGTTTTTTTTTTTCTCTCCTAACAATTTGTAATTTGTTCAATATAAAATATGAAAACTGAATAAAAACATTTATAAAAAAAAATAGAGTGGAATTGTATAAAGGATGAGAACACAGTTATTTGTCCTTTAAAAACTGGGTTTAAATCCAGCCGAGAGACCAAAACATGGGTTTGTAATTACATTGCGTAAGTAGACTAAGGAAAATTCTCCAAAGGTTGCATGAAGAACAATTTTGGGCAGAGTAGAGGAAGCTTAGCCATGCGTCTCAACATACTGCACCTTTATCAGAGCACTGACACTAATTTTGAGTGGAAAGAATTTACAAATATTGTACTGTTCAGCATCAACTCAGTGATCAAACAAAAACATTTTCTCCTTACAGAATAACATTAAATTATATTAGGTGCTGGCTCGTTGGTCTAGGGGGTATGATTCTCGCCTTCTGATTATTAAATTCGCGGGTGACACCAAGGCTGGTTGTGTGGCAGATAATGTTGAGATCGTCAGTGGATACAACAAGACTTACATTGGTTGGAGACTTGGGCAGAGAAATAGAAAATTGAGTTTAATCCGGACAAATGTGAGGTAATGCATTTTGGTAGGTCTAACATAGAGGGAAATACACAATAAATGGCAAAACTCTTGGAAATATGGGGCGGCATTCTCCCCTACCCGGCGTGGCGGAGGGTCCCGGAGTAGGGGAGTGGCCCGCTACTCCCGGGGTCCCGGAGTAGGGGAGGGAATTCTCCCCACCTTTGGGGGCCAGCCCCGCGCCGGAGCGGTTGCCACCAGAACACCGGCGCACAAAACCGGCGCCCTCGGCAGCGGGGCTGGCCGAAAGGCTTTCGCGGGTCCACGCATGCGCCGGCAGTGACGTCAGCGGCAGCTGGCCGCTGATGTCACTGCCGGCGCATGCGCGATGTGGGGTTCTCTTCCGCTTCCGCCATGGCGGGGGCCTAGGCGGACGCGGAGGAAAATACTGCAGCCAGGGCACTGGCCCGGAGTCTGAGCGGGGGGCCCAGATCGCGGGCCAGGCCACCGTGGGGGCACCCCCCGGGGTTCGATCTCCCCCCCCCCCCCCCCCCCCCCCCCCAGGACCCCGGGGCCCGCTCGCGCCGCTGATCCCGCCGTTCCAGAGGTGGTTTAAACCTCGGCGGCGGGAGAGGCCTCCCAGCGGCGGGACTTCGGCCCATCCGGGCCGGAGAATCACCGCAGGGGCCTCTCCGATCGGAGTGGCGAGATTCCTGCCGCTGCCACTTCCCGGGTGGCGGAGAATCTCTGCCACGGCCATGGATAGGATGGGTAGAGGGTTTTGGACAAAGGTGGTATTATGGCTGGTACAGGCTTGGAGGGCCGAAGGACCTGTTTCTGTGCTGTATTGTTCTTTGTTCTTTGTAATCTTAGTTTTGAAATGAGTCTAAGAAGCAGTTGATTCAACACATTTACCAGAATTCTTACAGAGGAAGTATATAATATAATTTATTCCCAGATAGGGGTGAACTCAATACAATTATAGCATGTTTTCAGTGTTGACCTTTTGGGACTGAGTGGACCAATGCGTTTTGTGAAAATCTAAAATATATTTAGATTAAAAAGAGCGACATAGAAAAGCATATATGTTTTGATGTGTGAATATGACACAGCTGCGAAGATACATTGCAAGAGGCATCTTACATGTGAAAAATTCATAGCACAGCAATGTTAGAATTAACTATGGTGATTCACATCAAATTTTTGTAATCGTGCCATCCAACATTTAGAGTGTTAAGGGATATTAATTGCAATTTGTCATTGATGTAATTTTCACTGCAACCACCTGTCGTTCTTGCGGTTGAAATTATAGCCAGAGAATTTAAAAAATCTCTCATTAAATGATCACCTGTCCGCTTTTGTAGTGAGATTTGTGTCAGCAAAATAGGCCCCAAATTTGCCAGGATTCGGTCCTTGCCACATCAATATATCTGCTTCTTGCAGGCATCAAAGAAGGTGGCAAGAAAAGTAAACTGGCAGGACTCCTAGTGAATTACGTTCTAGTGAATTAAGTTATGCCGCCGACATCACCTGCATGCAGCAAAATGAAGACTTGGGGCGCGAGTCTCCGCACCTGCGGAAAATCACGAAGTCGGCCGTGAAAACGGCCGACTTTTGCGACGGCCCGACACGGCCCATTTCCCGAGGTATTCATGTCCGGGAAATGGGCTAGGAACGGGGCCGCATCAATCACGTGCGCGATGACGCCGGAACGTGACAACGACACAAACACGCCCACGTGACGCCGCCCGACGCCGTAAAAAGGCGCGGGCGAGCACAGAAACTAAAGGCCAGGATGTCGGAGCTCAGGAGAGCAGCCCCGCAATTCGTGGAGGCTGTTGTGGAGACGCTGCTCGAATCAATTGCGCAGAGGAAGGGCATCATCTGCCCGCATAGAGGGCATCGCCACCCTGCCAGCGCGGTGCACCAGGCCTGGCGTGAGGTGGCTGCTTCCGTCAGTGCTGTGGGGCAGACCCCTCGCTCTGCAGACCAATGTCGGAAAAAGATACACGACCTCACCAGGGCTGCCAGGGTAAGTGCCAAGAGGGTGCCCCCGGGTGTTGCACGTTTTACTATGGGCGTAAAACGCGTTTATTGGAGTGTATTAACACGCCTCCGAGTTCGACGTGTGCTTAACACTGCTAGGCTCTGTTCTATGTAATTATTTAAGCTCTGGAGTCGCCAGCTGCCGTATAGGCAACGTCACAAGTATTCCAAGGTCAAATTCAAAGTAATAAAGACGATACACCGATTAGTCAAGTTCAAACGATCAATATTTATTATACAGTTAATAATAAATACTCATGCACACACACTAAGAGACTAAGCTACAACTAAACATAAGCAAACAGAATACTTATCTAACAGGAACAGGCAAGGTCAGAGAACGAGGCCTTCGTCCTGGTTTTGTCTGCAGCCTTCAGCAAGCGTTCTGGCACTTGGGAGTCTAGCGGGCTTGGATCGCGTAGCGAGCGTTGAACTTACGGTTTCGGCGGCTGGTGCTCAACGGCTGGAGTCAGGATACCAGGTGTCAGTCGGGGCCGGAGCACAGGTTTAACAGACCGGACAACACGAGGTCCCTATCTTTTATAGGGGTTCCGTTGTCCTTCCCTCTTCTCGGGCGGGCTCTACCTATTGGATCAATTTCTTATCGATACTGGATTAATTCCCCAATGCGAGGGGGTCTCCGTGATGGAGGGGGCGTTTCTTATGTCCTTTTGTTCGGAGGTTTCTGGTGCCTCGATGTCTGGGTCTTGATTGGAATGTGTCCATTCAGAACCAAATGTATCTATTGTGTGGGTGTTCAAGTCTGATGGCCTCATTAGCATGCAAAGCGTTTTGCCATTTGCACCTAGCTAAGGTCTCTTCACCTGAGCCCAAACTGGTTTCTGCTGCTGCAGAATGCAAACTGCTCTTTGCAGACTGCTGTTCTGGCTGAACTG
This sequence comes from Scyliorhinus canicula, assembly GCF_902713615.1. NCBI lineage: Eukaryota > Metazoa > Chordata > Chondrichthyes > Carcharhiniformes > Scyliorhinidae > Scyliorhinus > Scyliorhinus canicula. The sequence goes on from NC_052150.1 coordinate 86,102,932, forward strand.
TCTGTTTCTCAGCAGCCTTCCATTTTAGTTTGGCTCAGTGTCCATTTTGCGTGGCCAGCATGGCTACATTCCCTCCTTGTGATCCTCACAATCATACTATTGTGAAGGATCACCTATGTACTTTGCCTCCTTGTGTTCTGACCTCTTGCCAGTTCCTGTTCTACTCTGTTCTAAACTATGGGAAGAAGAGAAAAAAAATTTTAACTAACATTTCTACTTGGCCCTATGTCAAAGGGACATGCATTACTACAATTGGGAACCTCTACCTATCACTATTAACCTTAACCTTAACTTAAACATTTAATCACTCTAAAATCTTAACCATTCACACCACAACATCACACTTCCCAACTCGGCAGTCGAGTATGGAACAATATAATACATGGCTGAATTTTATTTACAGAGTGTTGTAATCAGCGAGGGGTTGAGGGGTTTGGTGGAATCCGAAGATGGGGGATTGCACTCTATAGATGGGTGAGGTGCTGGAACGAGAGGCTCTCCTCTTCCATTTCCTCAACCTGAGGGTCTGCACTAGGATGGTGAGGATCGCAATCACCAACAGTGATTCGATTATGTAGGACATGGAGTACCACGTCATGAATTTAGTACACCAGGTCTGAACCTCGCTGATCAGAGCTGAGCACTGGGGGTTTGCTGTACTAGAAACATTTACGGTGGGGGTTGTGGGGGAAACGTGTCTTGTTTCCACACATATACATATGACATTAAATAGTAATAAGTGGGCTTCCATCATTTTGCTGTTCTTCTTCTTTCTCTTCCTTCTTCCTCCGGTATTGACAATCCTGGCTTCGACCTCTGTCTCGTCCTTTGAAACCTTTGGGATCAAGCACAGTATCTGTCAATACACAGTTTAAGACCTTTACTTGTTAGTGCATCTGTCTTTCAAAACCCAATTGACCCTTTAAAATGACTGGCTAAGTCACACCCTGTGACTCCCCTCATTTTTTTTTTTTTTCAAAAAGCGAATTTAAAGACCAGCATACACCTAACAATCCTTCCTTCTGCGAGCCGTCTCGCAGGCTTTGCTGATTTACCATCCGAATGTTTCCGGATGTAAATAGCATGTGGGATGGCGGCCGAAGGGCTACCTAACGTAAAATGAAAACAAACTTGGAAATAAACATCCGAATGAGTTGCGTATGGGCCGCTACGGGTACGAGTTGGATGGGATCCCCGGGTAGGGCGTGCTGTGCCATACCCGAGCTTGGCTGACCAAGGGTTGGTTCTCAGACAGGGCGGGTCCTCAGTGCCGTTTGTCCACTGCCTGAGTAACCTGGGAGAAAACGGGTACGAATGTGTTAACCATGACTTGCAGCCTCTATTTCGCCGAATAGAGGGGCACCTAAAAAACCAAGGGAGCCAAGATGCTCCGTTCTGAAAACAGGGAACAAGTCGTGAACCGTGTCGGTTCACCAGAGGATACAACTGAAGTTCTCAGAAATATCTGCGGACAAGCTATTTGGCGTGTGGCCTTACAACTTTGGAAAAGATCTCCAATCAAACCGAAGTTCTCAAAAGTTTCGGCAGACAAGCTAACGTGTATGTGAGGTGGTCACAATCTTTTCAGCTGAAAAGAAGATGTCCATCCTCCAACTGAAACATTTACATTCCTGAAAACAAACAAACATAAAACGAAGACAAACATACGTGCAGGTTCCATCAGAAAGGACATCGTTTCCCTCAAACGATTCCTATCTTACATCATCTGGACACCTCACTTTGATTCTGCCTCTGTGAACAGGGTCACAAAGGGGTTGCCGTGTCGGGAGTCAGACACCGTGTCGTCCTGCTCTCCCGGATCCCACACCCTTGTGTGGATCAGGCATGCTATTTTGGAGTTGTGTGACCGGGGGTCACTCTCGTCATTGCGGACAAGTCTGTAGGAATTGTCCCTGTGCCATTGTGTAGCGTCGAGTGTGTTGTCGGGGTAGTCGGGGTCGGGTGGTGGTTCTGGGTTTTTAAGGTAAGTGACTTCCATGGGGTCACTGGAGTCGGGGTCGTAGGTGGTGCAGTGTGGGCTGTATGGCTGTGTGGTGTCGCTGTCTTCAGAGTCAGTGTCTGTCCTACTGTCTCTGCTGTGGCAGCTTGTGGGCGTGTCGGGGCGTGGTCTGTAGTGGTCTGTGGGCGGAGTCGTGGGCGAGTCCGTGGATGAACTGGTCTGTGAGGGGGATGGTGGAAAAGTGTCTCTGGTGGGCGGGGTGAAGTGTTCTGCTGCATCCAGCAGGACATGGTGGGCATGGTTGGCCTGTGTTCCATATGCCTTTAACTGGTTTATATGGAACCACGCGGTCTTCCCATTAGGATACTTTATCCTGTAAACGGAGGGGCTAATTTTGTCCGAAATTGAGTAGGGACCGGAATATTTTGGAGCCAAAAAACTGCTGGGGTTATAAACAGATAACATTACCTGTTGCCCAACCTGGAATTCTGTGGTGTGTACGGTCTTATTGAAACAGGCAGTCCGTTGCTGTCGGCGTTTCCCTAGCTGGACTGCGGCTGCGAGCTGTGCAGACCTCACAGTCTCAACTAGATCTTTAACTGCCTTTTCATGTGTGAGGGCCGTCACTTCGGGGCTTGTCATGTCCAGTCCTAAAAGGAATTCTGTACCTTTCATAGGGCGTCCGGTCATGAGTGTGTGTGGTGTGTATCCTGTAGATGTGGAGACAGTGTTCCTTATGAACATAAGTGCAAAGGGGAGCACTGAATCCCATGTGGAATTGTTCTCTTGAACCATTTTCCTGAGGGTAGTTTTTAGGGTCCGATTCATGCGCTCTACAATCCCGCTGGACTGTGGATGATACGCAATGTGGAAGTTCTGTTTGATTCCGAATATTGTCAGGACGTTCCTCATGACCCGTCCTGTAAAGTGAGATCCCTGGTCCGAATCGATACTTCGGGGTAAACCCCATCTCGTGAAGATGTGGTGGGTCAGGATCTTTGCAGCTGTCTTTGCTGTATTTGTTCGTGAGGGAAATGCCTCTACCCACTTGGTAAAGGTATCTATCACCACCAGAACGTATTTATAGCCATTCCTACAAGGGGGCAATGGACCTATAAAGTCGATCTGGAGGTTTGTCCAAGGGCCGTTAACTGGGCGAGTATGCCGAAGTTGTGCCTTCTTAGAATACCGCTCCGGGTTATTCTGAGCACAAATCAGGCAATTCTCTATGTAGTGCGTTACATCATTCCTGAGATTAGGCCACCAACAGAGTTGCCTGAGGTGCCTCGTTGTTGCATCAATTCCCTGATGCCCGTGTCCGTCATGGAACAAGGCAATCATCTGATTCCTGTCCTGCTGTGGGACCACATAAAGTTGGTCCTTAATGATCACACCCTCATGTGTGGTCAGTGCGTGTTTAAAGTGCTCGTAAGCAGGCACAAAGTTTCCCTTGAAAACCTCCCTGAGGTCTCCGTCCTGTTTTTGTGCTGCCACGAGATCTTTAATATCAGTCTGTGAGACTTGGACTGCGCTCACAGGGGCGCTAGCTGGTGCGCTAGCTGGGGGGGTCCATAAGTGTCCTCTCCTGGAACCTGCCTTAGCCAACGCGTCGGCTTTTACATTCCCAGGTGGTGATGACCTATGGTGGCTGCGAACTTTATAATGCCGAAGGTCCTGTCCTTCGCTTTCGCTAAAATATGCTGGAGTAGAGGGGCTGATGGAAGGGGTTTCCCGTCTGCGGAGACAAAACCTCGTGTCCTCCACAGGGGCAGAAAATCGGTTAAACTGTTACAGACATATAAGCTGTCTGAATATATGTCTGCTGGGCTGGGGAAAGAATCGGGGTGGTCCACTATGTACGCTATGGCTGCTAGCTCTGCTGCCTGCGCGCCTAAGTGACCTGGTAACTTAAGAGCGATTTCTTCGAGAGCGCGCCCCTGCGCGTCCTCTACATAGATGCCGCATCCTGTGATACGCTCACCATTTAAAACTGTGGAGGAACCGTCTACATAAATCCTCAAGGGTCCACACGTGTCTGTGGGCTGGGGGCTTTGTTTTGGGTTCCCTATCTTCCTGGGGGGTGTTTTGGCTAAAAAGGGTCCTGTGTTATGCAGGGGAGCTACAATTTCACAGTCATGGGGCTGTCCGGGGTATTGGAGGTTGTCTGCTAAGTATGTGTGTGTGCGTGTCCGTTTCACTGTAATGTCCCGTCCTTGTAAAAGTAGGGTCCACCTAGCTGCCCTAATCTGGCTAACTGAACCGTCCTTCAGTCGACCGTCTAGTAGTAGCTGTGTGGGTGTGTGTTCGGTTAGAATGGTGATGGGGTTGAGTCCGGTGATGTATGAGAAATACTGCACTGCCCAGAAGACAGCAAGGAGGTGCCTCTCACAGGCTGAAAATCCTTGTTCTACCGGGTCTAACAGTCGGGAGGCATAAGCCACTGGTCTTAGCTGCTCGTGCCGTTCCTGAAGCAACACGGCCGAGAGGGTCAGATCGGTGCTCGCTACCTCTATTGCGTACGGTGAAAGTTGGTCGGGGACTAGCAGCGCGGGTGCTGCACTAAGGGCTCGTTTTAACTCTTCCACAGCGCCTGTATGCTGCGGAAGCCATTCCCAGGGGGCTCCTTTCTTAAGGAGGTCTGAAAGTGGGGCGGCTTTTGTCGCGAATCCGTCTATGTGGTTCCGACAATAGCCAACCAGTCCTAAAAACGACCGGAGGGCTGATACATTTTGGGGAAGGGGCAATTTGACGATCGAATCAATTCTTTTGAATTCGATCTCGCGTTTGCCGTGCGTGATGACTGATCCCAAATACATCACTTTACTTTCCAATATTTGGGCCTTTTTCGGGTTAACTTTACAGCCAATTTCAGTTAAGAGTTCTAGGAGTTCGGCCAGAAGCGAAATGTGCTCTGCCTTTGTGTCTGTCTGCAGTAGTAGGTCGTCTACATACTGTACCAGACAATCGGGTCGGGAAAATTTTTCTAATCCACTTGCCAGCTGTCGGTGGAAAATGGAGGGTGAATTGTGGAATCCTTGTGGGAGGCATGTCCACGTGTACTGCTGCGTTTTAAAAGTGAATGCGAATTTGTATTGGCACGCTTTTGCCAATGGTATTGACCAGAATCCATTACTGATGTCCAATACCGTGAAGTACTTGGCGTTGAGACCCTGCTTGAGCATGGTCTCGGGACTAGTAGCTACCGTTGGGGCTACTGCGGGGGTTACTTTGTTGAGTTCCCGATAATCGATGGTCAGACGCCATGATCCATCGGGCTTCCTCACTGGCCAAATAGGGGCATTGTTGGTGGAGGCTACCGTTCTCAGTACACCTTGGTCCAACAAGCTGCCTATAACTTTTTCTATTTCCACCTCTGCCTCGAGGGGAAATCTATACTGCTTTTGCGGTCGGGGGTCCTGTCCGGTAACATGAACTTGTCCAGTCATTCTACCACAGTCATGACGGTGACTTGCAAATGCTGTCCTGTGTTTGTTTAGTAGGGCCTTAATTTGTCGGTCGGTTTGGAGTGTAGTCAGGTCGAATGAGTACTCTCCCACTGCGCTAATCCGATTAGCGTAGTCTCCTACTGTGAGGGTGGCTGGGGCTCTGTCTGATCTAGCCATTCGCCAGACACACTGGTTCACTGGGTCGAACGACAAGCTATGAGCGTTCATGAAATCGATCCCCAGGATGTGCTCTGCTGTCCGGGGAAGATTTACTAAAACTACGGGGTGCCTTGTGCTAATGTTCCCTAGCTGGATCGCTACAGGTGCTGTGATATGTCCCTGCTGCGAGTGTCCGGTGAACCCGCTAAGTGTGATGGTGGAGGTGGTCGGCCACGTGTCTGCGTGTGCCGTGGTTGTGGAGTTAATGGTGGTGCGGGATCCTCCTGTGTCCCACAGTAACTCTATGGGCTTCCCTTTGACTTTTGCCGTGACTACGGGCCTCCCTGATGAGTCCCATAGTGTGTCACAGACCCAAGTGGGGGAGCCCGAACACCGTCAGTTCGTCTCGTCCACATTGGTGGGTCCTGACTGTACTGCTACATTGTGGATTGGTTTTGCTTTGTTGCGGTTCAGAGTGCCTGTCTGCTGGCCTCTCTGAGATCGCTGGGGTGCTTGGCACTCTTTTGCCCAATGCCCTAACTGTCCACAGTTATAGCATTCCTGTCCTTTCTGTTGAGGGCTGCTCTTGCCTTCATTTACCCATGCGGGCTTCTGGTGCTCTCTGACTGCTTGGATGTCTGCAGCAGCCTGAGCCTCTTCTGGGGATCTAACCTTTGCTTTTGCCTGAAGCGATTGCTCCCAAGCGCGGGACAATCTTTTGAGGACCCATTTCTCGTTATGGGCCTCTTCTGAGGGGTCGTAATTATTGCAAGCGCTCTGTCCTGCCTCTGTTGCGTGTGAGATAATTGTGCGCGTCCACTTAACCATGTTTTCGCGGGTTAAATGCGCTCTATCTAGCTGTCCGAAAACTGCGCTGAAGTGAATCCACAGCCTTCCGGCGAATGCTGTGGGGTGTTCAGATCTCTTCTGCCTGCACTTATTCAAGCCTTCTACGGGGTCACCTCTATTGTACCCGATGGCATCTAAAATGGCAGTGTGCATCTCCTCTAGGCTGCCTCCTGCCACGTTCTGTGGGTCGGGGAGGGCTGCCACTACACTCTGGTCTAAGCTCAACACGGTGAGCTTAACCTGCTCTCTCTCATCCAGGCCGTACATGGTAGCCTGCTGCTTTACTTTAGCGAAAAACTGGTGGGGGTCTGCGGTGGGGAGGAACGGAGTGATCTTTTCACAAGCGTCCCTTAGCTGGGTTACTGTTAAAGGGGTGGTGTAAGTTATGTCTGGGGCGCCTTCTGATTCGGCTTTCCTCTGTGTGGTTACGGGATTCATGGGTGCGGTTATGATCTGAGCTGTGGGGGGTTGGGGTGCCTGTCGTTTCTGCTGAGCTGCGGGCGCACATGTTCCCTGAACATAACGCTGTGCTGTCTCGCTTAATTCCTGCCAATCTGGGGCATTTTCCCCATCTAACTGAGCTCCAAAGGTGCTTTGGAAGCCATTCTGCACCGAAAGCAGAGATTGCAGTTCCGCAATCTGTTTTCTGCATTTCGCGTGGTCAACTGTGCTTTGTCTTTGTTCGGTTGTTGCAGCATGGAGTGCTCTCAAAGCTGCTTTGAGATCGGAACATTGCCTCTGCAATGCCTCCACCTGTTTTTCCGATTCCTGTCTTATCAGAACGGCACGTTGCACGTCCTGATAGGCTTTCTCATACTGGGTCTGGGAACTGTTCAGATGAGCTAGACAAGACTGGTGAGCCCTCTTGGCATCATCCACCTCTCTACCCTTCTCTGCCAACTTCCCTTTTAATTCCAGGTTTTCTTTCTCGATGTCCCTGACATCGACCTTACTCATTCGGTTCCTTTCCTCTAAATCTGCCCGGAGCGTCCTGATGACCTCCTCTGCGCCTCGCAACTGTGCCAAGCAGGACACAATCGCCATCGGCTTGCGTGCTTTACTTAAACTCTTTTTGTGTATCTGAGAGAGGTTCTCCCACCAAGTATGACCTATACTTCCGGGACCTGTCTCCTCATTTGCACAAAACTCTTTCCAAAGGGGCCATCCCTTTCCTTGTAAATATTTGCGGAGTTCCAGCTCCCACGTGGGACACTGGCCTACTCTGCTACTGCTGCTGGTCGCTGCGACCACAAACTTTGCTGGATCCATCAGACGTTCCATTGCCTGCATGGCCATTTCCTCTGACTCTCTTTTTATAATTTGGAACAGGGGGTTGCTGGGGTGGTGTTTCGTAAAAAGGGTACGGCTTACGCTATTTTCCGATTACAAAACTACCGAAAGTTTGTCGCAACAAAAAGCTTTCAGTTTTACCTTACAGCCCTGTTAGTACGCATGCACTAAAACACACTTCCGAATTTCGCTTATTATTTTGAACACCTTGAACACTTGTGATCTCTTTCTTTCTCTGCAATTTGGAGTTCCAATTCAAATTTCAGGGTCCTGGACACTGTGGTGTTTCCACTTACAACAGGGTCCCGGCGGATGTCGCCACTAAATGTGCACGAAACACAGGTCCTCAAGGGTTCAAAGTAATAAAGACGATACACCGATTAGTCAAGTTCAAACGATCAATATTTATTATACAGTTAATAATAAATACTCATGCACACACACTAAGAGACTAAGCTACAACTAAACATAAGCAAACAGAATACTTATCTAACAGGAACAGGCAAGGTCAGAGAACGAGGCCTTCGTCCTGGTTTTGTCTGCAGCCTTCAGCAAGCGTTCTGGCACTTGGGAGTCTAGCGGGCTTGGATCGCGTAGCGAGCGTTGAACTTACGGTTTCGGCGGCTGGTGCTCAACGGCTGGAGTCAGGATACCAGGTGTCAGTCGGGGCCGGAGCACAGGTTTAACAGACCGGACAACACGAGGTCCCTATCTTTTATAGGGGTTCCGTTGTCCTTCCCTCTTCTCGGGCGGGCTCTACCTATTGGATCAATTTCTTATCGATACTGGATTAATTCCCCAATGCGAGGGGGTCTCCGTGATGGAGGGGCGTTTCTTATGTCCTTTTGTTCGGAGGTTTCTGGTGCCTCGATGTCTGGGTCTTGATTGGAATGTGTCCATTCAGAACCAAATGTATCTATTGTGTGGGTGTTCAAGTCTGATGGCCTCATTAGCATGCAAAGCGTTTTGCCATTTGCACCTAGCTAAGGTCTCTTCACCTGAGCCCAAACTGGTTTCTGCTGCTGCAGAATGCAAACTGCTCTTTGCAGACTGCTGTTCTGGCTGAACTGTCTGTTTCTCAGCAGCCTTCCATTTTAGTTTGGCTCAGTGTCCATTTTGCGTGGCCAGCATGGCTACACGGGTCACAACCATCCCTCCGCCCTTAAATTAATCACCCACCTTCCCCCCCCTCACCCCGGCACGAGAGGTGGAGGGGGATTGGGGCAGAGTGAGTTGAGGGTGGTTCACAAAGTTGTCACAGACCCAGCGCTCTGGCCCCCGTGGAGAGTTGCAATGGTCTTATTACAACTTGACCCCCAAACTGTGCCAGTATCTGAACGGACTGCTGATACCTGCCGTATTGTAATGATCTACCTATGCCCCCTCCCCCAACAGGACGAGACCGCTCACAACACCCGTGAGCGGAACAAGACTGGAGGGGGTTCGCCCATCCTGCACCCCCTCACCACGTTTGAGCAGAGGGCACTGGACCTTGTTGGGGCATCTGCCACCCGGGAGATCGCGCAATGCGAGGTTGGCGGAGCTGCATCAAGTGAGACACGGTATTACAAGTAAGATATTTTGTAACCGGGGTTGGACGAGTCACTCGCTCACTCTCTCCCTACCCCCCCCCACTCCCACTCACCCCCCGTCTCCCCCACTCCCCCTCAGTCTCCCCCACTCCCCCCTCAGTCTCCCCCACTCCCCCCTCAGTCTCCCCCACTCCCCCCCAGTCTCCACCACTCCCCCTCAGTCTCCCCCACTCCCCCTCAGTCTCCCCCACTCCCCCCTCAGTCTCCCCCACTCCCCCCTCAGTCTCCACCACTCCCCCCTCAGTCTCCCACACTCCCCCCTCCATCTCCCTCACTCCCCCCTCAGTCTCGCCCACTCCCCCCTCATTCTGCCCCACTCCCCCCCCCTCCGTCTCCCCGCTCCCCTCCTCCGTCTCCCACACTCCCCCCTCAGTCTCCCCCACTCCCCCCTCCATCTCCCCCTCCGACACTCCCCCCTCAGTCTCCCCCACTCTCCTCTCTGTCTCCCCCACTCCCCCTTCCATCTCCCCACTCCCCCCTCAGTCTCCCCCACTCCCCCCTCAGTCTCCCCCACTCCCCCCTCCGTCTCCCCCACTCCCCCCTCCGTCTCCCCCACTCCCCCCCTCCGTCTCCCCCACTCCCCCCTCAGTCTCCCCCACTCCCCCCTCAGTCTCCCCCACTCCCCCCTCAGTCTCCCCCTCTCCCCCTCCGTCTCCCCCACTCCCCCCTCTGTCTCCCCCACTCCCCCCTCCGTCTCCCCCACTCCCCCTCAGTGTCCCCCACTCCCCCCTCAGTCTCCCCCACTCCCCCCTCAGTCTCCCCCACTCCCCCCTCAGTCTCCCCCACTCCCCCCCGCTCTGGACCCCCCTCCCGTTCTCGGGGATGCCTTCCCCGTTGTGGCCAGACTCCAGCGGTGCGCTGAGCGGTGCGCTCACCTCCTCAAAGCTCTCGTCAGCCAGCACGACTGGTTGACGAACTTGAAAAGCAGGTGTGTTGGCCGGCGTGAAAACATGGCGTGATGACGTCGGGACTTCGGCCCATCCAGGGCGGAGAATAGCGGGGGTCCAATAAGTCGGGCTTCTGGTCGTGTCGGGGGGTCTTTCGAGGCCTTTGCCGGGAATGCCGACGTGTAGTTTGTGCGGGGTTCGGAGAATAGCGGGAGGGCGTCGGACCGGCGTCGCCGTGAAAATATGTGCGGCCCGCTATTTTCCAAACTGCCGTGAGTGCGGAGAATCGCGCCCAAGGTACTCCTGAATCAAAAAATTGGAAGCGGTTTGAGAGCTACCAATTAGAACCCACTATGGATATATAAAAAAGAACCAATCCCAAATGATTAGTTAGGAGAACACAACATTAAAAGCTAAAGCAAATCAAATTGCTTTGTTTCAATTACTAGAGTAGATCTTAATTTGCGTTATGGCCTCAAAATGTGCATAAACAGAGCACGCAGAGGGTACAAAAGGCCAGAGGTCCTTCATGCCATCTCACCTAGTATTTCTCATAGCAGTGGAACATTTTCGTGCGGTTTAGAAGGGACAACTGAACCCAGAATAGGCAGAAGCGTAAAATATTTTGATGTTGCAGGAATTACATCTTAACTCTTCCCTCATCATTGTCCAATTAAAGAAAACTCCCTTGTTCAGCCACAAAAACTGCCAGTGGATCTTCCATGTCCACCCAAGAAGACAGGCAGACAGAGCTTTGACTTAATGACTCATCCTAAAGATTGCACAGCTGATGGCGCAGTACCCCCTCAGTGCTGCATTGAAGTGCCAGCATAGATTATCTGCTCAAATCATTGGAATGGAACTTGAACTCACATCCTTCTGACTCGGGGCGCGAGGTTCAGGTGTAGAAACGCGACAGGAGCTCCCTCCAATAAAGAGCTTCAAAGAAAAATCTGGGAACCAATTTTATGGATAGCGAAATTAACTGGAATCTTATTTAAATAAAACATCAAAGAAGGTAAGGCACGAATTGTTCTAACTTTTGGAGTTAACTTTGACATCAATAAAACATAGGGCTGGTTTAGCACAGGGCTAAAGAGCTGGCTTTTAAAGCAGACCATGGCAGGCCAGCAGCACGGTTTAATTCCTGTACCAGCCTCCCCAAACAGGCGCTGGAATGTGGTGACTAGGGGCTTTTCACAGTAACTTCATTTGAAGCCTACTTGTGACAATAAGCGATTTTCATTTCATTTTTTTCACATACTTTAGGAATCCTTTTCTCCTCCTGGATCTTGATAGAAATCTCTCCAGCAGGAGGGAATATTAGAAATTCAGGCACCCATTGCACAATTTAGAGTTGGAAAGTCATAAGTCTGCATTTCTGACGTATTCTGACATCTGCTGGCTTTGTAATGTTGAATGAGCTTTTATCTACTAGTTGATTTTCACTTGCAAATCAATTATTACAGCCATAACAGCTGATGTTGAATACAGAAGTCAGTAAAAGAAAGCAGCATGCAATGTCGCACAACAGACTTGTGAGCAAAGTTATATCTCATGGAATAAAAGGGACAGTTGCAACATAGATATTGGCTGATCAGAGTAACAGAAAATGGGGAATAGTGGTTAATGGCTGTTTTCAGACTGGAGGCATTCCCTAGAGATCAGTGTAGCGATCCTTGCTCTTCCTGATACATATTAATAATCTGAATCTAGGGTGTTCAATTTCAAAAATTGTGAATGATAGGAAACTTGGAGGCATTGTAAGTTGTGAGAAGGATAGAGTAGAAAGTCAAAGAGGCAGAGACAAGTTGGTGAAATGAGCAGACAGATGGTAGGTGAAGTTCAATGTGAAGGAATATGAAGTCATACATTTTGGTTGGAAGAACATGAAGAGACAATGTAAAGCAAACAGTACAACTTTGAAGGGGTGCAGGAGCAGAGGGACCTGTGTATTTATGTGAATAAGTCATTGAAGGTGCTAGGATAGATGGAGAGAGCAGTTAATGAAGCAGACAGCATTCTATGCTTTATTAACAGTGACATAGAGTATAAGAACAAGGAGGTTATGTTGAACTTGTATACAACAGTAGTTGGACCTCAGCTGAAAGTGTTGTGTCCAGTTTTGGGTGTCACATTTTAGGAATGCTATGAAAGTATTAGTGAGAGTGCAGAAACAATTCACGAGGACAGTTCCCAGAATTACAAACTTCAGCCACAAAGATAGATTGGAGAAGTTGGGACTGTTTTGTTTGGTGAAGAAAAGGCTGAAAGGAGATTTGATAGAGGTGTTGAAAATCATGAGCGATCTGGATGAAGTAGATAAGGAGAAACTGTTTGCGCGTGAACAAGAGGCAAATGGGTTTAAAGGAATTGGCAAAAGATGCAAAAGCGATATGAGAAAAACCTTTGCAGGCAGTGAGTGGTTAAGGTATGGAATACACTGCCTGAGAGTGTGGTGGGTGCAGATTCAATCAAGGCTTTCAAAGGGAATTGGACTGTTATATGGAAAGTAACAAGGGTTATGGAGAGAAGACAGGAGAATTGCACTTGATGAACCGTTTATTTGGCGAGCCAATCCAGGCACACTGACCTAACTGGTCTCCTTATGCGCTAATAATTATTTTATTCTCTGATTCAGAAGATACACTAAGGTGTGATCCATCATCTCCAAATATCGATGAATATCAGTGTGATATTCCTAACCTTGGTTGATAAACACAGTAACATGAGAAAAGCAGTAAGGTTCTCGCTACTCTTTTTCATGTTTACACTTTAATCTAAAAAATAACTTTATTTGGATTGGTGTCAATCTGATTTTCCACTTTTTCAATTGAATGTTGTTGCGATCCCAGTTGGTGTTACTACTCGACAGGAAGATTCTAGAATGAAAAGACAGTGGCCGGCATTCTCCGACCCCCCACCGGGTCGGAGAATCGCTGGGGGGCGGCGTGAATCCTGCCCCGCCGCTCCAACGCCGGCTGCCGTATTCTCCGCCGCCGTTTTTTTGCCGGGAGTGGGATCGCGGTGCCTCGGTCAGGGGCTGTTGGCAGTGGCGTCCCCAGCGATTCTCCGGTCCCCGATGGGCCAAGCGGCCACCTGTTTTCCACCAGTCCCGCCGGTGTGAATTACACAAGGTTTGTACCGGCGGGACCTGGCTCTGAGGGCGGCTTGCGGAGTCCTTGGGGGTCGCGGGGGCCCCCACGGTGGCCTGGCCCGCGATCAAGGCCCACCGGTCTGTGGGCGGGCCTGTGCCGTGACGGCATTTTTTCCCTCCACCCCGGCCTCTGTAAAGCTCCGCCATGGCCAGTGCGGAGATGAAACCCACTGCGCATGTGCAGGAATCACGCCAGCGGTTCTGGGAACACGCTGACGCTCCTGCGCATGCGCCAACTCGCGCCAGCCAGTGGAGGCCCTTCAGCGCCGGTTGGCATGGTGCCAATCACTCCAGCGCTGTCCCAGCCCCCCGAAGGTGCGAAGGATTCCGCACCTCCCGGGCAGCCCGACGCCGGAGTGGATCACGCCACTCTTTGGCACCGGTACCGCCCGCCCGCCGGATACCGGAGAATCCTGCCCCATAACTCTTACTTTTTTTAGAAAACGTTGAGGAACAGTCACAGGACTGCTAATTATAAAAAGAAAAACAACATTTATTAAACCTGAGAGGTTTGATTATAATAAAATACTCCTTTATTTCCCTCCTTAGCTTCAAAAATTGATACAGTTCTCAATGGATAGAAGTTTCACTCTAAAACCAAATGGCCAAGTACGTTTTGGTACTTTTGGTGCCTCAAGTGAAAGGAAGGAGCAGTGCTCTGAAAGCTAGTGATTTGAAACAAACCTGTTGGACTTTAACCTGGTGTTCCTGAAAATGTTTTTGAAGGCAGTGATATAAGAATTGAACAGGACTGTAGCAAATTTGGTATTGAATCTGTAACCCAATACTACCAATCTTAATGAGTTACAATTCACATAGTGAACATGTTTGTTATTGCTGTCAGTGCTCAGTAGTGCACCTTGTTACCTGATAAAACTTTGAAGTGATTAAATATACAAAGGAATTACAACCTAATGGGGTGTGATACATGTCTGTAACTGCCTAAATTACATGGGGCAGATTACACATCTGTAAATAATTGACTAAAATGGAAATGGGAAATGGTTCACATCTTTGTCAATTTAAACAATTGTCTAATTTAAACTTGGGCAGTTAAAACTATGGTGACTGTATTTCACGTTTTGAGGAGGATTGGAATTTAGCATTAGAAAATTCCACAGGAGCTGTGTGTGTCTAGGTAAGTCACATATATTTAGCCCAAAGTCTGAATTTTACTTGTATGGGCTGGGCGTAAAATCTCACGAGAAGGCGTTGGTAGCGTTCCCCAATGTCATTGCATGCACATAATTTTGAGGTTGGCAGGCATGCGTGAATGGGATGTGTGAGCGCCGACAATTAATTCGTTTTTTGAAAAATATTTTTATTTGTCAACATTTTAACATTCTTACACCAACAGTACCCTACGACCATCTTCAGATTATTTCCATCTATAAGTTTAATTATCAGGATGACCATCTCAGCAGGTCATGCCTGGTTTAGCTAGCATTACCCATGTAAATGCTGTCAAAATACGGATATTATTAGTATGTTAAGCCGACACAACTTAAAGTATGAGATGCAGAAGCACTTCTACTGAATATACAGCAAACGAGAGGGAAAGTGGCAGAAATTCACTCCCAAAATTTCTAAAATAATATCATTAAATCTATTTAGAAATAATATTATTAAACGTACTTGTAAAATTGCTGGTGTGTTTTAGAATATTCCCCGCCGCACCCCCCACCCCTCCCCCTCCCCCCTCCCCCTCCCCCCACACCCTCCCCCCTCCCCATCCCCCTCCCCTCCGGAACCTATTTCAGCAACCGGGCATTTGATCGGATGACCTGCCCAGAGTTAACTCTGTTTGCTGAAGACAATTATGCCCATGTTTGAAGTTTGAGCACATGCAAAATCAAACTGAATCGTGAACTTTAGAATTGTTTTGTGATGATGTTAAATTGAACTTGCATGTATATTAAACCTTACCACTGTCTCAGGATGCTTCAATGACAGCCCATTTCATATCTAATTAATATTTTTACAGTGCAGCCAAACATAGCAGCCAATTTGCACATTTTCCAGGATCCACTCAAGAAAACCTTTTCTTCGTTGGCCTTTTGCCAAATTATTCCCTTTGAAATATGCATTCCTCCATGGTTTCCAAATAAGTACAATTTTATTGAATGTAGCTGACTGCGTACGCATGGTCAGCACCAAAGCTCCAATGAAAATACCATTTCTCCTTAAAAATGCAAGACAAGCTCCAAGTATACAGTCAAATTATCTTACAGATTGCTCAGTGTATCTCGTAGCTTTACATAAAAATCTGTATCATGATGATATAAATTCTGACTTCAACATGTTTTCATGATAAGCCATAAAAGCTTTGTCTAGTTCCTGAGCTAGGTTCTTTGGGGTGCAAGTTGTTTTAATTGGTGCGAATAGCGAATTATCAGCCTTGCTGTTTTAAACTACACATTCAAACGAATGGAAGAGGGACATAATGCTCTGAATGTCGCTGAAGCTGCTGATTGTCTCTGCCACTATTGTTCACCAGCCAAGGCACATTTCACCCCAATTGTACCTGAATTAATCACCATAGGCAGAGTTGATGGCTTCAGAAGGCTGATTATTTTCAGAATATTTTATTCTTGTTTTTTAATCTACCCACTGTTATTGTTCATTTAGCATAAAATTGAAGAATTTACCTATTAATCCAATAGGGCAATATTTAATACTGTGGAATATGAGTTTCAGGATGTAGTGTGCTGCTCTTATTATTCCTGATTATTCCTTTAAGCTATTGTCTATGTCTCTGAGAACTCCAGCTTTCTTTCAGTTAAATGTGTAAGTTCCTAAGGCTTTCAGTTTAATGAAAACGGGCAATATTAACATTGACTCAGAATTATCATTACAGCAGTAAAGGAAATGTGACCTGACACGTTCTAAGAATGGCAGTGGGAAGCTGGGATAAATGGCAAGGAGTGTGGAAAGTACCACAGGCTAAATAACCGGGGATGAAAAATGGACAAAAATGTTTTTATGCAATAAATTGTTATGATCTGGAGTGCAATGCTTGACATATTGGTGGAAGGAGATTCAATTGTAATTTTCAAAAGGGAATTGAATAAATATTTGAAGGGAACAATTTTCAGAGTTATGGGGAAAGAACAGGGAGTGAGCCTAATTGAAAATCTCTTTCAAAGAGACATTGAATGGCTTAAGACCATAAGAAATCAGAGCAAGAGTAGGCCTTATTCTTGAGCATGCTACACCATTCAATAAAATCATGGCTGACCTTCAATCTCAACTACACCTTCCTGTCCTACACCAATATTCTTTGATTTCCTATCTATCGATTTCTGACTTGGATACATTCGATGTTGGATCATCCACAGGGCCTTACCATCTGACTCTATAAGACATACTGTGGGCTATGCTATTTTCTAGTTCCATGTTAACCCATGCTCCCTCGAGCAGCTTTACATTATAATGACATGCACACAACATCACAGCATTCCCCTTTCTTCTCTGAACAAACTATGCTCCTTTCAAATGGAGTATTAGTATAGGATCTTGACTTGATATCCATTCTCCCACACCTGAAGTCTCTGACTATATTAACTCAGACATTCTTGAGTCTTGACAGCTCTTCCACATCTTGGTTTGTCACGTTTGAACGAATAGTAGCAAGTTTCTATACTTCTGGTACATGGTTTTCTCCATTTTGCTTTTTGCAGTCCTTTGAGTTGTGTTTCTCTTTATTGTCAAATTGTCTGCTTTTATCAGACACCTTGGGTTTATCCTGTTCCTCCAAGGGAGTATGCACTCCATTTGTTCCTAGAGTGGTCTCAAATTTTATTTTTCCATGGTCTCCGCCATGTTCTTTCTGGAGGTATATGTTTTGCCAATGTAACGTTCATTTTCACTTGTTTCACAATTTCAGACAAACAATTGTTAACTGTTTTATTTTCTCTCATTTTCTTGCAGCCTGGGAAGTTCTACGGCCTTTATTTTTTTGAATTCAAATTTCACCATCTGCAGTGGCGGGATTTGAACCTGGGTTCCCAGAGCATTACTCTGGGTCTCTGGTTTACTAGTCCAGTGACAATACCTCTACGCCACCATCTCCCCCATGTATCAGATATTTCCTTTTATGCTAAACTGTTTGATTCATGTATTTAATTGCTCTTGCATGGCCAGCAACAATCTGGTGATTTACTTGAATATTGTCTCCCTCATTCTGAGGTCTCTTGTTTCCCTTCCTCTGGCTTCTTTTTTACCCTCACCTTGGGGTCTTCTGGGTCATCCCTAACCTAGCTACCTTGGCTTTGGGCGAGGCAATCCATTTGTCCTGGTCGGTGGCTGCCTTCTCTGGGTTCCGCACCGTCATTTCTGGGGCCTCAAGTCTCTGCTCCACTCTATCCATTGCTCCCTTTATGGGGGCTAGCGCGGTCTCTATTGCTGACTTCATTGCCAACATAAGGCCCTCTTTTGCAGCTTCTCTCTGCTTTAGTAGTTCAGTGGAGATGAATCCCATCAGCTTTTCTGTCGACGATTGGGCGGGTGTTGGGTCCGTCATGCTCAATTCTGGGTTCCAAGCAGGTCCAACTGTTCTGGTGTCGGGATTTCCTTTCTTTGCTTTTGCTGGCCTTGCGACTTGGCTGTCAGTGGATTGAGTAGTAGTTGGGGGTTAAGTTGGGGGGAACGTTTTGGTACTTTTGGTGCCCATTTGAAAGGTTAGGCAGGTCTAATAGGAGGTTTCTAGGAGAGCTACCTTTTGTGTGACTGCTCAGCTCATGGCTGCCACCGGAAGTGTAGTTACAGCTTTAAATGTCATTCCTGTTTAAGACTGTGATAGAATAACTGTTTTTTGTCTTAGGCTGTCTGCAGCTGTCGATTTTCCTTGATGTGAGTTTTCTTTTGCTTTTTTGGGTTCTGTGGGCTCCCCGGCGATCGGAGGGCCCACTTTTAAACTTTTCAAAACTTTTGGAATTGCAGCAACTATTTTCTGGGTGATTAATTAGGTGTTTTTTTAACTGTGCAGGCCCTTTGAACTTTGTACTTTGGGTGTTTCGGTGGGCATGTTTTAGTTTAGGAATTTAAAGCTACAACGCTTCTTTCTGTTTGCTCTATTTGTGTTTCTTCAAAACCTTCTGAACAATTGTAATTCTTTTTGGTGTTAAACTCTGCAGGGATTTTTCTCTTTTTTCTTTACTGTGCTCTGCAGTTTTTCTGCTGCTCTGTCTGCCTGACTTTTTTTTAAACAGTTTTTCTGAAACTTGCAGATGTCTTCTAGCTTCTTTATGGATAAGTCCCGAAAGACCTGGGGCGGGATTCTCCCCGACTTGGCGGGGCGGGCCGTACCGGCGCCGAGGAGTGGCGTAAACCACTCCGGCATCGGGCCGGCTTGAAGGCGCGGAATCCTCCGCACCTTCAAGAGCTAGGCCGGCGGGGTTGGCACCGTGCTAGCCGGTGGCGAAGGCCTTGGCCCCATGCCAACTGCCGCCGAAGGGCCTCCACCAGCCGGTGCGAATTGACGCATGCGGGGGACCGCCAGCGCGTGCTGCCGTCATTCCAGCGCATGTGCAGGGGGGTTCCTCTCTGCGCCGGCCATGGCGGACTGTTACAGAGGCCGGTGCGGAGGGAAAGAGTGCCCCCACGGCACAGGCCCACCCGCGGATTGGTGGGCCCTGATCATGTGCCCCCCCCCCCGGGGCCAGATCCTCCGCGTCCCACCCTGAGGACTCCGCAGGCTGCCCGCAGAGGCAAGTTCTGCCGGTACGGACCTGGTGTATTTTACGCCAGCGGGACCCGCCGAAAACGGACGGCCACTCGGCCCATCGCTTTTCCCGCCCCCGCCGAAAAACCGATGCCAGAGAATCCGGCGGCGGGGCGGGATTCACGCCACCCCCAGAGATTCTCCGGCCCGGCAGGGTGTCGGAGAATCCCACCTTCAGCTGTTAGGTGAATTGGACATTCTGAATTCTCCCTCAGTGTAACTATTTACAGATAACAGGTTGCTGTGGCTTCCAGTGTGTTCTCTTGGAGCCTGTTACCATGTGACTGTCTACATCATACTGTGGGCAGTGCTGTTAGAGTCATAGAGGTCTACAGCACAGAAAGGGCCTTCGGCACATAACATCTACGCCGGTCAAAAACAACAATCAAAATATTTTAATCCCATTTTTCAACACTTGGCACATCTCCTTGTGTGCCTCGGCATCACAAGTGCCCACCTAAATACTTCTTGAATGTTATGGGATCACAGCCTCCACCACCCCTTTTCGGAAGTGAGTTCCAGACTCCCACCCAATTGGATGAAAATGTTCTTCCTTACATCCCCTCTGAGCCGCCTGCCCCTTACTTTAAATCTCTTCCTCCGGGTCCTTGATTCCTCAACCAACAGGAAATGTTTCTTCCTGTTTACTCTATCTGTGTCCCTCATAACTTTAGACATCTCAATCATGCCCCCCCCCCCCCCCCCCCCCCCCCCCCACTCAGTCTCCTCTGCTCCAAGGAAAACAATCCAAGTCTACCCAATCTCTCCTCATAACTAAAACTCTCCAGCCCAGGCAATCTCCTCTACCCCTTTCCAGTGCTATCACATCCCTCCTATATAATGTGGATTCCAGAACTGCGTACAATAGTCTAACTGTGGTCCAGCCACCATTTTATAAAGTTCCAGCAAAACCTCCCTGCTCTTAAACTCTATGCCTGGGTCTTAACCACTATATCCACCTGCCCTGCTACCTTAAGGGACCAATGTGTATGCACACCGAGGTCGCTCTAATCCTCGGTGTTTCCCAGGGTCCTGCCGTTCATTATGTATTCCCTTTCCTTATTTGTCCTGTCCAAGTGCCCCATCTCAAACCTGTCCAGATTGAATTCCATTTGCCACAGATTAACCCATCTATATCCTCCTATAATTTAAGACTGTCCTTCTCACTATTTACCACCTCACCAATTTTTGTATCTTCCACGAACTTACTGATCAACCCACCTACATACATATATAAATCATTATTGTGAACCACAAACAGCAAGAACCTAACACTGATCCCTGCGGGACTCCACTGGACACAGGCTCCCAGTCAGAAAAACACCCCTCGACCATCATCATAATAATAATAATAATCACCCTCTGCTTCCTGACACTCAGCCACTCATTCTGGATCCAATGTGACAAATTTCCTTGGATCCCATCAGCTCTTACCTTCGCTATTGATATCCCACATTAACCCCTTCTGTGCCTAGTACCTTTACAGTACCATGGTCTGCATGCAATGGGCACGCAATCCCGCTCCTGG
This sequence comes from Scyliorhinus canicula, assembly GCF_902713615.1. Classification (NCBI taxonomy): domain Eukaryota; kingdom Metazoa; phylum Chordata; class Chondrichthyes; order Carcharhiniformes; family Scyliorhinidae; genus Scyliorhinus; species Scyliorhinus canicula. The sequence continues at coordinate 86,123,522 of NC_052150.1, forward strand.
GATCTAACTGGCTCGTTAGGCCTTACGAGATCTAAAGCGGTCTCACGAGACGTCGCAATGTGAAGCCCGCCCATTGTGGGCAGGATCACTTTTTGGCAAATCTGCATATTAGAGCAAGACAACTAGTCTCACTAGAATGTGCAGTTCCTTGAGGTAACCAAGGCGTTGGAATCTATCCCCTTTGCACTGGAGACCTCGAGCAAGCGCCCTTCAGTGCTGGTCTCCACAAACGGGGACCAGATTAAATGGTATTCATGGGGATTGCCCAGGGGATTGGAAGCTCCCAGGTGTATGCTCTTGGGCAGGGTGGTACACTGGCACTACTGGTGCCACTCTGGCACTGCCAGCCTGGCACCCTGGCAGTGCCACATAGGCACCAACTGGTACTGCCAAAGTGTCCAGATGGAAGTGCGAGCCTGCAGGAGCGGTGCCAGCACACCAGGCTGGCATTGCCAAGCTGGCATTTTCCACGCAGCGGTGAAATGGCTGGGGGGGGGGGGGGGGGGGGGCTTCACTGTGGGGGGGGGCCCCCTTATAGCGAGTTGAGGCTGAGGGAGGTCAGGTGCCGTACTGGGACTTGAGACTGGGGCACCATTTTAAAATGGCATCCCAGCTGCACTGAGGAGTTCCACGAGCAGAACTCCTCAGTGTAGGAAACAGGGCTGAGTGCGGTCTCGGGCACCTGTTCCTCACTGAGGTCTCATATCTAACCAGATGGGTGTTAGATAGCCGGGTGTTTCTCAGCTTTGAATGCTAGGAAACACACGGCAAAACACGCTCGCTATGGGACTCGTTTCCCATTTGGTTAGATCTGGCCTAATATCATAATAATTAGAATGTAATGAAAAGGGGCTTATTACAGTGAGTGTGGGGAGGGGAGTGGGACTGACTACAATGTGTATGTAGGGGGGTCAAGGACTGATTATAGTGTGCGGGGTAGGGGAGAGGGACTGATTACAGTGGTGGGGATGGAGAGAGCTACTGGTTGCAGTGTAGATATAGGGCAGAGGGGCATGTTGCATTGTGGAGAGGTAATTCGGAGGTAAAAGGGACCTCACTGCTCTGTCACTGGGGAAAGAAAACTTGGTTGAAACTGACATGGGTGCATAAATCAATTTTTACAAAGTGCTTTGAAACACTATTTCATATTTATATGATGTATTATGTGTAGATCATAATACAGGCACTTTCAGAAATATACACTGAGTGTTACTATGCTGTGTTATTGATGCTTTGCTGGCAGTGGTGTCAAGTTAATTTTCAAGTGTTAAAATGGGGTCCGGTTGGAAAATATTTTGGGAAGTACTACCTAAGAATATTATGTTTCGGTGAGGCCCCTTCGACTAAACTCTTGAAAATATGGGTCTATTCTACTCAATATCTGTTTATCGAACAACTCTCTCATCCTAGGAATCAATATAGTGAACTTTCATTGTACCCCCTTTTAGGCAAATATGACCTTCCTTGGGTCTGGAGAGCACAGCGGGACACAGTACTATAGATCTGATCTACCAGAGTCCAATTGGAGAAAGAATTCCTGACTAACCTGTTCAATTCCCTTGCAATATAGGCCGACATACCATTTGGCTTTGAATTGCTTGATGTATGTGCATATTAGCTTTCGATGATTCATGTACAAAGCCACCCAAATTTCTCTACACACCACAATTTAATGGTGTCCCATCTTTTAAAGAAATATCCTGCTTTTCTAGTCTTCCATCACAGTAGATCATTTCACTGATGTACCATCAATTGAACGCGAGACGAGTTGCTGGACAAAAGTATGGCTTTAATCAGCTAGATGTTAGCCCTGCGGTCGATTACAGTATAAGGACGACCGCCGGGAGTACTGGGTATTTATACCCCGCCCTGGAGGCGGGGTTAACTCAGCCTCTCGACCAATCGGGGAGCCGTCACATGACTGGTCTCAACCAACCGGTCGAGAAGCACATGACCGACCAGGGCCAATGGTAAGCCGGTGTTCTGCACCAATAGCTATGCTAATCATACCACCACATTCACCCCTTGCGGAGAAAGAAGCTGGGGGGGGGGGTGTCAATGAGAGCTGGGGGGGGGGGGGGGAGAACTGGTGGTATGAGTAGTAATGAGAGAAGGAAAAAAAATGTATCCTTGGCTTCCCACTGGCCCAGACATTTAACAACAGTACATAGTGTCCATACAAGGTCCATGGTGGTGTTGAAAGTTAAATGGACTCAATCAGCCTTTTCGTTGCCCGTGACGTCCTGGCAGACCACCGCAGTGGAGTTGGTGATGCTGGTTCAGCCGATGGTGGTGGTTCAGCTGATGTCCTGGACTCCGAGAGCGATGGTCCTTGAACTGTCTCCGTAACCCGGGCTGGTGGTGGAGACGCCATGGATGGGGGAGGGGTGGCCTGGGTGGGGCGCTGGGGGAAAAAGAACAAGGGGGGGGTCTGTGGTGAAGGGGGGGAGGGCTGCACGCCGGCGGGTGCCAGGTCCCGGAGGGAGACCGTGTCCTGCCGACTGTCGGGGTACTCCACGTACGCATACTGCGGGTTAGCGTGGAGTAACTGGACTTGTTCCACCAACGGGCCGGACTTGAGCACCCGCACATGCTTCCGGAGCAAGATGGGTCCGGGGGCGGCCAGCCACGTTGGGAGAGGGGATCCGGAGGACGACTTCCTGGGGAAAACAAGAAGACATTCATGAGGTGTCTGATTTGTTGTGGTACAGAGGAGTGAGCGCATAGAATGTAAGGCATCGGGGATAACCTCTTGCCATCGGGAAATAGGGAGATCTCTGGACCGGAGGGCCAGTAGTATGGTCTTCCAGATGGTGCCATTCTCCCGCTCGACCTGTCCGTTACACCAGAGGGTTATAGCTGGTCGTCCTGCTAGAGGCAATGCCCCTGCTGACCAGGAATTGACGCAGCTCGTCACTCATAAATGAGGACCCCCGATCGCTATGTATGTATGCGGGGTAGCCGAACAGGGAGAAGATGGCGAGGAGGGCCTTAATGACGGTCGATGTGGTCATGTCGGGGCATGGAATGGCGAAGGGGAAGCGGGAGTATTCATCGATTACTGTCAAGAAGTAAATGTTGCAATTGATAGAGGGAAGGGGCCCCTTGAAGTCAATGCTGAGACGTTCGAAGGGGCGGGATGCTTTGATCAGGTGTGCACGCTAGGGGCGGTAGAAGTGTGGTTTGCACACTGCGCAGATGTGGCAGTCACGGGTTACTGACCTGACTTCCTTGATGGAGAAGGGCAGGTTGCGGGCCTTTATGAAATGATAGAAACGGGTCAGCCCTGGATGGCAGAGGTCCACCCGTGGAGGGAGCGGAGGCGGTCTATCTGCGCGCTGGCACAGGTACCGCGGGACAGGGCATCAGGAAGCTCATTGAGCTTCCCAGGATGATACAAGAAATCGTAGTTGTACGTGGACAACTCGATCCGCCACCGTAAGATCTTGTCGTTCTTAATCTTGCCCCTCTGTGCATTATCGAACATGAAGGCCACTGACCGTTGGTCTGTGAGGAGGGTAAACTTCCTGCCGGCCAAATAGTGCCTCCAATGTCGCACAGCTTCGACTATGGCCTGGGCTTCCTTTTCCACTGAGGAGTGGCGGAGTTCGGAAGCCTGGAGGGTTCTGGAGAAGAAGGCCACGGGTCTGCCCGCTTGGTTCAGGGTGGCCGCCAGAGCTACTTCTGATGCGTCGCTCTCGACCTGGAAGGGGAGGGACTCGTCGATGGCGCGCATCATGGCCTTTGCGATGTCCGCTTTGATGCGGCTAAATGCCTGGCAGGCCTCTGACGACGGCGGGAAGGTCGTGGACTGAATGAGGGGGCGGGCCTTGTCGGCGTAATTGGGAATCCTTGGGCGTAGTAAGCGAAGAAACCCAGGCAGCGTTTGAGGGATTTGAGGGTATTGGGGAGAGGGAGTTCCATCAGGGGGTGCATGCGTTTGGGGTTGGGGCCTATTACTCCGTTACGCACTACGTAGCCGAGGATGGTTAGACGGTCGGTGCTAAACGCGCACTTATCCTTATTGTAAGTTAGGTTAAGGAGTTTTGCGGTTTGGAGGAATTTTCGGATGTTGATGTCATGGTCCTGCTGGTCGTGGCCGCAGAAGGGCCCGGAAAGGCCCGGAGGAGGAGATCCCCGGTCGCTGCGCGGCACAGCAGCGACCGATTTGGCCTGGCAGACTGACGAAAAATGGCCCATCTTTCCGCAGCTCTTACAAAGGGTGGAGCGGGCCGGGCAGCACGGGCGAGGGTGTTTGGCAAACCCACAGAAATAGCAGCGGGGCCCCGCGGACTTGTTGGGGCGTCCCGCGGTGCAGGCCTGAGGGGGGTCGGGAGCGGCGGATGGCATTGGGGAAGCGTGCCAGGAGGCCCAGGGCGCTGCAGCGCGGCTGGGGACATAGGCGCGGGCGTTTAAGTCGGCGACCTCCAGGGAGGTGGAGAGAGTCCGTGCCTCAGTTAGGCTGAGGTCGTCTTTTTCCAGCATCCGCTGGCGGATAGCGGCGGACTGCATCCCAGCCACGTAAGCATCTCTGATTAAAAGGTCCATGTGCTCAGTGGCTGAAACTTGGAAGCAGGTGCAATTCCTCCCCAGGACAGCGAGGGCCTGGTAAAAATCGTCTAATGACTCACCGGGGAGCTGTTGTCTGGTAGCCAGCAGATGTTGGGCGAATACTCGGTTTACCTGCTTAAGAAACTGTCCTTTCAGCTTATCCATGGCTGCGTCGTACTCTTTTTCTTCCCCTATCATCGCGTAGGCCGCCATGCCCACGCTGGAATGGAGAATATGAAGCTTCTGTGCCATGGTGGGGGGGCTGCTTGCGGACGCCAGGTAGCCATCGAAACACGCCAGCCAATGTTTGAAGATTTCCGATGCGTTCTGAGTTTGCGGGCTGATGCGGAGGCATTCGGGCTTGATCCGAAGCTCCATCTTCAAATTTCTAGCTGATTAAATTGATGTACCATCAATTGAACGCGAGACGAGTTGCTGGACAAAAGTATGGCTTTAATCAGCTAGATGTTAGCCCTGCGGTCGATTACAGTATAAGGACGACCGCCGGGAGTACTGGGTATTTATACCCCGCCCTGGAGGCGGGGTTAACTCAGCCTCCCGACCAATCGGGGCGCCGTCACATGACTGGTCTCAACCAACTGGTCGAGAGGCACATGACCGATCAGGGCCAATGGTAAGCCGGTGTTCTGACCAATGGCAGGCAGCTATGCTAATCATACCACCACATTCACGTTTTTAGACTATACTCCATCTGACAACTGGTAGCCCACTCATTTAATCTGTCTCCGATTCCATAGGCCATTCTGATGACAATGCATTCCATATGATGTAAATGTCCTCTAGTGGGTGCCCTGAGTGCACACTAACATTGATAGCAAGGTCGTCAACATATTTGCACTTGTAGGGCTCGAAAAACCATAGCACAAAATTCTGTTCCGGTCTGAATTTTGTATTATGAATGACTATGTACTCAGGAGGTAGGTTAATAACAGACATTTTACTCTACCTGCATGGTGACGTTCAGCTGGCTATTAAAATTGTATGATTGAAATTTAATTTTCCATATAGTATGAACAGTCAAATTGGAAACAAGCTGTATTCAGACAGGCAGATTTATCTGTTGCAATAGACAATCTTTGAACTAAAGTCCAGGATTTGGTTACTGCTACTTTCCCAGGACCAATTTAAACCAATGTTATGTTTATAAACATCATTGCTGGGGATTTCCTTCTGATTGCAGCCAACGTAGCTTCAGCGGAAAGCGTGTTTACAACTGCACCTGTTTTTCTGCTGATCTTCCACTGGAGTTAACGGAGGAAATCTATAGAATCCCTGAGGAAATTCCTAGCACTTGAATATATAAAACACCCTCATAGGGTAGCTACTAATAAACTTCAGTGTAAATAAAAGCAGAAAGTGCTGAAAATAAACAAGAATTTCCTCAACATCTGAAATGAGAAAAGTTAGGTTGCCATCATGGGCAGATCATTTTGCTGAAGACCTCTATGCAAAAGGGGAGAAAGACTTTCAGAAGAAGGCTCTATCAGTCCAGGGTTTTCAGGAAACAATTGGATGTAGGTGCTTACAGAAAACTATCAGCTGGTGCAGTCAGATATGTAGCTTCGGAGATGGATGAGAATGGGATTGCCAGTGGCTATGAAGGTGGTCATGGCCATGGGATTTGTGGGTCAGGCTCATTCCAGTCTGGAACAGATGATGTCCATAACCGTAGAAATCCTACAATGCAGAAGAAGGCAGCATGGTAGCACAAGTTATTGGGTAGCCAAAGACTTGGGATATTTTCTAAGAAATTAATTGTTAATTTCAATTGTGTTGCGACTCTGGGTCAAGTGGGGCTGGAATTGACCATCACATAATCTGAGTCTACTTGACTTCAGTCTGAGCTTCCACTGCAGCACTCCGTCACTGGGTGACTTCCACTTGCACAGCAATCAAAGATAAAACATCGGCCATCAGACAATGCCCAATGATTGGGCCCGCAAGTGTGCTCAAGGAGTTGGATACCACTTCCGCTCTGGAAAGGATGGGTTCCAAGCTCTGTACAAAGCTGTGTGCAAGTTTGGGGCAGGAATCCTCCATGTGCACCGAGAGTGACTGCAGACTTTCTAGCAGGTCTGTCAATGCACCAAGATTCAGTAATATACACACCTCTCTGTATACCCCTGCAGGCTGTACCATCAAAACCCTCATCTCACTCCTCTGCTACCAGTTCGTGGACAGTCTCGATCTCTGCTAAGCTGGCACTTATGTTACCCTACCCTGGCTGCAAACCACTCACTCTGTACAGATCCTGCCTCAAACTTTCTCTCAAAAGTATGCACGGTATTTGAGCTGGTAGCTGCAAATATAACAGAGAGTGACAATATTTCTTCACCATTACAACTTCCTGCTCTTCCACCCCCTTCTCTTCTACCTTGCTAGATTGCATGCCTTGAAAAACGACAGGCCCAGGATAAAGTTTGCGATGAATGGAGGGAGTGAGGTGAGTGAGAGGTGCACCCTTACATACTCTACAGCAATAAGTCAGAAGAGATTGTGGGATAAAAGGGAAGTGGAAAAAGGAATTGAGTATGAGCACACTGGCATTGTCAAAGTTTTCAATGATATCACTGAGCACTGTCATGTCCATTCACATGAGGGTGAGCACCATATCTTCGATCAGTGGAAGGACATGCAGGCATTACCGTCCCCGATGGTTAGGTGCTGCTGCTTGTAGTGTGCATTACCTTGCCCTGCAGAGAGGGTAGTGTGTTAGTGTTCGGACGATGTGGTTGTCACAGTAGAATAGCCAACAGGCTGTGTAGGCTGTCGGTGTGAGGCTTGCAGCAGTGCTAAGTGTTTTGCCGTTAGATGAAGCTATGAATGTTAGTTTTGAGGAGTGAGTGATAGAAATTGTTGGTAAGTGTGTGATGGAGGTGTGATAAATTAAGCAGTGTTTGAGGCTAGTGGTACAGTTAGTGAGGTAAGGTGTTTGAAGATTAATTCACTGACCTTGGGCAGCACGGTGGCTCAGTGGGTTAGCCCAGCTGCCTCACGGCGCCGAGATCCCAGGTTTGATCCTGGCCCCGGGTCACTATCCATGTAGAGTTTGCACATTCTCCCCGTGTTTGCGTGGGTTTCGCCCCCACAACCCAAAGATGTGCAGTCTAGGTGGATTGGCCATGCTAAATTGCCCCTTAATTGGAAAAAATGAATTGGGCACTCTAAATTTATATTTTTAAAAATTCACTGACCTTGATCACTCATGAGAGGCCATTGAACATTTAGCGGCATCACATCTGCCTCCTCAGCACTAAACGTCTGTCATTGACTGTCCAGTCTTCTGAGAGATTGCTTTGGTGCCCCTTACAGATCGATGGCACCTTTACCTCCGTTGCAGTGCTGCACCAAGCCTCCCAGTTGAGCACAGAAAATCTAGGAGCCCAGTTTCTGCCATGGCGTGCCATCATTCTGTGGTCTTCTTGCTCACACTACTGATGAAACTATGTGAAAACCATGAGATATAGGAGCAGAATTAAGCCATTCAGCCAATTGAGTCTGCTCCGCCATTCAATCCTGGCTGATGTGTTTCTCATCCCCTTCTCCCCCATAATCCCTGATCCCCTCATTAATCAAGAACCTATCTCACGCTAGTACAGTGGTTAGCACTATTGCTCCACAGTTCTAGGGTCCCAGGCTCAATTCCTGGCTTGTGTCACTGTGTGGAGTCTGCATGTTCTCCCCTTGTCTGCGTGGGTTTCCTCCGGGTGCTCCAATTTCCTCCCACACTCCAGTGATGTGCATGTTAGGTGGATTGGCCATGCTAAATTGCCCTTAGGTTAGGTGGGGTTACTGGTTTACGGGGATAGGGTGGAGCTGTGGGCTTAAGTGGGATGCTCTTTCCAGGAGCCGGTGCAGACTCGATGGGCTGAATGGCCTTCTTCTGTACTGTAAATTCTATGATTCTATGATCTCTGTCTTAAAGACACTCAGTGATTTGGCCTCCACAGCCTTCTGGAGCAATGCGTTCCATAGATTCACCACCCTCTGGCAGATGAAATTCCTCATCTCTGTTTTAGAGTATTGTCCCTTCAGTCTGAGGGTGTGCCCTCGGGTTCTAGTCTTTCCTACTCGTGGAAACATCCTCTCCATGTCCACTTTATCCAGGCCTCTCAGTACTTTGAAAGTTTCAGTACGATCTCACCCTCACCTGTTGCTCGTTTTACTGGAGTGTGATTAACACGCCTCCGTTTAAAGGCCGTGTGCTTAACACTACTATGGCTCTGTATGTGTAATTATGCTCGGAGTCGCCAGGTGTCGTATTGAGACACCGTCACAAGTATATCAAGGTCAGGTTCAAAGCAATAAGTCTTAACACCGATTAGTAAGTCCAAACGATTGGTGTTTATTATAACAAATTTAATAAATACTCAGGCATACGCTAAAGAGACTAACTTACTTCTAATACTAAACAACTAAATACTTATCTAGACAGGAACAGGCAAGGTCAGGGAGCAAGGCCTTCGTCCTGTTCTTGGTCTGTAACTTTCTGATTGGCAAAGTTGTCAAGAGCTAGCAAGGTCTGGATCACGTAGCGATCGTTGTGTTGGCACTTACAGTTCGATGGCTGATGCTCAACGGCCGGTGATGAAACTGGAGTCAGGATGCGATGTAACAGGTCTGGGCCGGAGTCTGGAAGCAACAGACCGAGTCATGTGCTTGACCTTCTCTTTATAGGTCCTAGAAGTCCGTGCCCCTTGGGGCGGGCTCTTTCACCTGCTAGGTATCGATTGGGTCTTTCCCAATCGATATCTTTCAAACTCCCCAATCCTAGGGTCGTTTCTCGATGTTTGGGGCGGTCCCTACGGCTCTTTGTTTTAGTTGCTTTGGCGCCGTTCTGTCTGGGCGTCTATGGAAAAGTATCCATTGATACTTAAATGTTTCTATTGTCCGGGGTCTGGATCTGGATCACCTCATTACTATGCAGATCTGTTTCCCATTTGCACCTTTGGCTGAAACTCTGCAACTCTTTGGAAACTGGTTTCTGTACGTGCAAAATGCAAAACAGTCTTTTGCAAGCTGTGTGTCCTCACTATGACTGTTTTTCCCTGTGTTCCGTACGTTCTCCATTTTGTAGCCCAGTGTCCATCTTAGATGGCTACACACCCTTCTAAACTCCATTCCATTGTGGGGCATTGTTTTACCTTCTTTAAATCTGAAAGATTTTCACATTTCTGCCAGCAATTTGTGATCCAGTAAAATTACTGGCAATTTATGTTAGATTTGAAAAGAATAGAAAAAAGATTAAGGTTAATTCTCTGAAGCTCCCACTCTTACCGGTTTAGCTCACTTGGCCAGTCAACTGGTTCATGATGCAGAGGAAGGTCAGTAATGTGCGTTCAGTTCCTGTACTGGCTGAGGTTATTCATGGAGCCTCGCCTTCTCAACATTGCCCCTCGCCTCAGGTGTGGTGATCCTCAGATTAAATCACCACCAGCCAGCTCTCCCCCTCAAAGGGCAAACCAGCCTATGATCATCTGGGACTGTGACAGCTTTACCTCTTCCCTTAACTCCAGGTGCTCAGAGCAAAAAAGAGTTCCTGTAAATAATGACAAATCAACACAAACCTGTATTTTTTACTAAGCAATGTTTGTCATTATGAGCATTGAGTTTCCTGCCCATTTACCTGAACTCATCAATACAAAATCTGATATAAAGATGCACTGAGGAATTTGGCAGCCAATGCAGATTTAGACTAATTTAGTGCAAGATTTTCACATGTAGGTTGAATACATTACCTCACCGTATCCTCTCTTGACTCCTTCATTATTGCTAAATTATCAGACTCTCTCTCTGATATCCAGTATTGGATGAGCAGAAATTTATTTCCATTAAATATTAGTTAGACTGAAGCCAATGTCTTTGGTCCCCACTCCAAACTCTATTCTCTAGCTGCTGACTCCATCCCTCTCCCTGGCAACAGACTGAGATTAAGCCAGAATGTTCACAACCGTTGTGCCACATTTAATCCTAAAATGCACTTTCAACTTTATATCAGTGCCATCGTTATGATCACCCGTTTCCACCTCCATCATGCAACCTGACCTTGCCCCTCTTCAGTTCAGCTGAAACTCTAATTGATGCCTCTGTTACCTTTAGACTTGATTATTCCAAACACTCCTATCTGGTCTCCCACATTCAACCCTTCACAGACATGAGGACATCCAAAACTCCGTGCCTGTGTCTTTCCATGCACCAACGCAGGGGCGAACCTTCTCTTGAAATCAATACCCTGGAGGCAGAAATCTCACCATCAAGAGGTGCTGACCAATCAGGGGCCGGCAGCTCTTGTACTCAGCAGTGACACTGATGGCACCGTGGTTGCTGCTGGAATGACAGGCAACCAGATGGAATCCTGTGGTCACTGAGCAACTCAGGTCACAAGTAAGCAATGCCTTTTGGGTGGTGGGGGCGGTGGGGTGATACTGGTGGATCTCAGCAGCATCCCTCTTATTGCTGTCAAGTCCCTTAATCAAGCCTTGACTGCCTTTGAAGATGGACCCACCCACCAGAGGTAACAAGCTGGCCTTGGCCATACAGTTTTCCCTGTCACGCAAGCCCATTGATGACAAGTCTGCCTGCTGCTCGGTTAATACCAGGGGTGGCAGGATGAGGTCCGTAAGTGATTGGTAATTGGCCACTTAAAGGTCTAAATTGGTGGCAGGGTGGGAAGGTCAACCATAAGCCTTCCCACCCAGAACTTAATTCTGGTGGAGGTGGGAAAGTGATAAGGTTCTGGAATGTACCAGTCCACCTAAGTAAATGCCCTTCCCATGTCCAAGCTCACCACCAGTGAGAGCACAAGATTCCATTTTAGATATAGCACCATCCAATCCAGAAACCCGAAGTTCACCAAATGTTTCCGCTTATTTTCATTTTAGCTGCTTACTTCCTTCCCATAGACCCAGCCTTGCTTCCAATTTCATTAGTTTTTGGTTACCGTGGGCAATAAGAAATAAATGTCATAACCCCAATAGATTACAAAATATCTGAGAATGATTTGCATTAATTATTCCACAACCCTTTAAAAGGCTTTATATTTTCATGTTCATCTTGAGACCACGGAGCCTTTTTCACTATTTAAAGCATGAATCATAGATGCCTTTTTTTACATGAGTAATGGTGTGTTATTTATATCTGAGGTTTGCAAACTTATATGTGACACATTTTCTTCTTTCTGGGTTGTCTGCTTGTGGTTTTCATTGTTGAGTTCACAGGTTCATTTTTTCAGTCTTTTCCCAAACACAGCCTCCAATAATTGATCCGGTGGTTATACTCGGCACTGTGGTAAAACTTGTAAGAAAATCCTAACTACCAAGGAAACCAATTAAACCAACAATGTAGGATTAGTCATTACAGCATGCACCTCACCAATAACAGAAATTACACACTGTCAAGAAAGCCCCCTGACCTCCCCTAGTTTCACATCCCACAAGGGGGTGACACCCAAGCCTTTCAACTTTCCAACTACTGTCAATAAAAAGTACCAAGTTTGTAACCTTTTCATGCATTCATCTGCAAATACCACAAGATAATAGCTGGTGAGGACAAACATTAGTTTCCACCCACACCACGCAGCAACCAGACTCCCTTTCATTTGTAACAATACCTCGTAGAGTGCAGGCTAGTGTGAGGGAATGGGAGGGGGGGGGGGGGGGAGTGATGATGAAGAAAAGAAGGAAAGAGATAACAATGAAAGGAAAAAGGAAGCTTTGGAAATGAATGAATGAAGAAGGACAGCAATTGGGAGTGATCATGTGAAAGGATAGGAGCAGAATCAAGTGATGATTAATCAAGGAGGAAAGAATGCAGGGAGTGGCAGACTAGTACAAAGAGGTGGGAGAGTGCTGGCTGGGGCTAAATCTGGACTTCTCTGGCCATTGGGATTATCTGTTCTTACTTACAGGGCACCCACACCCATGGGTTTCCCGGTGGCGAGGGGTGGCTTCAACGGGAATTCTCATTGACAAATGGCGGGAAGAGAAAATCCCGCCATCAGCGAACAGCGTACCGCCAAGAAATGCATGGCTGGGGGAAACCAGACAATTCAGTCCTAAGGCTGGAGAGGCTTAAACTATAGAGTTGAAGGATGAAGAAAATGCCAACTTGAATTGAGGGAGGAAGAGAGAGCAGACAGCCAGATGAACTGGGTAGAATTGGAGAAGGAGAAAATGGCCAGAAGCTGGACTGTGGGGTTACTGGTTTACGGGGATATATAGGTGTGGGCGTAAGTGGGGTGCTCTTTCCAAGAGCCAGTGCAGACTTGATGGGCTGAATGGCCTCCCTCTGCACTGTAAATTCTATGATGATTAAGATTATCAGGCTCTGATTTCCCCAAATAATTTCTTTACTAATACTAATTTTCTTCAGCTCCTCACTAAAACCTGTTTCTCAGAACTTCTAATACATTATTCATGTATTCCTTTGCGATGGGACAGTTGCACTTAAAGGTGTCGCTCTCAGATGTAACATTGCAATGTGTAGATCTTGTTTGATCTGTCAACATTCAAGATTTAGGGATTTCACTGTGTGAATCATTCGTTTAGGTAGGTTGTTAGGTTTAGGGTAGTGAGTAATCGATATTCCACTTCATACCCACATTCTTAAATGACTTACCAATAAATTGTGGACCATTACCCATAATGATCTCCCTGGGAACATAGAAACAGGAGTGTGCCATTCAGCCCATTGAGCCTGCTTCACCGGTCCATTAAACTATAGCTGATCATCTCCATATCCCTTGAAGTCATCAGTCTCCAGAAATCTATTGAGTACTGTTTTGAACATGCTCAAGGATTGAACTTCCACAGATCTCTGAGGTAGAGAATTCCAGAGATTCACTACGCTCTGAGTGAAGAAATTCCTCCTCATCTCAGTCTAAAATGACCTACCCCTTATCCTGAGATTACATCCCCTAGTTTTAGACTCACCAGTCAAGGGAAACATCTTATCCACATCCAGCTTGTCACACTCTGTGAGAGCTTTGTAAGTTACAATGAGATCACCGCTCATTCTTCGAAACTCCAGGGAATACAGACCCAGTCTCCTCAATCTCTCCTCAAAAGACAATCTTGCCATCCCAGAGATTAATCTGATGAACAACCATTGCACTCTCTCTATGGCAAGCATATTCCTCCTCAGGTAAGGGGACCAAACCTGTCAGCAATATTGCAGGGAACATCTCACCAAGGCTCTATACAACAGCAGAAAGACAGCTTTATTCCTGTACTCAAATCCCCTTGTGATGAAGGGCAACATACCATGGACAACACGGTAGCACAGTGGTTAGCACCATTGCTTCACAGCGCCAAGGTTCCAGGTTTGATTCCTGCTTGGGTGACTGTGCGGAGTCTACACGTTCTTCCTGTATCTGCGTGGGTATCCTCCGGGTGCTCCGGTTTCCTCCCACAAGTCCCGAAAGACATGCTTGTTAGGTGAATTGGACATTCTGAATTCTCTCTCTGTGTACCCGAACAGGCACCGGAGTGTGGCTAATAGGGGATTTTCACAATGGTTTCATTGCAGTGTTAACGTAACGTTACTTGTGACAATAATAAAGATTATTATTATTATTATTATCCTTCCTAATTGCTTGCTGCCCCTGCATGATAACTTTTCATGACTCTTGAACACGGACACCAAGGTCCCTTTGGACACTGTCGCACTTCCCAACCTCTCGCTATTTAGGAATTTTTTCTGTTTTTTCTATCAAAGTGATTAACTTCACACTTATTCACATAATATTCTATTTGCCATGTTCTATGGTAGCAGTGGGTGAGGAAGTTAGACCATGCTGAGTTGCCATTCGCTGTGACACGTGTGCCATACCCCTGCCCCCACACCACCCTCACGCTCACACCACCCTCGCTCCCCCATTACCCTGACTCCACAGCACCCTCACACCACCCTCGCACCCCCATTACCCTGACTCCACAGCACCCTCACACCACCCTCGCTCCCCCATTACCCTGACTCCACAGCACCCTCACACCACCCTCGCTCCCCCATTACCCTGACTCCACAGCATCCTCACACCACCCTCGCACCCCCATTACGCTGACTCCACAGCACCCTCCCACCACCCTCGCACCCCCATTACCCTGACTCCACAGCATCCTCACACCACCCTCGCTCCCCCATTACCCTGACTCCACAGCACCCTCACACCACCCTCGCTCCCCCATTACCCTGACTCCACAGCACCCTCACACCACCCTCGCTCCCCCATTACCCTGACTCCACAGCACCCTCACACCACCCTTGCACCCACACCATATGCACACCACACTCACAGCACCCCTTCAACTCCGCTCCATACCCCCCACCACCCCTACTCCCAATCTTCCCGCGGTCTAATCATGCTTTATGTCTTGTGTTTCGCAGGACCTGCTGATGATGGGGTGGGCCCTTCTAATATCCCCTGCCCCCAGCTAGAGCCCCGGGTGCCGAGCAGCTCCAGCTCAGACAGCCGCAGTGCATCTCCCAGGGTTGCAGCGACTAGGAGGAAGGTCACCATTGCTCGTTTAATTCAATATCCATTGTCTGCAGGGGGTGAAAGGCCGACATGTTAGCATGATGCATACCCCGTGCCCAACCAGGTCCACCGGGTTACATGGTGGCCCTGGTTTGCACTGCAGGCTGTGCCCCACATGTTACCCCCTCTCCGCTCTTCTCCCCATCGGTGGCCATGGCAGCCAGTAAAGGTGCCAGCATGTTGTGCAGGGAAGGGGTTCAGCCGCCCTCCGGTTGGGGAGTGGGGTAGGATTACAGGTGAATGAGACAGGGATTGGTGCCGGGGCACAGTGCTGGTTACTCACCCTAGCTGCCCTGAGGAGGTAGTGCAGTTTCTTCCAACACTGCTGGTCGTTCCAGATGGTGTTGCTCGTGGCGCTTATGAGGCGTGATTCTCTGCTCCCCAAGCCGGGTGGGAGAACCGCGGGAGGGCCCCCCGACTGATTTCACGACCCCCTGGCGCCCCCCGCGATTCTCCCACCCCCGCTCGGAAGAATCAGAGCTCGCCGTTTTTTACGGCTACCGGCGATTCTCCGATCCGGATGGGCCGGATTCACGACGGCGGCAACCACACCTGGTCGCTGCCGTTGTGAAATCGCTGTGAGATGCCCGTTTTGGGGCTTGTAGGGGGCCTGGTGGGGAGTGAGCACCACGACTGTGCTCGGGAGGGGACAGGCCCGCGATCGGTGCCCACCGATCGTCGGGCCGGCGTCTCAACAGGACGCACTATTTCCCCTTTGCCGCCCCGCAGGATCAAGCCGCCACGTCTTGTGGGGCGGCTGAGGGGAAGACGGCTACCGTGCATGCGCGGGTTTGAGCTGTCAGCCGTCGTGACGTCAGCCGCGCATGCGCGGGTTGGAGCTGGCCAGCCTGCGCATGTGTTGCTGACGTCACATAGGCGCCGCCGTCGCGTCATTCTCAGCGCGCCACCTTGACGCCAGTGTCAAGGCCTGGTGGCCGAGAATAACGGAGTGCCACTCCTAGCCCCCTGGGTTGGGGTGAATTCGGTGAGAGGAGCGCCGCTCCTAGCCCCCCCCCCCCGGGTGGGGGTGAATACGGTGAGAGGAGCGCCGCTCCTAGCCCCCTGGGTTGGGGTGAATACGGTGAGAGGAGCGCCGCTCCTAGCCCCCCAGGTGGGGGTGAATTCGATGAGAGGAGCGGGCTCCGAGGCCATCGTGAAACTCGGCTGAGTTCACGACGGCCTTCACGATTTTTGCCGGGAGCGGAGAATCGCGCCCAGGGTCTCTGCCACCTGTGCCCAGGCACGGCGAATGGTGGTGGCTGGCAACCTACTTCCCGAGTGTGGGTACAGGGTCGCCCGCCTATCCTCCATGGCCTCCAGTAAGCTCTCCAGCTCAGCGTCGGCAAAACAGGTTGTGGCTCTCCTCGCTGCCATCTTGTTGGCTGGGGTGGTGTGTGTGGGGAGTGAAGTGTGTATCTGCGACTGCTGCTTGTCAACCTCCTGAGTGTCAATCACGAACCTGGCAAATCCCGCACCATTTCTCATTGGAATCGATTCTGTGCCAGCTGGTGCCAGTGCTAGCCCCTTGACGGTCGCTGAATCTGTCCAGGTGCGGCCCCAGTTTTGCTGTTGTAGAAGTCCACGAACCCTGCCCCAGCGTCAACACTTGGTCTCAGGAACGGAGAATTCCATTGAAAGCTTTTGAGTCCAGCAGCAGATGTGCCCCACGGCTACTGGCAGGGTTTAAGGTTAGAATGATCTCTTGGGGTAGCGGTGGCAGAAGAATGCTCTCAGGTAGGGGATGGTGACTTAATGCATCCGCAGTAGTAATTTGTGCCCCAGGCCAGGCCTGGAAAACATTATTGCAAGCTGCCAACAGCAGAGCTCAATGCTGTAACCACACCTAGGATATGGGCAGTATGGGCTTGTCTTTCCTTAACAAGCCCAGCCAAGGCTTGAGGTCAGTCACTGTTCCCAACTGTCGATCAGACACATACTTGTGGAATTTCTTCACACTGAATATGACCGCCATATCTGGGCGTTCCATAGAATCCCTACAGTGGAGAAGAAGGTTAATTCAGTCCAATTCGTCATGGAAGATGTCTTCATAATTCCTCAAGACATCTTGGAGGATGCTGTCAGATATTTTGAAGATCTCCAGCCAATTGACTCTAATCTTCTTTAACCAGTCTCTTCCCAACAGACTGGGTCTATGTCCTTGCACAATGACCAAAGGCAGATTGGACTCCTGTCCTATCTATGCCACTGGGGTATTGGATGTTCCGAGGATCTTCAAAATCTCCCCAAGGTGTGTTGAAAGTTTAGCTGTAGTATTCTTAAAGACTGTGGGCGCGATTCTCCGCTCCCAGGACAGGTGGGAGAATAGCGGGAGGTCCGCTCCTGCACCTCCCGCTATTCTCCCCCCAAAATGGCGTGTCGCGTTTTTTGCGACACGCCGCTCGGAGAATCGCGGGCCGCCATTTTTCATGGCAGCCTGCGATTCTCCGACCCCGATGGGCTGAGCGGCCTGCCGTTCGTGACCGTTTCACGACGGCGGCAACCACACCTGGTCGCTGCCGTCGTGAAACAGGCGTGAGATGCCCGTTTGGGGCTTGTAGATGGCCTGTTGGGGAATGAGCACCGCGACTGTGCTCGGGAGGGGACAGGCCCGCGATCGGTGCCCACCGATCGTTGGGCCGGCGTCTCAATCAGACGCACTATTTCCCCTCCGCCGCCACGCAAGATCAAGCCGCCACATCTTGCGGGGCGGATGAGGGGAAAGACGGCAACCGCGCATGCGCGGGTTGGCGCTGTCCAACCTGCGCATGCGCGGCTGACGTAATTAGGCGCGTCAGCCGCGACATTTTCGGCACGCCAGGCCTTGTCGCCAGCATGAAGGCCCCGCGGCCGAGTGTCCCGGCATGGCCCGCCTATCCCCCCAGGGAGGGGAGAATAGGGGGCCGGGAGAGGCTTCCAGCGCCGTCGTGAACTTCTCCAGGTTTCACGACGGCGTCGGGCCTCTGGGAGAATCGCGGCTGTGTTCCTGCATACAGATATTAGAAGGTCTGTTTACCCACTCCATTTACCGACGCCCTTTCAACCTTAAGACAATTTCAACCAGAGTTGTTTTACTTAGTTGGACTGCACTCAATGATTGCATCAAATCTTCTTCTCCAGAACTCTTCTCCACTATGTTCAATGGTGCTGTGGACTGCTGCTGCTTTCCTTTTTTTTGTAATGATGCTTTGCCTCACGTGCTTGCATGTGCTCCCTTTGTTTGCAACAGAATCACATAAACCCCTAAACATGGCAGGTCTTGGACAATAGCAGTCCACCTCGGATTCAGTTTGACGCCCTGATTCCTTCCTGCTCCGTGGGTTCCAGTCCTGTTTGGAGGGCCGTGTCTGATTCTGAGCTGTGCCTCTGATCCAGCTGCAGACCTCACAGCCATACCGCCCTATACTTGGTTAACCTCACCTTCAGCCATGTTTTCTTCAGTGGTGCATTTTCACCTGAGCAATCTCAATCACTTTTTCAAATGTAATTGTGATCTCTGGCAGAAGCCCCTTTTGGATATTGAGTTCATGGATCCCACAAACCGGCTGGTTGTGCAACATTTCGCTGGACACATTCTCAAACTCTCAGTGCTCAGCAAGCTGGCAAAGTCTGGCTATGAAGGCTGAGACAGACTCTTCATGCTCCCTCAATGCAGAGTTGAAGAGATAACGTTGCAAGATAATTGAGGGCCTTGGGTTGTAATGTTCTCTAATCAATTTCATTATCTAGTCAAAGATCATCAAGTTGGGTGCCAACCCGGACATGAGGTTTATCATCAAATTGTCGCTCCAAGGCCTACAAACTGTCAGAAGTATCACTTTCAGCTTGCCCTCGCCTGTGATCTCGTTCACGGTAAAGAGAACCGGAGCCGTTCAATGTAGTGACTCCATGACTCAACCCCTTGGTCACATGGATCTAGTTTCCCACTCATGGTTTAAATGAGTCCAACTCTTGCTGGAGGATCTCTGCTTTCTCAAATATTCCTTCCTTCCCTCCTCAATTCAAGATGACTGTCAGCTGTGATCGAAAAATATTTTCTTCATCGTCAATGTGGTGGCTTGAGACATACACTGGAGACTTCCAGTAATAAACAAAATGGTTTATTGATGAAAGGAAAAGGCAGTTAGATAACACAGAACACTAAATACAAGTCTTTGCTCTTCAGCTCCCTGGTCCGCATCGTCTGGAGTTGTAATCCCAGAGCCCTGCACAAACTCCCCATTGGCCGGCATTAATGTGCTCCCGCATGATTGGCTTTGAGCCAATCAGGTTTTCCGTGGAGCTCGCTCCCTTAAAGGGGCCACACTCCCAAACAGAGGATGCATTTTTTTTTAATGTGCTTTTGATTTTTCTTCTGGGTTGCTTGTGACAGTGCTCTGGGAATAAATCTTCAATTTTGAAAGAATTCAGGTCAATCTGAGTGTTTTTCCGCAGGTTCATGTAGGTCATGTCCCATTTCTCAGGTAAGTTGTTGGACAAGCGACCACCTACCTGGTTGTATGTCTCTATATAACTTGTGACGGCAAGTCAGACAAGAATACCTCAAGTTTAGGGAACTGCAGCCTTCATTCTATTTCATTTTTCATTCTGAGAAATGATTAGATTTTGCTTGCTGCTCTTCTCAGCTGAAATCAAGAACATTGGACATGGGAATTTGCAAGTTCAAACCTTCCAATCTTTCATGCCGAAGTAAGTCAAGCCTGTACATGTCTCGTGTGTAAGATTTACTGGCCCAGATTTCCCATAAGTGACAGCGCTCACTGCTGCCTTTGAAGAAAACTGTCCAACAAAGGTATAATGAATGCTGTCGCATGAAGTTCCCCTTATCATTGGTAGTTTGAATCTGGTACAAAGTCAAGGGAATTTTCAGGCATCCCGCAACAGTGTTATCTTCAAATAGGATTAGCAGCCAATCTGATTGAAGAATTCTCACAGACAGCAATCCAGAATGGAAAATGTGCTGATTGTTCTTCAATTTTAATTACATTTTACAAAAAATGAAATAATTAATCAGTACACACATTTTGGACAAGGTAAAATGAAATGTCAGAAATAAACTTTAAGAAAACTGTGGATTTTTTTTATCATCAGAGAGAAATTTGAAATTCCACAAATTTAAAATTAAATTAAATTTTTCAGGGCAACTGAAACTGTTTAGCAGTAATTATGAACTTAGGACATTGTTCAAAATACAGTTAGGTCTCAATCAACAAGGCTTAACTATTTTTAAGGGTTTTTACAAGAAGACTGTGAGCACAAAAGGGTAAGTTCGCATCAGCCCAGTGATTTTAAATATAGTCAGCAGGAACTTCAACAGCCCATTACTATTTAGTGAAAATAAGTTTAGCCCCCGTAAATTCAGTGGGTGTAACATTTATAATTCTTAAAGAAAAAACATTTTTGGGTAAATTTCATTTACAGAATTCACAAAGCCATTCTCATTGCATTTTATCAACAGAGCTGAAAAATGTTGGACGCGATCTTCCCAAAAGGGATTAAAGACCCCGAGCGAGCACGTTTAGCCACGCGACTCATGTTGAATAAGGTACATGAATGGGGAACGCGCAGCCGGGATTGCACAGAGCCCCGTTTTGTACAATGGGTAGCTCTGCTCGCCGGAACTCCCCATTGTAGCGAGAAATCGGGACGCCTTTTTTTAAAAAAAGGTATCCCGATCTTCAAGGCCCCCAAAAGAATCCCAGACCTCCTCCCCGAACGCAATGTGGGAAGGTCCCCCGGCCCAATTACGCGTGCGCACAAAATGCCAGCTTGGCACCCTGGCAGCACCCATCTGGCACCTTGGCAGTGCCAGGCTGGCACCCAGGTGGCATGCCAGGGTGCCAGGCTGGCACTGCCAGGGTACTCAGGTGGTACCAGCAGGGCAAGGGCACCACACTGCCCAATGGGCATGCAGCTGGGGGCCTCCGATCTGCTTGGATACCCCCACGAGCGCCGTTCCATCTGGTCCATGTTTGTGGGAACCAGTACCAAACAGCATTCGCCCACTGTCCCCGAGGCAAAGGGGTTGAATCCCAAAGCCTTGGTACCTCGGGAATATGCACATTAGAATCAGGCTTACTGCTTCTATTTAATATGCATATTTGCCAAAACATGATCCATCCATTGTGGGCAGGATTCACCTTATAACGTCTCTCGAGATTGCGTTGAGTCTCGCGAGGAATTGCGAGCCAGGTAGATCCCGGGAGCGGGGTCTCCCGGCTTTCAACTGTCCCCCTGTACTGCAGCGAGCTGCTTTTCCGGCGCAGCATGGCCGGAGGATCATGCCCAATATTGGTTCAAATAAAACCCATTCTAATAGCATCAAATGCATTTATTTTAAATCATTAGGACCATTATTGTAACTTATCGTCATTGATTGAACATTGATCTTGCTTCAGTTTTCAATATTTCAAATTGACACAGTAGTAAAGGCCCCATAGCCTATTTTCTTGTCATAACAGTTTATCCCAAAGAGGGGAATTTCTCTGATGTATAAATGGCCATGGATAAAAGAAATGAGCAACTTAGTTTAATTCTGGAGTTGAGAAACATAACAGAGCTGCTGATGGTGATGAAGCCATACAATGTACAGACAAAATACCAATTGTATCAATTGCAGACATATGGAAATCAAAGAAAAATCCCCATTTTTTCATAGTGTGTTCAGAGTTGCTGCTCAGATCATGGTAAAATGTAATAGTGGGTTTCACCACCTCGGGAAGAAGTGTTCACTTTTCTTCCTTTTTTGCTTGCTGTGTTTCCCTTGCCTGTCTGTTTACCATTGCCTGTAGTTATTTATAGAGAGTCAATTGGCTTGTTACTACAATGAGCAGCGCATTTACAAATGACCCACTGGAGAGCTCAAATCTAGCTTTTTTAAACAGATATATTGGATTTTATTTTGCCTAATGGAACGATAGGATGAAAGTGCATGCCCACAATTACCCACATCTTAGAATCTGTTCATATGAAACTCCGGGCGGGATTTACCGACCACCCCGCCGTGTGTTTTCTGGCATCCCGCCACCCGGATCTACTGGTCTGTCAGCGGCCAACGGGATTTCCCGATGACAGCACTCCTCACTGCCGGGAAACCTGTGCACCGGCGTGGGACTGGAATTTCCCGCCGGCGTGAACAGCTAATAAATCCCGGGAAAAATGTTAGAAGCGAGGTTTGTGATACAAAATAATCCAAAACATTAAAAGGTATATCATGTGCTTTTTTAAAAGCCCGCTACTTCAACATAGATAGCATTTTGTGACAAACGTGGATTTTCACTCCAAGTAATTCAGAGGAGGCAGGTGATGCAGCTATGTTTTGCAGCAATCTTACAAAGCAATCAGCTCCAAAGAAATAAAAGCATTTCTTCTGGAAGACAAATGTTAGTTCATCCATCAAATTCACAGCTGCTGCATTTAGTTCGCTGCAATCTGACATTATGCGCCTGCTACAAAATAAGTGATCGAGTCGTACTGTACAAATGTGAGAATTTCTTTTTGTAGCTCTGAATTAGGGCTTGGCCTGCTAATCAGACTAGAAGTATTAGAAGCAGAGCTTTCAGTTTAAAACAATAAAACTAATTGCACCATCGGCTTTGTTTTACCAGCTTACATAAAATGTTGGATACAATTTACAACATCAAATCAATTATCAGAATATATCACTTCTTCCCACTCCCTCTGCACAGGTGTGTGGCGCTGGATCATTTAGGTATGATTGGAGTCTCACCAGGTGCCAAGCTGGGAGGCTACAGGTGGGGGTGGGGGAAGGTTGCAAGGGTCGGAGACTAGAGTTTCAGAGGCCGTGTGGGGATGGCAACCTCTGGTAGGGCGGGGGGGGGGGGGTGGTGAGTGCTCTCTGATGGGCCCATTAAGGAGGGCCTTTCCACCTGTCATTAACCTATCGAAGGAAATCTGCTAGGCAAGCCACTTGGGGTGAGCCTCCCCTACGACCCATTCAATCCCTTTAATTCAAATTTAATTCAAAGCCTTTAGGCCTGCATTGATTTCCCCCTTAATGATCTCAATTGGCAGTGATGGGTGGACTGCCCAATGCTACGACTGCCACTGATATAATTGTGAAGGGGCAGGGGTGGGCAGGTGGATGATGGGCCCAATGGATTAAACAAGCCCCCCTGCCTGCTTGTGTGGGAGTTATATCCCTTGATATTCCCGCTTCCCAACAGCTTCGGTCACATACAGTGACTGGCTATTTTTAACGTAAGAACCCATCTCCTGATGAAATACTGCAATTGATTTTGCATCTGCGACCTTCCAGGGAATTGTTTTTCATATCATCACAGTTGTTAATGTGAGAATATTTCTTCCTGAATTTGCTATTAACTGGCTTAGTTTCAAATTGAAGGTGATGTTCCCTTGCCTGGATTTCTCTACTGGAAAACAATATCTTTACTTATTTATCTTGTCAGTTCCCATAATTATTTCAAGCACCTTAATCTCAAAAATATAATCCAAGTTTAGTAAGTGTCTTACCATAGCTAAGAATCTTTGGTTAGGATTCTCCAGAATCAGCACGATGGCCTGACACCGGCGTCAAAAACGGTGCAAACCACTCCGGCGTCTGGCCGACTGGAAGTAGCAGAATCGTCCGCGCATGCACCAAAGGGCTAGCGTGATACCACGCATGCATGGAACCACCGCCTATTCTGCCGCATGTGCAGGGGGGTGCCTTCTCTGCGCCAGCCATGGCGGAGCTCTATAGGGGCTGGCGCGGAAGGAAAGAGTGCCCCCATGGGCCCGCCAGCAGATTGGTGGGCCCCAATCGCGGGCCAGGCCACCATGTGGACCCCCCCCCGGGTTCGGATCCCCCGCAACCCCCCCCCCCCCCCCCCCCCCCCGAGGACTGCCCCCGCCGACTTACCTGCCAGGTCCCGCCGTGTGGGACCAGGTCTAATCCACGCCGGCGAGACAGGCCAAAAACGGGCGGCCGCTCGGCCCATCGGGGCACGGAGAAATGTCGGGGTGGCCGCTGCCAGTGGCCCCCGACCAGTGTGGCATGATCCAAAAACCAGCGCTGGAGAATACGACAGCCGCCATCATTGCGGTGGGGCTGAATTCGTGCCATCCCTCGGGGATTCTCCCACCCGGTAGGGGGTTGGAGAATCCCGCCCATTGCTACAATGTTGTCCTGGTCAATCGTTGATGGATTTCCTTCAAGGGCAGCATTTATTTCCTAGGATGAAGTGTTAATAATTTAAAACACTGCCCCATATGATATATGAACACTGGTCTGTATGGTTGCTTTTATGCTGTTTTTATAGTTGCTTTTGTACTGGCATTCAGTTAGTTAAAATTCTGCAAAACAAACATTTATAAACTAGTTTCCGGAACATAATTGTGTATCCAGGCACTCTTGAATCTATGGCATTAATTTATGAGTCTAAATGCAAGCATCCAGCTTCCTGTACTAAACAGACACCAAAATAATAGTGGGTTACTCAATGTAGTGCAGCATTCTTTGATAGAAAGAAAGTACAATTTATGTAACTCCTTTCATAATCGTAAGACATTCCAAAGTGTTGTAAATACAGAACTACTTGATGGGGAGGTTGAAAAGTTCCTGACTGAGGTGAAGGGAAGTACCTCAGTACAGTCAGTTTGAAAATGTGCCTCAGGATTTGGAGCAATCCTCGCTGCAGTGGGAAGAGTCTCCAATTTTTAGTGAGTGAAGAGGGCCCATAAAGATCTTGTGGTGCAGTGGCAGTGACCCCACTTCTCGGTCAGGAGTTCTGGGTTCATGTCCCATGTCAGGATTGATGGCCAGGGAAGGTGTGCACATAATGTGGCCTGTCAATCCTTTCAATATGCTTGATGGCAGGTGGCAAGAGTGGGGGAGTTTTCCATATTGCAGATGGCAATGGGAGACCACTGCAGTACTTTGTGAACTATAATCATGGGCCAGTCCATTGGATGCCCATCATTGCAAATGCCCCTTTTAGGGCATGGTACCTGAAGGAGGAAGAGGCCATAGTTTTCTGATGGACATAATAGTTACAAGATTGTACAAACCTTAATCTGACTTACTTTTAATAGGCCGATTTAAAAACATCCCAGATCTTTCAAACGCTCAGGAGCTAACGATATTTCAAGTTGGGACAAGCGTGAAACTTTTATTTAAAAACACATATCATAGAATCATAGAATTTACAGTGCAGAAGGAAGCCATTCGGCCCATTGAGTCTGCACTGGCCCTCGGAAACAGCACCCTACTTAAACCCACACCTCCACCCTATCTCAGTAACCCAGTAACCCCACCTAAGCTTTTTGGGCACGAAGAGCATTTCTGAACAAACTGTTTTTTCTGAAATACTGTGGTGTTAATAATGCTAACGAAGCTTAAAATCAAAACCTCTTTCACAGTACCAGTTATAGACCTAACAGGTATTTCCAGTAAATGTGGACACAATTACATTGGGATTATCCTCCAGGGGTTCAATAGATTTTGAAATGGAGCGTTGTGGCCCACATACCATTTTTAAAGTGTGATGGATTGGACTCATTAATGCGTGACAAGCCCAATTACTCATTATTCTTTGCTAGGGGCTACTGATTTATTCTGTTTTTGTTTCTCAAATCATAGATTTATTTAATGGGTTTTAACATCTGGCACTGTTTTTTATTCCATTTTTCTGTAGAATATAGTCACACTGTAAGCTGCTAGGAACATTCATTAATTGATCAAATTGTACAATTCAATATTTGTAAAGAAAAAGAGGTCCTAACTGTGCTTGAATTTGTATGTTACAGGTATGATGTCCTCAATATACGACATTAATGGTCATGCTGATAAATGTATATGCAGAGAATCCATAGGGCATCACAGATGGAGACCATTGTGCTTGTTCTGGCTCTTTGAAAGAATTGTCCAATTTAGTGTCACAGGCCACCCCATTCTCCATGACCCTGCCAATTAGTTCTGTTCTTGTTTATTGACTTTTGAAAGTCCCTGTGAAATATGATCCTACCACCCTCCCAGGAAGTGAATTCTCAAACTTAGAAACCCGCTTGGTGAAAAAGTGTATAGTTTTCTCCGTATTTGCTCTGACAAAACCCTTAAAATTTTGAATACCTCAATTGTGCCTCTCTTAGCTTTCTCCTCTCGAAGAAGAACAATTCAGGCTTCCCCATTCTCTCTACATAGCTGATGTCACTTATCCCTGGTATCAGTAAGGTAAACCTCATCTGCACCCTCTCCAGTGTCTCTCAGCTTCCTGAAGTGTGGTGCCCAGAATGGTACATGATGCGACTATCAATTCACACAAGACGATTAGTAGAAGTGAACAGTGGTTTTAATAAGCTAGATCTGTGCCTGCCTGTGACTGATCTGTACTGAGTGCCGCCTACAGGCTGCAGATCTATATACCACCCTCAAGGGGGCGGAGCCGCAGGCGGAGCACACAAGGGCCTCAACATAATACAATACAATACAATGATGAATTGTAGTAGCAATACGTTCACCACAGTGCACAATATACCAGCCGAGAGATAACCAGAGATTTGTAAATGTTTTGCACGAGTTTCTTGTTTTTCAATTCAATGCCACTATTTGCAAAGCAGTATCCCATTCACTTTCTTAACTGCCTTGTCATTTTACCCTACTATCTTCAAGGATTCTTAAATATGCACCCCTTCCAAATTGTACCAATCAGTTGTGGCATACCTCCTTCATTCTGTTTCAGAATAATGTTTCAGAGAGATGCACTAAATAGATATTTTTATTTTAACGTTTCTTAAAACAAAATCCTTTAATTGATTGTAAAATACCAGTGCGTACATCTTTCACTGCTGATAAACAGAGTCCTTAGATGTTGTACCCCACATTTTCATTGGTTTATTGATTGAAAGATCAAGTCCAAGCATTAACTGACTAGCTGAGTGTAGGCAGGTTTAGTTCTTAGCCCGCTTTAAGTATCTCACTGAAATACGTCCATCGGAAAATAACCAAAACCACAGTAATTCAGCACAATGGATAGATTATATTGAATAATGATGGAATCATTGGTCTAGATCTTCTCATCCCATTGGTGGTAAACCCTGAGATTTTAGTTGCTGTTGAGGTTTGCAATGATATCCGAGGTTCTCAGGAGACAATTAACATTGGAACAAGGGACTTATGATACCTCAGAAATGGTTCAGTGTGGGTCCTTACTGATGGTTGGCTGGGACCTGCAGTTTGACATATTTGTGGTAGGGGCTAGAGGGACATAGGTTAGCATGGATGGAGTATGGGGACTATGTGAAAGGTGTGAATCATGAGGGCTGATTTTTGTTTTAGCCATCCTGGATCGCCAATGCAGTCCTTCTGCCCAACCTGTCTCTGCACATGGCAGCCGCTGAATGTTTCCTGGGGTCACCCACCATGCTCCCATTTTCATCCACCCCCTCCGCACACCAAAGGATCAGGTTCGCGGAGCCAGGAATTATACCAACGCTGTGCTCAAAATCTAGGAGCAAAAATCCAGCCCTGTTTTATTCTCATAGAATATAGAACATAGAATATACAGTGCAGAAGGAGGCCATTCGGCCCATTGAGTCTGCACCGACCCACTTAAGCCCTCACTTCCACCCTATCCCCGTAACCCAATATCCCCCTCCTTACCTTTTTTTTGGTCACTAAGGGCAATTTATCATGGCCAATCCACAAAACCTGCACGTCTTTGGACTGTGGGAGGAAACCGGAGCCCCCGGGAGAAACCCACGCAGACACGGGGAGAATGTGCAGACTCCACAGACAGTGGCCCAGCAGGGAATTGAACCTGGGACCCTGGCGCTGTGAAACACCAGTGCTATCCACTTGTGCTACCGTGCTGCTCCATTCAGGTGGAGGAATGGTCAGATATTTCCCAGGGTGGAGGGGCCAATTACTAGGGGGCATAGGTTTAAGGTGCGAGGGGCAAGATTTAAATGAGATGTACAAGGCAGTTTTTTTATAAAGAGGGTGGTGGCAGCCTGGAACTCCGACCGGGCAAAGCAGTGGAAGCAGATACAATATTGTCTTTTAAGGGGCGTCTTGACAAATACATGAATAGGATAGGAAGAGAGGAATATGGTCCCCGGGAGAGTAGGAGACTTTAAGGGTGGCATGGTAGCACAGTGGTTAGCAGTGTTGCTTCACAATTCCAGAGTTCCAGGTTCGATTCCCGGCTTGGGTTACTGACTGTGCAGAGTCTGCATGTTCTCCCCGTGTCTGCGTTGGTTTCCTCCGGGTGCTCCGGTTTCCTCCCACAAATCCCGAAAGACGTGCTGTTAGGTAATTTGGACATTCTGAATTCTCCCTCTGTGTACTCAAACAGGCGCGGAATGTGGCGACTAGGGGCTTTTCACAGTAACTTAATTGCAGTGTTAATGCAGACCTACTTCTGACAATAACGATAGGGCGAGATTATCCAAACCCCCACCGGTTCGGAGAATCGCTGGGGGATGGCTTGAATCCCGCCCCGTCGCTCCGATGCCGGCTGCCGAATTGTCCGTTGCCGCTTTTCGGGCGGGGGTGGGGATCGCGCCGCGCCGGTCAGGGGCCGTTTTGGCAGCCGCCCCCCTCGGCAGTTCTCCGATCCCCGATGGGCCGAGCGACCATGTGTTCCTGGCCAGTCCCACCGGCATGAAAATGGACATGGTCCATCCCGGCAGGACCTGGCTTGGAGGGCGGCTAGTGGAGTCCTGGGGGGGGGGGGGGGGGGGGGGGTGTTGGGGAATCCGGCCCCGGGGGGGCCCACAGTGGCCTGGCCCGCAATAGGGGCCCACTGATCTGTGGATGGGCCTGTGCCGTGGGGGCACTCTTTCCCTCTGTGCCGGCCTCTGTAGGGCTCCGCCATGGCCGGTGCAGAGAAGAAACCCCCTGCGCATGTGCAGGAAACACGCCGGCGGTTCTGCGCTTGTGCCAACCCGCGGCGACCCACGGCAGCCCTTCCCCGCCAGTTGGAGGATTCCGCTACTTCTGGGCGGCCTGACGCCAGAGTGGTTTGCGCCACTCTTGGCACCGGCGTTGGGCCATCCGGCCAGTTGTGGGAGAATCCCGCCCTATATCTTATTAGTTCAGACAGGAAGCATGGTTGGTGCAGATTTGGAGGACTGAAGGGCCTGTTCCTGTGCTGTAATTGTCTTTGTTCTTTTACTCTGGTAGAATTGAGAGTGTTATTTCAGCAATGTTTATACAGGAACTAGAAAATAATAACCACTGCACTCTCCAAGTAATTCATGCCTAAAGTATTACAAATGTTTTCAGTGTGACAGAGAAATATATAAACACAATTACTCATGTAATTATTTTCACTTGGCAGCACAGTCAGAAAGATGATATTTGGTAGACCATAAGACATATAGGAACAGAAGCAGGGCATTCGGCCCATGAAGTCGTTACCGCCATTCAATGAGATCATGATAGATCTAATGTAATAATCCTCAACACCACTTTCCCCCCTTATCCCCAAAACCCTTGTTTCCCTTACTGATGAAAAATTTGTGCATCTCAGACTTGAACTTACTTAATAACCCAGTCTCTACAGCTCTCTGTGGTAAAGAATTCCACTACCCTCTGAGAGGAGAAATTCCTCCTCATCTCGGCCTTAAATGGGTGACCCCTTACTCTGAAATTATGTCCTCTGGTCCTAGATTCTCCCACAAGGGGAAACATTTCCTCAGCAACTACCCTGTCAAGCCCCCTGTGAATCCCTCTGACCAAGAGTCATCCAGACTCGAAATGTTAATTCTGTTCTCTCTCCACAGATACTGTCAGACCTGTCGAGATTTTTCAGCATGTTTTATTTTTGTTTCAGGTTCCAGCATCTGCAGGAATTTGCTTTTATTCCCTGAGAATCCTATATGTCTCAATAAGGTCCCATCCCATTCTTCTAAACTCCAATGAGTACAGACCCAACCTACTCAACCTCTCCTCATAAGAAAACCCCCAATATAATAATAATCACTTCGTGTCACAAGTAGGCTTCAATAACGTTATTGTGAAAAGCCTAGGATCAACATAGTGACCCTTCTCTGGACTGCCTCCAATGTCAGTATATCTTTCCTTAGATCAGGGGATCAAAACTGTTCACAGTATTCTAGAGTGGTCTAACTAGGTGCCTTGTATAGTTTTAGCAAGACATCCCTATTTTTAGCTTATTAGTAGCTGTTGAATTGTGTTTTAAATATTAAAGCCCCGAATTGCATATTTGTGAGAATTGTTTGAATATTTACATTAAAGACATTATATAAATGTAAGTTATTATGTCGAACGCTATCTCCAATGGGTCTCATCATACCATTATATGTATTCAATGTAAATATATGAGATCGAAGAAAAAATCCAAACCCTGAATTTATGCATGGGATATTGGTGCATTTATCTAATATTTTTCTTCATTTGACAGAAGGTGTTAACCAATTTAAGATAGGTTTCTCTGCTCAGTAGTAGAAGGGAGGAATTTCAGATGAATTAGTATCCTGTGCGATCATTTAAGGGCCTGAGTTTCAGTACTCAAGTATGAGCGATCCGTAGTCTGTTTAATTTTCGCTCGGTTTACGACTGCAGCTCTTATGTATTTGACACTTCTGAAAAACTTGTCTTTCAGAATCGCAGGCTGAAGATAATATTAGAATACCCAAGCTTGATTTTACTGTTAATATTGGATGAATATGTGTGATAATGAGCTAACACTGTATAAGAATACATATGCAAGGGAACAAAACTTAAAAAGAAAGCCTTTCAAAACAATTCTTTGCTCTTGTCTTCATTGTGAAATCATGTTGAACCCTGTATTGGGTTCATTTATTTCCTCTTGCACATATTCAGAAATGAATAGTTCTCCAGTCTCGATTTGCAGTATGCAGAGCTTGCTGGGCTGGCAAATATGTCATGAATATTCTTGTTTATTTTTATGTAACTACGCGTAGCTCACAGAGACAATCACGGACCAGAGAACATGCCATTTGTCTTCATATTTCACTGAAATCCAACTGCCACCATGTATGTCAAATGCTGAAGGAAGGCTCCATCTGCTTGTCACTGTTAGACTAATGGTCTGATAGCACGCATCAATGCCCCAGCGGCAACTTTTTCTCTTGCTCAGTGTCTGTCAGATAAGTGCTGCATTAAATTAGCATAGGGTAACGGATCTAAACCCTGCATATGGCACTAACATCTGATATTTTTGTCAATGTAATCTCGCATTTTCGGAATGGTGATTGGTAACACTTGAGGGAGGGGGTGCACCAGAAAATATTTCTCCTTGGATGGTTAAAATGCTTAATTTCAGCAGAAAAGTACAAAAGCCAAGGATTACAGCCTTCTGATACTCGATTTCCCTCTGAAATTGAAAAGATCTGGAAACTCCACAAGGGGGGGGGGGGGGGGGGGGGGGGGAGCAGTTTCCTGCTGCAACTTCAGTGGAACCTCTGTAAAAATGAAATTTTCAGCCGTTTATAGCGATTTTCCGGGACTTCAGGTTTCCCAACCAACTTGCGGTGGAATATCAGGAGAACCCTGCTGGAATTTAATGTTTATTTTTCTCAGCCGAAGGATTCCTGTCCACCTGGTTGACATGAACTTGAACTGAATCCGTTTCATTTCCTGGCCTTCTGTCTCCATTTCTTCATCACCACCCTGCGGCAATTTAATGAGGTTGTTGTCAGGATGCAAAGCGTAGTATTCACAAAGATACTTGAATCTAGGTGTATCAATGAAGCTAAATTTATTTACACTACTTAAATTAAAGATCAATACTTATTCCTGTAGTAAACAAACAGTTTATATTAAATTACACTCACTAACACTATCTCTATACTCTAACTATATTCTATCCTCTCTAGCTCTACTACGCACTTCACTCCGGTCTCCTCTCCTCTACACAGTCTCTCCCTGAAGCCTAAGAGGCAGTGGGCATGATTCTCCGCTCCCCACGCCGGGTGGGAGAATAGCGGGAGGGCCCCCAGACTAATTTCGACATGACACCCTGGCGCCCCCGCGATTCTCCCACCCCCCCCGCTCGGAAGAATCGCCGCTTGCCGTTTTTCACAGCGACCGGCGATTCTCCAACCCGGATGGGCCGAGCGGCCTGCCGTTCTCGACCGTTTCATGACAGC
The DNA here is from genome assembly GCF_902713615.1 of Scyliorhinus canicula. Classification (NCBI taxonomy): domain Eukaryota; kingdom Metazoa; phylum Chordata; class Chondrichthyes; order Carcharhiniformes; family Scyliorhinidae; genus Scyliorhinus; species Scyliorhinus canicula. The sequence goes on from NC_052150.1 coordinate 86,155,722, forward strand.
GGCAACCACACCTGGTGCCGGCCAACCTGCGCATGCGCGGCCCACGTCACATAGGCGCCGCCGTCCCGTCACTCTCGGCGCGCCGCCCGGCGGCCGAGAGTTACGGAGCGCCGCTCCTAGCCCCGCCGGGAGGGGAGAATAGGGGGCGAGGAGCGGTTTCCGAGGCCGTCGTGAAACTCGGCCGAGTTCACAACGGCCCTCCCGATTTTTCCCTGGAGCGGAGAATTCCGCCCAGTACCTTTTATAGTACGGTCCTTAGCTCCATCAAGTGGCTAATTGTAACATGACATTAACTCTTTACATGCTGTACATTTCTATAATATCACACACTCCATCATATTTTCATGTTTCATTATTGGTTTTACTGTCAAAGAAACATCATAATGACTCATTGGATGGATTTTTCTCTTTTTCTGGTAATGTGGAAAGTCAGGCAGGAAAAATGGAGTGTAGCCAACCAGCCGCACTGCTAGCTTTCCCGCCATATTTTTTAACAATGTCAAAAGGAATCCTGGAGGCATGTCCCATGACAAGAGCCCATCTTGCCAGCAACCGCGACCCCTGACTGATCAGGGTGGCATTTATAAAAGGTGCATTGATCTGAAAACAATAAAAATACAAAAAGGAAACACAAGTCCCCATTGAAATACCACCCACCCCCCACCACAGACGTGAGATGCCTCCCGTAGTTCCAGGGGCAGTGCCAGGGTACTGGCTGGACATGACCTTCTCCCCACCCCACAACACCGGCGGGAACCCTCCGAGATCCCGCGCCGCAATCCCGCCCAGTGCAGGGGCGGAGAATGGGGAGTCGCCCCGCAATGCTTTAGCGCGAATCGCTGGTGACCAAAGTATCACCGCCAGCCGCATGGTTGACGCTGTGCCAGTCGGGGGCCTTTGAAAGAGGCCCCCACTGCAATTCTCCGCTGTCGACCAGGCGAGTTCCCACCGCCGTGGTTCTTGCATGGTACCACCCGGCGGGAGCTCGGCATCGTGGCTGCGATGGCTGTCCGGGTGGGGGACGGGGAGATCAGTCTCCGGGGGGGGGGGGGGGGGGGGGGGGGGGGGGCTCTCCGATGGCCAGGCCTGCGATTGGGGGCCACCGATCGGCAGGCACATGCAATCTGGGGAGGGCCAACCTTCTTCCGCGCCGGCCCGCACGGTGGGTCCGCCATGTTGCGTGGGGCTGGTGCCGCAGGCGGCCACTGCGCGCATGCACGGACCCGCAGCCGGAAATGCAGGGCGTATCGGCAGCAGGAGCTGCGTGGGGCACACCAGTGCCCTGCTAGCCCCCTTAGAACATAGAACATAGAACGATACAGCGCAGTACAGGCCCTTCGGCCCTCGATGTTGCACCGACATGGAAAAAAACTAAAGGCCATCTAACCTACACTATGCCCTAATCATCCATATGCTTATCCAATAAACTTTTAAATGCCCTCAATGTTGGCGAGTTCACTACTGTTGCAGGTAGGGCATTCCACGGCCTCACCACTCTTTGCGTAAAAAACCCACCTCTGACCTCTGTCCTATATCTATTACCCCTCAATTTAAGGCTATGTCCCCTCGTGCTAGCCACCTCCAGCCGTGGGAGAAGGCTCTCGCTGTCCACCCTATCTAACCCTCTGAAGTCGGAGAATCACCCCGGACTTTTTAGAAAAAAGTCCGGAGTGATTCGTGACCGTTTTCTGGCGGGCGTGGGGACATAGCCCTATTATTGGAGAATCCCGGCCATTTCCAAGTCCTTTTTTGCCAGAACCTGCTGTAAACCCTGCCAACATGATGCCACACCAGTGGGGGGTAAAATCCTAATGTGGTAGGTTGATACAACGGGGAGGCTTGCAAATGATATTTAAGGGCGTGATTCTCCCAAAAAATGGCTTTGAGTCATTTTGGGTGGATTTAATAGGGTGATTCCAGCCTGGTATTTGGGCACGATCTTGATCTGTATTCACCCACACTTGGGGCATGATCTACCTGTATGGGAACAGAGTCCCATAGCGAGCAGGTTTAGCCGGGTGTTTCCCAGCACTAGGAACGCTAGGGGTTACTGGGTGATGGGGATGGGGTGGGCTGGTGTGTGCTTGAGTGGGGTGCTCTTTCTGGGGGCCGGTGCAGACTCGATGGGCTGAATGGGCTCCTTCTGCACTGTTAATTCTATGATTCTATGAAATACCAGGCTATTGAACGCTCATTTGGGTAAATATGGGGCCTCATCAGGGAACACCCCGATGTGGCCGCACTAAGTCTCGTTTTCTGCACTGAGGAGCTCCTCCTGACTCCCTGACATGACCCCAGAATCCCCTAAAGCCCTAACTCAACTATAAGGGGGTCCTGAGGCCACCCTCGCAGCCCCATGCACCCACACAAGGCAGCTCTGGGCCTGATCCCTGTCATGGGGAAAATGGCAGCTTGACTCCTTGGCAGTGCCAGTCTGCCACCCTGGCAGTGTCACCTGGGCACCATGGCAGTGACAGGCTGACAGAATGCCAGGCTGCAAGTGCTAGAGTGCCTCCCTCCCCTGAGGGCAAGCACCTGGGTTCCTCCAATCCCCTGGACACCTCCACGAATGCCATTCCATCTGGTCCCCTTTTGTGCAGACCAGAACTGAATGGCGCTCCCCCGAGATATCCAAGACGAGGGGGTTGGAACCCATGCCTTGGGTAGATCGTGGAAGTGCATATTAAAGTGAGTCTAGCTGCCTCACTCTAATATACAAATTTGCTAAAAAGTGATCCCGTACACAATGCGTGGGATTCATATTACAATATTTCTTGAAATCGCCTTAGATATCATGAGGTGGAAAGCTGTGCCACGCTGCCTTTCGGCCGTGATGTGGCTAGTAGATTGTGCCCTTAGTAATTTTTTTGGGAACTTTTGGAGTTCCTCACTGAAAAATCCTAAATTTTTTTCTGCAGTGGGGACCTAAAGATGCCGACAGGACCGACTCATTAGAGATCGGGCGCCATTTTTGAATGGTGCCCAGATCTTAAAGTTAGGTTGAACATCCCCACACCCCACATCCATGACTATTGTGGCCCCCACAGACATGGGCAACACTCCCATTGCTCGGCACTGGAGGGACAACATTCCCCATCACTAAAAGTCCGTGTGCCCCTCCCACACCATGCCACCAGACACGAGAGTGACCTGGGCCACACCCATCCATATTCGTCGGCATCCGGGCATCGCCCTCTCCCCCCAAGTGAGCATCCCCCGCTATGAAGCCACTACGTGGCTCCCCTCCTTTAAGGACCCCTTTTCAGCCCCTCCCTTCAACCCCCCCCCCCCCTTCATACACTCCCTTCACCCCCCATTTCATAGGCATTGCCCCCTCAGGCCCCGCCCTTTGGCAGTGTCCCTTGAGATCTCAGGCGAGCACCATTCAGTGCTGGTCTGCACAGACGGGGGCCAGACGGGAAATCACTCGTGCGGGTCTCCCAGGGGATTGGAGGCCCCCTTGTTGGCACTGCCAAGGTGTCAGGTTTGCACAGCCCAGCCTATCGCAAATAGCTGTGGGCTTCAATGGCAGAAATCCCCCCATTATTTTAGCATTCATTCGCTTTTTTTTCATTTTTTGAAGTTGTTTTCAACAATAAGAAAATAAAATTTCCGTGTAAAGAAAAATTGATGATTATTGTTTCAAATCAAATATGATCAAGTGAAGTTATGTTGGCAGCATGGTAGCACAGTGGTTAGCATTATGGCGTCACAGCAGCAGGGTCCCAGGTTCGATTCCTCGCTGGGTCACTGTGTGGAGTCTGCAAGTTCTCCCCGTGTCTGCGTGGGTTTCCTCCGGGTGCTCCGGTTTCCTTCCACAGTCCAAAGATGTGCAGGTTAGGTGGATTGGCCATGCTAAATTGCCCTTAGTGTCCAAAATGTTTCAGAGGGTTTATTGGGTTACGGGGATAGGGTGGAAGTGAGGGTTTAAGTGGATTAGTGCAGACTCGATGGGCCGAATTGCCTCCTCCTGCACTGGATGTTCTCTGTTATGATATTGGTATTAAGGGGGCAGCATGGTGGCACAGTGGGTTAGCCCTGCTGCCTCACGGCACTGTGGTCCCAGCTTCAATCCTGGCTCTGGGTCACTGTGTGGAGTTTGCACTTTCTCTCCATGTTTTTTAAAAAATAAACTTAGAGTACCCAATTCATTTTTCCAATTAAGGGGCAATTTAGCTTGGCCAATCCACCTACCCTGCACATCTTTGGGTTGTGGGGGCGAAACCCACGCAAACACGGGGAGAATGTGCAAACTCCACACGGACAGTGACCCAGAGCTGGGACTGAACCTGGGACCTTGTCGCCGTGAGACTGCAGTGCTACCACTGAGCCACCATGCTGCCCCTATTCTCTCCATGTTTGCGTGGCTTTCACCCCCATAACCCGAGATGTGCAGGTTAGGTGGATTGGCCACACTAAATTGCCCCTTAATTGGAAAAAAATGAATTGGGCACTCTAAATTTATTTTTAAAAATAATAAAAATGATATTGCTATTCTGAATAAAATCAAATATTGAGCCGCAAACTGTGTTTCTCTGTATGCAAAAATATATCTCAATGATTGCCTAAAATCACAGCTTCATGTGTTCCAAATAAATTTCTCAATAGATTGTTACTGTGTTAAAGGGCACCATTTTTACTTGCTCTGCTCAGCAGAAATTGAGCAGAAGGTAGTTAAAACCGAGTTAAAATTGCAGGTGCCGAGGACCCCTGCCTGGAGCCAATGGGGTCGTTCCTCAAGCACCCAGTAGCAGACTGTGATGACAACATCTGATCCCTGGATTTGTGTGAGAAAACAGTGAAAAAACATGTCCGAAAGTGAACCCAGTTTAAATTTGGAATTGCAATTGGCCAGAATGGGGAGGGAGGCAAGCAGATCAGCCGCCTGCATTGTTTTCATCGAATGTTGGCCACTCTTAATTTCTCCTTCTTTATTTCTCTTACGCCACCTTGGATGTTCTTTCTGTGTTAAAGGAGCTTTGCAAATATGAGTTGTTGTCGATACTGTTATATGTCATCTGGCTGTTGATTAATAGTATTTTAATGTGAATATAGTTGAAATGTTGTGCATGCACTAGGTTCAATTACTCTAGCTTCAATACTAATTATGGCAAGCAATTTAAGGTGGCAATTAATGCGAATGCTGTGCGTGTTGGTGCTGTACTGTTGCAAGAAGACGATGAAAGAATCAAAAGGCCTGTTGGTTATTTTTCTTGGAAACTGAATATTCATAAAAATAAATATTCAACCATCGAGAAGGAGACATTTGGTATTGGTGTTGCAAGGTTTTGACATTAATGTTGCCAACAATTCATTGGAGACAATTATATATACAGACCATATCCATTAAATATTTGAAGAAGCTTAAGGATAGAAATGCAATACTGTTTAGATAGAATTTATTGCTACAACTATTTAACTTAAAAATTATACATGTTGCAGGAAGAGGAAATGTGCTTGCAGATGTTAGTTCATGACTTTCAGATGTGAGAAGACTGAAATGTTCAAAGGCGGAAAACAAATTGTGAAATCAGCTGTACTCATGTTTAAATGTGCATGCACAAACGTAGGCCGGGATTCTCCCGGAATCGGCAGCGCGGCCCGTACCGGCGCCAAAGAGCGGCGTGAACCACTCCAGCGTGGGGCCGCCCTGAAGTTGTGGAATCCTCTGCACTTCCGGGAGCTAGGCCAGCGCTGGAGGGGTTGGCGCCGTGCCAACCAGCGGCGAAGGGCCTCCGCCGGCCGGTGCAAGTTGGCGCATGCACAGGATCGCCAGCGTGTTCTGGTGCATGCGCAGAACCGCTGGTGTGTTTCCTGCACATGTGCAGGGGGTTTCTTCTCTGCGTCGACCATGGCGGAGCCTTACACAGGCCGGCACAGAGGGAAAGAGTGCCCCCACGGCACAGGCCCGCCCGCAGATCGGTGGGCCCCGATCGCGGGCCAGGCCACCGTGGGGACCCCCCCGGGGCTGGAATCCCCCGCGCTCCCTCAAGGGCTCTGCTAGCTGTCCTCCAAGCCAAGCCCAACTGGTATGGACCATGTCTAATCCACGCTGGTGGGACTGGCCACAAACGGGCGGCCGCTCGGCCCATCGGGGCCTGGAGAATTGCCGGGGGGGGGGGCCACTGCCAGCGTCCCCCGACCGGCGCGACATGATCGCTGCTCCCGCCCAAAAACCGGCACCAGAGAATTCGGCAGCCGGCATTTGAGCGGAGGGGTGGGATTCACGCCACCCCCCGGCGATTCTCCGGCCCGGCGGGGGCTCGGAGAATCCCGCCCGTAACATGATATGTATCTGATAGAGTATTAGTAGGGTTTAGTCATGACGAATATTTAGAGTTGACTGGCTTTGGAAAATAAAGCTATCTTTTTATATTGTTGGTTAATTTTTTTAAGGAAAGGGTATAATCAATCTAGGAATTTCAGGTACAATATATTATGTGTAGTTAGTGCAGTAAGGGCTGAACACCTGGGATATTATGTGACTGCTGCATTGATGTTTTTGAACATCCGGGTTTTAAAGGCAGCAGACATGTTTTGGAGTCACAGGTGCAAGTAAAGCATCATAAAAGTAAGATCATTATTCATTCCAGCCATGGATATTATATTCTGAAGTTGGGTTAATGAAATTTTGTTTTTATTAAGAGATTGGGCGCAATTCAACCAAAATATTTTGAAGTGTCATTTTGGGCATGTTTGGCATCAGCTGCAATGGCGAGATTGCGACCTGTATTCAACCTCACGTAATGCACAAAATGAACCTCTACGTGAATCTCATCATGTCAGGCGCCCCGCCGTCTCATTCGTCCAACTAGCACCTCAGCTTTTTGCTGCTGACATGGGGGAACTGCTTTTAAATGCTCCCTCAACACTCACTCCCAATCAAGAAAAGAGGATGGCAGCGCATAGGTCTGTTCCTTGCTTTTGGGATGCCAACCTGGCAAAGCTTCTTGATGCCTTGCATTGGAGGCTCAGCACCCTGTTCCCCCGAGGGGGTCGGAAGACCATCAGCAAGGTCAGCAATGCAACCTGGGAGGCAGTGGCAGTGGCTGTCTGTGCGGACAGCATGGCCAGGACAACCACCCAATGTCGGAAGAAGTCGGATCTCGGTGATGGCGGCGAATACTGCAGCCTGGGTATCTTGGTGGGCCTGGTCCAGGTTGAAGGTGATATAGTCTGATGTACGGGCATACAGAGCACCATCACGTCCCGGATCACCTGTGATATAGAGATTTAGGGCTGCGGTGACCTTCATGGTCACCGGGAGCAGGTGTCCTCCTCCTCCATGGGGTTCCATGTCTCTCAGTTGAGATGGAGTCTTCTGCAGCATCTGCTGTCCGTTAGTTCATGGAACGGCCAATGAATCCTATACACTTTGGCACGTCGCTGGCCTCCCCTTCTGGCGCCCTCCTCAGCCTGATGGATGGTCAGGTCTTCAGGGAATGTGTCAGCCCCCTGCACATGTGGTGCAGCCTCCAGCTTGCTGCCTTTGGCATTTCCCCGCCTCAGCTCCAACAAGCACAGCGAGGACAGCCTCTGCAGAATCCACACCAGAAAACATATTTGTATCTGTAAGGAATTGGAGAAGGAGTGAGATGCTAATTATCCCAGGAGCCTCAAATCCCCCAGGCCTCACCTATGCATACCATGACTGTCCCACCTTCTCTCAGAATGCCATTCAGCAAGCCAGTTTTGCTGGCAAACCTCGCTCTGCATATCCACCCTAGTCAGATGGGGAGCCCCCTACAGCTCAGACCTCTGCCAGCAACGTCAGGGAGTTTGTGCTCAGCTGTCCTCCACTCATCCAGACACTTACTCTTTGACTGCAAGTGGGTCCTCAGTGGTAAATCCCTGCTCTTTAGTGTTTTATTGTTAGCAACTGCCTCTTTAATGCTGATGCTCCTAGAGCAGAGGTGCACTCAGTGATCAAAGGTCGCAGGACAGCCAGTCCACTAATCATCCTCTCAGACAATGCACCTGTTCTTTCGAGGAGGCACTTGAGAGTTTAGGAGCATGAAGTGATGTCACAACTAACAAGGCTAATCCCTCCTTTGAAATAGCATTCAGCTGTGAAGCTAGAGGCTGTTCACAGTCAAAGGGAGTGAAATTGACTTTCATGAGGGAAGCTGCAGCAGGGCTCTGTCCTGGAGGGTTTGGTAGATCAGACAAGCTGCAGTTGTGGTTGCCCCTGTCATTTTGTAGGAAAAGCAGGTTAGTTCTGTTCTGGATGAAGCTGCGACAATAAGTCAGATTTTGCTCTCTGCAGTATGGTTAAAAATAATCTTTAAAGAAGTTGTCAGAGAACAGGCAGGGATAATTATAAGATATTTTCTGGTGTGATTTTAAAGATTTTAATACTGTTTTAGTAATAAAGTTTGTTTTAATATATCATATCCCTATTTCTTCATGAAATCACTCTTACAAAACTAAAATAAAGTATTGTGGTTTCTGACCAGTATCCTAGCCATTTTTGGGGTCTGCTCTAGAATTGTAATACTGTGTTGAGCAGAAATTTCAATAGGTTAAACAAGCCGATTCACATTGCTACTATACAGTTGTGATATCAGTGGTATTTTCCACTAGTAGGACGTTGCCATTAGTCCAAAGAGACATTATTTCTGTCACATAACTGAGCACTAAAATGTATGAATTTGAGCGCCGGTGAGATGCTAGGTACATAGGCAATAAGTCCCAACTATTAACTGATAACTCAAACTAAATGTTTCACTGGCAAAAAGCAAATTATTGCAAATGCTGAAATCTGAAACCAAAACAGAAAACACCGGACAATCTCAGCAGATCTGACAGCATCTTTGGAGAGAGAACAGAGCTAATGTTTCGTCAAAGCAATTCCTCTGGCTGTTTGTAATCAGCAGAATCAACCAGCCTATGCTTGCAAAACCCCAAACAAATTGTCCTCTGTTAGATGTGATTTTGTGACTGGGCAGCACTTGATGAACAATCCTGAGTGTGCTAATAGCTACAGTAACAACCAATTTATGATAATCAGTTGAGCTTGCTAGAAACCATATACATACATAAACAGGGACCAGGGATGGGATTCTCCGACCCCCTGCCAGGCCGGGCCGTTGGGAGTGGCCCCCCCCCCCCCCCGGCGATTCTCCAACCCACAATGGTCCGAGTAGCCGTCCGTTTTTGGCGGGTCTCACCGGCGTATATTACACCAGGTCCGTACCGGCAGGACCTGGTTCTGTGCGTGGCCTGCGGAGTCCTCGGGGGGGGGGGGAATCTCGCCCCGGGGGGGCCCCCACGGTGGCCTGGCCCGCGAGTGGGCATGAAGGTGGCATGGGGGCATGATGATGGACTGAGGTACAAGGGATGTGAGGGTTAGAGGACCTGGCTTTTCATACCACTGGGACTTGGAGAGCCTAAACAGGCCTCAGCACTCGCCCACCTCCGTGGCTGTGTCCAAACTGCTTCCAGGATCGATGGGCCTGACTCCTGTTCCTACTTCTCCAGATCGAAAATAGTGTGTGCTGTGGCCAGTTATATGGAGATGGGTCTGCCGAGTTGAGAAATTTACTGACTCGAGCTTCCTGGCTCAATGACAGAAATCCGCCCAAAGAGTCATTCACAGCACGGAAGGAGGCTTTTAACCCATCCAATACATACTAGATCTCTGGGAAGCAATCCAGGCAGCCCCATTTCATCGCTCTATCCTCAGAGCCCTGCAAGGTTGTTTTCCATCAAGTGTTTATCCTATTTCAGTTTGAAATCATTCATTGTCTGTGTTTCCACCACCCTCGTGAGCAGCTAGTTCCATTGCCACTTGCTGTATAAAAAAGTTCTCCCTCATGTGGCCTCCTACCACTAAGCCAATGTTGGGTCCAATTTTTTAAATTGCTCTGGATTGTATGGGCTCATGATCAGTTTCCCATGCGGGACTGTATCAAAAGCCTTACTGAAGTCCATGTACATTACCTGCACTCCCCTCATCTGCACACCTTGAAAAATTCAATCAAATCTGTTGGACATGATCTCCCCTTGACAAAGCCATGCTGACTATCCTTGATTAATCCTTGCCCCTCCAAGTGGAAATTAATTATACCGCTCATAATTTTTTCCAATAATTTCCCCGCCACTGATGTGAGACTCTTGTACACAATGCCTCACCTCACACTTCTCAGTATCAAAATCTATCTGCCACTTATCTTCCAATTCTGCTGGCCTGTTGCAGTTGACTAGTATCACCTTCTCTTTGAAATGGTGCCATGGGATCTTTTACATGCATCTGAGCAGACAGATAGGGCCTTGGTTTAACATCTCCATAGGACTGTAATGAGTTTTCAATCATCTTCCAAATATAATAGTGTTTATTTTAATATCCATTGCAAGTTTTTTATCATGCTGACTTTGTAGCTCTTGATATCTCTTTTGCCGTCCGTGCCGTTCTTTGTATCTTTCCCATTCTCCAGAATCAGTGTCAATTTCACCATTTTTGTATGCAGTTTCTTTTGGTTTTTGCTGTCACTTTTTAAATATAAATTTAGAGTACCCAATTCATTTTTTCCAATTAAGGGGCAATTTAGCATGGTCAATCCACCTACACTGCACATCCTTTGGGTTGTGGGGGTGAAACCCACGCAAACATGGGGAGAATGTGCAAACTCCACACGGACAGTGACCCAGAGCTGGGATCGAACCTGGGACTTTGGCGGCGTGAGGCAGCAAAACTAACCACTGCGCCACCGTGCTGCCGCTGCTGTTATTTGACTCTTAATTCATCATGGCCTTTTTTAATATAACAAGTAGAACTATTGCTCCTTGGGAACATAAACTCGTTCGCTTTCATATTAAATTATTTTTGGACAACTCTCACTTCCACTCTTCGCATTTTACCTATAATCTAAGTCTAGATTCTTAGCTGTTTCACATTTAACCTTTCAAACACTCTATTGAACTCGATCAAATCATGATCATTATTTGAGAAATATTCATGTAGCATTATGATGTCAATTAATACTTTCTCTTTACTCATTGCTAAATCTAATATGACAACCTCTTGACAGAAGCCAAACAGGATAGATTCAGTCTTGCTGATGTTTAGGTTGATAAAGCCTTTTCTCATTTACGACTTTATATTTGATGATTAGTCAGAAGGCATGGCAACAATTATGGAATCTGGAGCGATGACTAAAATTTAAGTTGGATATTATTAGTGTAAATATGGAAAATTACCATGTGATTAAGGACAAAGGGAAAAGTTTCCAAATTAAACTTCTCCGGTTTCCGTACTCTTTTTGCATTATTACTAAAATGAATAAGAATAGATTGGCCCACTAATGCATTCTTCCGTCTAATTATTTTGAAATATTGAATAGCTTAAAAACAGACTCGCATGCTATAAAATGGGATTGTGCTTTATTGGAAATAAGAGTCCCCAACTATGTAACCTATTCTCATTTTAATTTTTAATGTGTATTGAAGAGAAATTTTAGACACAGTAAGAATTTGTATTTCAGACCATTTTCAGTTATAATGTTTTTATTTCCTGAAATAAGTGTTTCAGCCTATAAAGTATTTTAATTGGAACAACAATTTCAAAGGAAGCATAATTACATTGTTTAAGTGTTATCATTTCAATACTCTTTAATGATGTTGACAATTATAGTTATTTCGCTACAGTTCATTAATGCGTTTGCAAGTTTAATTGCAGTATGAATTCTGTTGAATAGAATGTTCCAATCCCAAATTCGTCTCAAAGCAACAATAATTTAAATCTCGACTTGTTTAAGGAATGACAAAACAATTTGATTGAACTTCATAGTTTGCAATTATGAATCTTTTCTACTCCACTGACACTCTCCCTAGGGCAGAGAGGTAACCTGCTCTCAAACCTCAGGCAGTGTAGCTTTTAAACCAGCTGTTACACACCAGTGTGAACTGTCTTGCTATTGAATTTTCGTTTTGATTTGCCAACACATTGGGTGTATCAGAACTGATTAAAGATCACCAGTTGGAATAAAGAAGACTGTCTTAAGGTATCCATTCAGAAAGACCCTTTTGTTTATTATTTTCTGGGTTTCTGGGCTTCGTTGTCTAGGCCACATTTATTGCCCATCCTTAATTGCCCTTAAGAAGGTTGTGATGAGCTGCCTTCTTGAACTGCTGCAGCCCATGTGGTGAAAGTCCACCCACCATACTGTTAGGAAGGGAGTTCCAGAATTGTGACCCAGCAACAATGAAGGAACAGTGATATAGTTTGATGTTGGGATTGTCTGCTGCTTGGAGGGGAACTTGCAGGAGGTGGTGTTTCCTTGCATCTGCTGCCCTTGGCCTTCCAGGTGGTAGTGGTCACATGGTTGGAAGATGTTATCAAAGGAGCTTTGGTGAGTTGCTGCAGTGCATTGGTACACATGGCTGCCACTGTGCATTGGTGTTGGGGGAGTCAATATTGAAGGTGATGGATGGGGGCTAGTCAATGGCTCGCTCTTTCCTGTATGATGCCCAGGCTCTTGAGTGCACACATCCAGCCGACTGAAAAGTATTCCATCAAACTCCTAACTTGTGCCTTGTAGCTGGTGGACAGGATTTGGGGAGTCAGGAGGTGAGTTACTCGGCATATAATTCCCAGCCTTTGACCTGCTCTTGTGGCTGGTATTTCTATAGTTCTGAAGAATCATACGGACACAAAATGTTCACTCTGTTTATCTCTCCACAGATGCTGCCAGACCTACTGTGTTTTGCCAGCATTTTCTGTTTTTATTTCAGATTTCCAGAATCTGCAGTATTTTGCTGTTATCTATATGGCCAGTCCAGTTGAGTTTCTGCTCATGGTAATGCCATTGAATGTCTAAGAAAGATGGTTGGATTCTGTCATTTTGAAGATAGTCATTGCCTGACACTTGTGAGGTGTGAATATTACTTTCCACTCATCAGTCCAAGTCTGGAACATTTTTAAGGTCTTGACCTGGATGGACACAGACTGCTATCTGAGGGGTCACAATTGGTGCTGAACATTCTGCAGCCATCAGCGATACCCCAACGTCTGCACTTATGATGGAAGGAGGGAAGATCATTCAATTCTTTTTTTTAAAACTTTCTTTTGAAATTTAGCGTACCCAATTCATTTTTTCCCAATTAAAGGACAATTTAGCATGGCCTAGCCTGCACATCTTTGGGCTGTGGGGGTGAAATGCTGCCTTGACACCACTCTTACCTCACCTGAAGCATTCAGCTCTTCTGTCCATATTTGGGCCAAGGCTGTAGAGAGGTCAGGAGCTGGGTAACCCTGGCAGAACCCAAACTGAACATCACTGGGCATGTTATTGCTGAGTTAGTGGCTCTTGATAGCACTGTTGATGACTTCTATCACTTTACTGAGTAGAATGATGGGCAATAATTGGCTAGGGTGGATTTGTCCTGGTTTTTGTGTACAGGACATATGTGGGCAATTTTCCACATTGCCGTGTAGATCCAGTGTTGAGCTGTACTCAAACAGTTTGGCGAGATACACAGCTAATTCTGGAGCAGAAGTCTGCAGTACTATTGCTGGAATATTGTCAGGATCCTTTGCAGTATACAGGGTTTTCAGAACCATTTCTTAAATCACGTGGGGTGAATTGCATTGATTGAAGACTGAAATCTGTGATGCTGGGGACCTCCGGAGGAACATAGAACATAGAACAGTACAGCACAGAACAGGCCCTTCGGCCCTCAATGTTGTGCCGAGCCATGATCACCCTACTCAAACCCACCCTATACCCGTAACCCAACAACCTCCCCCTTAACCCTACTTTTATTATTAGGACACTATGGGCAATTTAGCATGGCCAATCCACCTAACCCGCACATCTTTGGACTGTGGGAGGAAACCGGAGCACCCGGAGGAAACCCACGCACACAGGGGGAGGACGTGCAGACTCCACACAGACAGTGACCCAGCCGGGAATCGAACCTGGGACCCTGGAGCTGTGAAGCATTTATGCTAACCACCATGCTACCCTGCTGCCCCTGCTGCTGAGATGGATCATCCACTCGGCACTTAATGGGTGAATATTGTTGCAAATGCTTGTTTTTTGCACAGATATTCAAGGCTGCCCATCATTGAGGATGGGGATAATTGTGGTGTTTCCTCCTCCAGTTTGTTGTTTAATTGTCTATCACCAATCATGACTGGATGTGGCAGGACTGCAGAGATTGGGCCTAATCCCTTAGTTGTAGAATCGCTAAGCTCTGTTTCTTGCATTCGACTGCCGCTGTTTGGCACGCAAGTGGTCCTCTGTTTTAGCTTCACCAGGTTGACATCTCATTTTCTGGTATACCTGGTACTTCTCTTGGCATGCACACTTCATTGAACCAGGGTTGATCCCCTGGCTTGTTGGTAATCGTAGAGTGGGGATATGAGTTTACAGATTATGGTTGAATGCAATTCTGCTGCTGCTGCTGGTCAACCGCGCCTCATGCATGCTCAGTTTTCATTTCTATATGTGTTTGAAGTCTACCCCATTGAGCACAGCGGTAATGTCACACAACCTGATGGAGGGTATCCTCAATGTGAAGATTGGATTTCATCTCCACAAGGTCTGTCACTCCAACGGATACTGTCATGGACAGATGCATCTGCACCAGGTGGGTTGGTGAGGATAAGGTCAAGTATGGTTTCCCTTTGATTGGTTCCCTCACCACCTGATGCAGACCCAGTCTAGCAGCTATGTCGTTTAGGGCTTGACCAGCTCAGTCTGCAGTGGTATGACTGAGTCACTCATGGTGATGGACATTGAAGTCCCTCAACCAGAGTACATTCTGTGCTCTTGCCATCCTCAGTGCTTCTTCCATGTGGGGTTCAATGTGGAGGAGTACTGATTCATCAGCAGTGTTGGGGGGAGGAGAAGGCAGATGGATGGAGGGTTGGGTAGGGAGGGATGGGGTGGGGAAGGTAGGAAGAAACCCGCAGGAGATTTCCTTGCCCAAGTTTGACCTGATGCCACAGGACTTCATAGGGTTTCCGAATCGGTATTGAGTACTCCCAAGGTAATTCCATACCACTGTGATGCCACCACTGGTGTTTCTGCCCTGGCAGTGAGGCAGGATATTCCCGGGGATAGTGATGGTGGTGTCTGGGACATTGTCTCGAAGGTATGATTCCCATGAGTATGACTATGTCAGGCTGCTGCTTGACTAGTCTGTGGGATAGCTCTACCAATTTGGGAAAAATCCCCCAAAAGTTAGTAAGGAGGACTTTCCATGTTCGACAGAGCTGGCTGTGCCATTGTCATTTTCGGTGCCTAGTTCAATGCCGGGTGGTCTGATCTGTTTCATTCCTTTTAGACATGTCGGTCAGAATAGATAAGGAGAGTAGATTTCACTAAAGGACATTAGTAAATCAGATGGGTTTCTCTGGCAATCAACAGTGATTTCATGGTCACTATTGCAGAGACTAGTTTTTAACTTCAGGTTTATTCATGAATCTAAATTTCACCAGCTGCTGTGTTAGGATGAACCCTAGTCCCCAGAGCATTAGACTGGGCGTCTGAATTGCTAGTCCACTGACATTAGCACTACATCACTGCCTGTTGTAATTTAAAATCACTCCTTTTATCATTTCATAACTTTGTAAAATATTATTGCGACTAATCACAATGGGCAGGATTTTTAGCTCCAGAGACTTAAGCACAGTGGCAGGCAGGATAAGCGGCACCTGTCCTGCTGGGCAGCAGGGCAGGATATTGCGCCCAATTTTACGCTTGGAAGCTCATGAATTATGCATTAGCAGAGGCAGCTCTGGTTAGCACGACTGCCTCACGACGCCAGGGACCCAGGTTCGATCCTGGCCCCAGGTCATTGTCCCCAGGTTATTTTCTCCCCGTGCCTGCGTGGGTCTCACCCCCGCAACCCAAACAATGCTCAGGGTAGGTGGATTGGCCACGCTAAATTGCTGCTTAGTTGGGAAAAAATAATTGGGTAATTTAAATTTATTTTTAAAAAATGAACTATGCATCAGCAAGTAGCTCACCAAATCACGTGGTGGGGCGGGCACTGATTTATCCACCCCACCATCACCTATTGTTGTCAAAGGTCCCTCCAATCCTCAGCCCTCCATGGGATGCATGCCAAAGACACCGCAGATAACAGATTGCTGCAGTCACCAAGTTGCATCTATCTCTGCTGTGGATAGAACATAGAACATTACAGCGCAGTACAGGCCCTTCGGCCCACGATGTTGCACCATCCTGTGAAACCCTTCTAAAGTCCCTCTACACTATTACCTTATCGTCCATATGCCTATCCAATGACCATTTGAATGCATTTAGTGTTGGCGAGTCCACTACTGTTGCAGGCAGGGCATTCCACGCCCTTACTACTCTCTGAGTAAAGAACCTACCTCTGACATCTGTTCTATATCTATCTCACCTCAATTTAAAGCTATGTCCCCTCGTGCTGGACATCACCGTCCAAGGAAAAAGGCTCTCGATGTCCACCCTATCTAATCCTCTGAACATCTTGTATGCCTCAATTAAGTCCCCTCTTAACCTTCTTCTCTCTAACGAAAACAGCCTCAAGTCCTTCAGCCTTTCCTCATATGATCTTCCCTCCATACCAGGCAACATTCTTGTAAATCTCCTCTGTACCCTTTCCAATGCTTCCACATCCTTCCTATAATGTGGCGACCAGAACTGCACACAATACTCCAAATGCGGCCGCACCAGAGTTTTGTACAACTGCAACATGACCTCATGGCTCCGAAACTCAATTCCTCTACCAATGAAAGCTAACACACCGGATGTCACGGATGCACCAACATACAGCTTTGGCTGCTGACCTTTCCAAAGATGAGGGCCTCATGATCCTTGTGTGTTGCTGGTTCAAGGTGGAATTTAAAAAAAAATTAATTTAGAGTACCTAATTCATTTTTTCCAATTAAACGGATAACCACCCCAACTTTCCTTTCCCTTCCGTTGGTACAGAGGCGAGGGTATCTGGCCTCTCCAGCGCAAAGTTTAGTGCTTGTACCGTTTGATTTTTGTGCATTGAATTGTGAACTCTTTTCATAATCAGAGTATCCTACCCACTCTCCCCGTACATTGGTAAAGAGGGGAGGGTACCCTGTTTCTCCAACGCAAAATTAATGTTTGTACCGTTTGGCCTTGTATAAATTTTTTACTTTTTTAGCAAAAAGATATGGCCAATCCACCTAATCTGCGCATCTTTGGTTTGGGTTGGCAAAACCCATGCAAACATGGGGAGAATATACAAACTCAACACAGACACTGACCCAGAGCCGGGATCGAACCTGGGACCTTGGTGCCAAAGTGGAATGTTGACTTTACTTGTGATGTCACTGGATGCAAAGATCTTTCTGAGCAATGGCACAAAGAGATAGGAGAGATCCACTTGTTTCCCCTTATCTGGATCTCACTTGTCCTGGGATATTGGGCTAACAGTATATACAGGCACGTCTTCCATTTGCTGCTTCAAGGACATTATCATGTCGAAGAGGACCCCCATCGCTTTCTTCAAGTGCGGGCTATTACAGATTTTTGTTGCCTTGAGAGTTCTGAGCCTCTTCCATGTCTCCCACTCGCAAATGATCTCCCTTTTAAAGTCTCAGGTTGTGCAGTGTGCAGCACAATGATGATGAAGGACACCCTCTGTGGAGAGTATTGCAGAGTCCCATTTTTGAACTATGTCATTGCTTTGGGGTCCCAAGCTGATGGTGCTGCATTTCTACTTCCAGACCAGCTTCATCCCTCCTCCTGTCACCATTCACTTCCCTGCGATCATCCTAGCTTGCCACAATGTGCAGGCAGACCTTTCTCCAGTCAGTCTTCAACCTCCTCCAGTAACCGTCTGTGTTAGTCTGTCTTGTGTGTGAATGGAGGGTGGGGCAAGTTAAAGAGCGGGCTTAAAATTAGATAGCAGTTAACAAGTTGCATTTGTTGCCTATTTACAGTTATTGTTATTAATAAAAGTTAATTGTGTTTAAATTTACAAACCTGGCGACTGTAGTTATTGGGCGACCAAAGACTTTGGATATTTTAAATATTAAGAGTTAATTTCAATTGAGTTGCTGCTCTGGGTCAAGTGAGGCTGGAATTGACCTTGTACTAGCCCAGGGTGTCAGAACATCAAACCTGCTTCAGTGGAGGCTGCCACACAAGAGATAAGTTTTGACTTCATTTTCTACTTATTTAATTCACCACATTAAATCCACTGGTTGCTGCCAGCTACAACTCGCCCCCCCCCCCCCCTCCCCTCTCCACCGCCACCATCCACCCCCACCCCACATTCTGCTCCCTCTAACTTTCATCTCACTCCCAGGTCACCTCCCATGACCTCAGCCAGAGACCAAAGCACAATTAGCCTGTTGGTTCTGAGACCACCGTGTTGCCCCGAAGTTGGTAGAAGACCTTGCCATGGTTCTGCCACCAGCCTCCTTGGTTCTTGAATGCATTGAGCACTTTGCCAACATAGACACCTCTGTCTTTTCCAGTTACATCTTTAGTTATTCCAACACTATCATGGTTCAACTTCGACATCATCCACAAATTTCAGCTCCGGGTCATTTCTGTGAATTAGAAATAATAATGGTTCTAACACCAATCTCAGGGAGCATCCAGATCCATGCTTCATTATTCTCAGACATAACTCCTCAAACTCTTTAATATCAGGCGGGCTTCTCCGGCAACAGAGGGAATCCCGATGGCCTGGTGAATTGGGCGTCAGCCCAAAAACGGGTCTCATCACGGATGTGAAAACCATTGCAAGTCTCCCAGCCTGCTCTGCTGGCCTCGACAAGCTTCTCGACGAGGTTCCCACCCAGAGCCGGCGGGAACATACAAATTGCTCATTAGAGCTGTTTGTTTAGCATATTGTTGGTGGGCAGGACACCTGATTCAGGTACCTCCTAGAATGCTCCAGCCCCCCCCCTCCCCCTCCAGCCGCGAGTTCCGCTGGCGTGAATTGGTGCAAGTCCTGAGAAATGGGGCTTGCAGGCTGACGGGTGGAAAGGGGCTGAGCATCCTCCCTAAAATTGCTTCCAAGGTGCCAAAGGACCTTCATGGCAGGTGGGAGTTAGGGAGGCTTGTGCTGGGCTGGAGAGGCTGAGGTCGGGGATCTGTCAGTATGCCAAGTTCAAAATCTGTGCGATAAAGGTAAAATTATTCCCTTTCATGTTGTGGAAACCTTCAGACCCCTTTAACTTTTTCTAGCCTGTTTGATTGCCTGGAAGCCTAAAAGCTTTGGACTGCACTGTTTACATTCAATTTCACAGGCTTTACCTTTGACAAGCTTTGTGATTGACATGTCCAAGCAATTTCAATGGGCGGATTAAGATTGTTTATTTATATAGCTCTGCACGGATCCATTAACTCAATGGATCAACTGTTTTTCTTGCCATTTTCTCAAAGAGGCAGTCTCTTTGGTCTCGGGGTGAAATGGAGGGGGATGAAGGCGGTTGGGCCAGGCTGAAGGGGGCATGGGCAGTGCTGATGAGGGGATGGGTGGGGCTGAAGGGATGGAGGAGTGGCCCTTTCCAGTGTTCCAGTGGGGGGGGGGGGGGCATGCTGCTGCAAGATTCTGAGATTGGGGCACCCTTTAAAAAGGTATCTCTGAGGAGCGGGACCTGTCAGAGGGACTAGATCCACTCGAGACCAGCGAGAACCCCAGTGTCCCATTGAATGGCACGTTGGGTTTGCTCCTGGTGCCAGCGGGAATCACTACAGTTTTCCCGCTGGCGACACTTAGTCTCCGATCAGGAGAATCATACCATCTAAGATACGCCTTAAATCCTCTATTTAACCTTTTTTCTGCAACTTTGTTAAATATCTTTTGTGAATCAAATTGTAATGTTTTCCAGGGTAATTTATTCAGTTTCTTGTTGTGGGATGTGGAATTGATTAGATTGAGCTCAATTGTCTTTGGAATCTAAGCACTGGCACTGTTGAAATAAAATGAACATTTTGGAAATATAACATGGATTAATGGATTTTTCCCAACCAAACTGGCACTATAAATAAATCAATCATTTACAAACTAATTTTCAAATTATTATTCATTCTCAGGATGCCAAGGTCAGTTTTAATTGCTCATCCCCAGATGGGCTGAATCCCCAGTCTGAGACTAATATTTGCCAGATCAGGTAAGCAATCCAGGTTTCATACCCGCTTATTTCAAGGTTCTTTCAAAACTGGATTCAAAGTCTCAAACTGACATTGTTGGATTTTAACTCACCTTCTCTGGATTACCAGTCAGTGATTCTACACTTCATCAGCTGACCTGTTGAAGCTTCATGGACTGCTGTCAATTATAAATCGCTACACCGATGAGAACATCCCTTAGACCACTGTAATATTACTGCTAAATACCCCCATGTCAGTGAGGTGTAACTGGTTTATAACGGTGTACTAAGTCATTACTAGTGCTGAACAACTTCACTGGCTATGGGAAATTAATTTTATCTTTGTGTAATGTCCTTTTTTTCTGTAAAATGTAGTTTAAAAATTGAAGGGTAATCAGGGCAGTTTGTTTCCTAGTTTCCAGTCTTGAGAATTCTTCAGTGTGATTGGCTGCTTACCTGCTTGACTCTATCACTGCAGGAGGCTGGTTTAGCTCAGGTGGCTGGTGGCTGGTTCTTGATGCAGAGCAAGGCCAACAGCGTGGGTTCAATTCCTGTACCGGCTGAGGTTATTCATGAAGTCTCCGCCTTCTCAACCTTGCCCCTGGCCTTAGGTTAAATCCCCTCAAAGGGGAAAGCAGCCTATGGGACTCTTATTTTGCTATCACTGGTACTGAACACCTGGAGATCCTCTTGACTTGATGCCAGATTCAAACTGACACCATGAATGGGGAAGTCCATGCCACAGAGATGGTTAGATCTTTATTGAGCAGCTTTTTTCAAGGTTAGGCAGAGCATTATTTCTTCAACGCTGACCGCAAAATCCAGGCCCATTGTTTCTTTACAAGTATGATTCAATTTACAAAAGTCTCCACTATATGTACAGTGCCATCAAAGAGCAGATGTTCTGTGTTTCCTTAATTCCATCGGTCTTGCTGAAACCAATCACTTGAAATTATAATGTTGGGTAATTTAAAAATTCTAATGTTTATTATTTCAACTGATTTCAAAGAGGATCTGCAGGTCATTGGCAACAATTTCATCAAAGGAGGAGTAAAAAATATTTCATTGATCCAAAAGACAAAAATGGAACGAAAGAAACAGCAAGAGTCAATTGTCTGGCATTTATTTTCTTCTGAGACCAAAACGTGTATGACAAATATACTTATGTTAGCTGGATAACATTAATAGCATATTTCCAAATGCAATTGCTATAGATGTCAGACGGACAGAATAAAACAAATTTTCTTACAGAAATCATATAAGTTTTAATGCATAAACAGGCAACACAGATGTTCAGGCACTTAATTGGAGATCAGAATTATTCTGTGCTAGATTGTGCTTGTTCTTAAGGTCAGTCACTTCTATTTGGAGAGCCAAAATGGTCAGAATGCCCAGATATTGAGAGCCGTCAGCTGTTACTCTCCTAATTGCCTCAACAACTTTCATATTTAATTAACTATTAATGAGAATGACCCAGATATCTCGCTCATGTTTTACATTTGTGTTTTACACAGGAGCCCATTTAACGGACAATCTTTTGTTCTTTTCTCACCAATTTCTTTCAAGCACTTTATTTTCTGAAAGTGCAGACATCTTATTAGGATATAGTGAGCGAGGTGCTCTACGGTACCTTGTTTAATTGTTTATTTTCCATCTATTAACTGAGACGTTGGATTTGGACAGGTCAATTTTGCATCAGATGTAACACATTCAAACTTGATTCTATCCTCAACCAATATTGATAAAAAATATTCTTCCAGAAGGATATATAGAATCCAGAACAAATGCAAAATCTTAAAATGAAAGCCATTTTGGAGTGAGAGCAGAAAGCCATATTTCTCATAAAGAATAGTTGAAATTTGGAATTATTTTCCCAAAAGCCTGTTGATACTGGATCAATTGAAATTTTTAAGACTGAGATCAATCAATGTTTGTAAGGGAGTCAAGTAATATGGAGGAAAGATGAGGAAATGGATTTGAGGTACAAATCAGCCATGACATAGTGGAATAGCAGAACAGATTAAAGAGCAAAATGTCCCATGTCTCCAAATTCAAGCGGGGACACTTTGCAAGACACCTCAGTAAAGAATGAACCATATTTTCACTTTGCATTGTCTGGTAAGAAAAAGGCAGACATTCACAATTTTGGTACCCCTTGTCACTACCAAAGACCTGCACTCATATTGCCCTGATATTAACATGTACCGCTGGAGAATTTAAGTTACCTGCCTGTAGGAAAGACTGATAGGCAGACGTACAATTTAATTCTGATACTGACAGTGGCAGGTATTTGGGCCAGCTAAAAGTTTTATGTTCTCACAGTGTGGGGCAGACTGTTGATATGTAAAGGTTGAGCATGTTTCTGATTAATCTGAAAGGTTCTATATCTTCTTTGATAGATACCTTACATTCCTTTTTGGTCCTGTCTACACATTCAACCAAAGTTTATTATGGGGTAGACAACCAGAAGTTTTATACTTTGTATTAATTTTAATACAGGTGATGAGACTGAGACCATTGGAAATTATTTCTGTTGTGACTGTAAATTTGCTACCACAAAAATAATTTCAATTATTGACTGTGTAAAGATTAGAAATTGAGACCTATCACCTTTGTTAGCTGTGGCTGCTGACCCTATGGTTCAGTTTGTATCCAGCAAATGAAGTAGTGGATTTTGCTATTCTTTGCTGTTCGGTTGTAACTTAAAATTTGGCAGAAATATTTATCCAAACAGTTTCATGAGACTTCTCTTCCTTATTTATCCTTTTTCCTTCTCCATGTGATTCTTATTTGACCACCCACAGGTTGGCTGGGCTACTTCAGGCACCAATCTGCCGACTCATGTGCCATAGTCAGCTGCAACTGGAAAGAGGCATTATATCCACGTCCTTTACCCTGTCCTGATACACAAACCTATCAGAAGATGCAGACAATCTGCCATGTCTGCAATGACTGGAAGAGTAACTTCTCTTGAGTTTATTAAGTGGGTCTGTCACTTTCTTTTTTTTATCCTTTGCTGTTTTAGGCCTTATGTAACATAATGCACTGTCAACCTGGAAAAGAACACATTGCATCTTGTGCACAAAGAGGCAGAGGGGAGGTTTACCATCCACATCATAGGGTCACCTGAAAATTACCTTTCAAATTAAGGGGGTGATTCTCCAGCCTCATTGCCACTGATGCACATTCCACTAAGTCGGAAGAATAGCAGGAGAGCCCCTAAACGGGGATCACGCCAGGCGCTGATCGGTGAGTGATCCTCCAGCCCGCTGCATCAGACACAATCTGGTTCACACCCTCGCTGGGCATGAACCATATCAGCATATTTAAATCAAAATTTATACACGCTGTGTCGGTTTTGAGCTGGATTTTTCTGGCTCTTGAGTTCATCCCCCGGCCGGCGCAGTATGAGGCAGGCAAAACTGGTCTCCACCACCGGAGTCCAGATGTGATGATAACACTGGGGTACTCGGGTGGTCCGGAACATGGCAGGTTGGCATTGCCAAGATGGCTGGACCTGAAAGGGGGTGAGGCCTGAATGTGTGGGGGGGGGGGGGGGGGGGGGGGGTGGATTCTGAACATGGACCTTGAAGGGCGGAACATAAGGGGAGCATGAAGGGGGTGGCCTTTGTCGGCCCTGTAGCGGGGTGTCGCTCATCTGGGGGAGCCATTTTTACTGACGATTGTGGGGGGTGGGTGCCTGATGTCAGCGAGAAGGGAGGCACCTGAAGGGATACTCATTGGTAGGACCCCGATGCCAGTGGTCCTTAGCAGTGGCGGGGGTAGGGGGATTGTTGGTTGGGGGAGATCCTAAATTGTAACTTTGAGATTGGGACGCCCTTTAAAAAGGGCACCCTAATCTCTGTGAACTTGGATTTGCCGACGTGTTTAGGGCCTGCCACTCTCAGTGCCAGTGAAAATCGGGCCCCCCTCCAAACAAAAGGCTAAGAGTGGGATGATCACAATGTTAATCGTGCCGGAACAGCTAGTGCGATTCGCACTGATTTTCTCACCCAAAATGACACTTAGGGCGCGATCGTAGGAACGCGACAAGGCTTTTAAATCTCATGAGAGGCCCGTTGGGAGATTTGCGATGCTCAGGAATCCTCGCGAGATCTAATGAGATCTTGCGATCTGGATCTTGCCCTCACTTAAATATGCCTGCACCGGAGTTATCCAAGACCAAGGACCGAACTCGCCGTGGTGCTGTTTAGCACTGATCCACGCAAACATGGACCAGGGATAATGGCATCTGGGGGGTCTCCTAGGCCATTGGAGGTGTCTGGGTTGTCTGGGTCTGGGTAGGGTGGTACCCTGGGACTCCTGCTGCCAGTCTGGCACCTTGGCAGTTCCACCGGGCATCCTGACAGTGCCACCCTGTGCCAAGGTGCCCGGTTTTCAGGCTGCCCATGCTGTGGATCCAGCCCGGGTTGCCCTTCCCTTATGAAGTGGGGTGAGTAGACTCAAGGACCCCCTAACAAGTGCGTTGGGACGTTGAAGGTGGGGTGGGGGGGGGGGCGGGGGGGGGGTCCAGAGGCCATGGTGGGGGGTGTTGAGAGATCAGGGCGACATTTAAAAGTTCAGCTCATCAGTACAGGAAATGAATGTAAGTACGGCATTGACGGGGCCTTATTCGCTCAGACCAGAAAAAAAGAATCTCGTTTGACAGCGCAATCGTTCTTGGTGCTGCAGGCGATGAGAAACACCCTGCTAAACATGTCCAAAACGGACTCTTTTTTTCCAGTTAAATCGTGCCCTTAGTCATTTTTTGGGAGAATGCCCCCCTGTGATTATCCTCGGGTCTACAGGGCCATTTAAAAATACATGCAGGACACTGATTTGATAATCAAAGTTTTCACAAAGTAAAATCATACTAATCCACCATGAACTGATTATAATCTATAAATGACTGTCAGCGACATTGACAGCTGGATTGTTACCATGTTTGTTTAGTCATTTCTTTGCTATTTTAATGGAGGTGTTAATTTGTACAGTTTTAAAATACCAGGCAGAGGAACACCATATGAATACCTGAAGCTTATAAAATCCTCAATTGCTTTATACTTAGGATCTGACTCTTGATTTTCATTGTTCTAATTAACACCACTGTAACGATGCTAAAAGAACTTCTCAATCTTTTTATTCACACACACCTTGGATTTCCGACCACATTGAAGCAGTTGAGCTCCACTACCTTCTACTGAATTGCAGTTAGATTATCGAGCCACTTTGCTCCAAAGTGGCGATGAATTAAATATACACAAACTCCATTTCAAAACCTTTTTCTTTAATTGAACAAATTACAGTACAGTACTAATGTCATCCGATTCTTCTGGCTTCTTTTGCTTGCTCGGAAGTGATTTTAAATATTCAAGATGCCTTCTTGCATCCTCTTGGTTCTGACGTACGTAATAGACCACGTAAGAGATCACCATGGTGAACCAACCAAACATAGTTACCAGCATGGCCACATCCGTTGTTTTTTTAGACAGGTTACAGAGGTCAGCTTCATTGGCAGCACTGATAAAAGATTTCCCAGTATGTTCCTTCAAAGCTGCAGTCTCACAGATGATGTTGCTGGCCATCTCATGGTTAGAGGGCATGCCATGCAGCACCTGCTGGAGGGTGCAGTCACAATGCCATGGGTTGTCAGAAAACTGCGCCCTGCCTTTGAGTTTGCTGAATGTGTCTTTATGTACACTTTTAATCTTGTTGTTCGAAAGATCAAGTGTCTGCAAGGTATCAGCCACCCCTTTGAAAGCCTGTTCTTCTATGGACTCAATAACATTTTTGGACAAATTAAGCACTTTGAGCTGGTGCAGGTCCTTGAAGATCTCATTCGGAACAGATCTTATTTGATTTGAATCTAAGTAAAGTAAAGCAGTTTCAGGAGGAAGGTCTTTCGGAATCTCTTTAAGATTCGCATTACTGCAGCTTACATTTAAGCTACTGATGTGAGAACACAGACAGCCTTTGGGGCACATGCTGGCTGAGTGAAAGCACAGTATCAGGAGCACAAAACTCTGCAGCAGAAAATACATAGAGAGGGGGCGAGCTAGGAATAGGTCCATCAGCTTCATGCTGGGATGTCTGCATAATCACATGGCCAATTACTTCATCCAACAATGAATATACAGTCTGCAATAATAATAAAAATTCTCTTCAGTGAGCAATTTAGACACCATGGTAAGGTTGCACATGTTGTCTTGATGATGTTAATGATGTTCAGAAGTATTATACCTGGAAGAGAAATATACATATTTTACACACAAATTTCAGGAAGTGAAGTTTAAAGGTGCAGACTATTCAATACAAATGAATCAAAAATAGAAACTACTGGACAATCTCAGCAGGTCTGATAGCATCTGTGGAGAGAGAAGGGAGCTAATGTTTCGAGTCTGGATGACACTTTGTCAAAGCTGGGTAGAACTGGCAATGGGCAGATTTATACTGTAGTGGGAGGGGGGGGGGGGGGAGGGGGGGCAGTGGGACTGGAAAGAGAGCCAGCGAAAGGCGGAGATTGACAAAGTCATAGACAGAACGATAAAGGGAATGTAAATGGGGGTGATTAAGGCTAAGAAGGGTGCTGATAGTGGCACATTAGGAGATCGGAATTAATGGCAGAACAAAGGTGAGCAGTGTGTCAAAGGACAACTAAGAAGAGGGATCAGGTGGGTTGGGGGGGACAATGGTGAGGGATGAATAGATCGATGGAAGAAATGAAAATTAATTGATAGAAATAAAAATGGGGTGAAGGCGGAGGAGAGAGTTCGCAGTCTGAAGTTGTTGAACTCAATGTTAAATCCAGAAAGCGGTAATGTGTCTCACCTGAAGATGAGGTGATGTTCTTCCAGTTTGCGTTGGGCTTCACTGGAACATTACAGCAGGCCAAGGACGGACATGTGGACATGAGACCAGGACGGTGAGTTGAAATGGCTAGCGACAGGAAGGTCTGGGCCCTGCTTGGGGACGGACTGAAAGTGTTCTGAAAAGTGGTCACCCAACCTCCGTTTAGTCTCTCCAATGTAGAATGAACCAAACTAGGAGGAGTGAATGCAATAGACCAGATTGAAGGAGGTGTACGTGAAGTGCTGCCTCACTTGACAAGAGTGTTTGTGGCCTTGGATGGTGAGCTGGGAGGAGGTAAAGGGGCAGGTGTTATACCTTCCGCGATTGCATGGGAAGGTGTTGTGGGAAGAGGGTGATGTGTTGGGGTGATGGAGAAGTTGACCAGGGTATCCCGGAGGAAATGCTCCCTGTGAAATGCTGTCGTGGGGAATGAGGAAAAGATGTGTTTGGTGGTGGCATAATGATGGAGTTGGCAGAGCTGGTGGTGGATGATTCTTTGAATGCAGAGGCTGGTGGGGTGAAAAGTGAGGATAAGGGGGACCCTATCTAGGTTCTGGGAGGGAGGGGAAGGGTGAGGGCGGAGATGCAGGATATGGGTCGGACACAATGGAGGGCCCTGTCGATCTTAATGTGTGGGAAACTACGATTAAGGAAGAATGAAGACATGTCAGCAGCACCATTTTGGAAAGTGGTATCATTGGAACAGATGTGACAGAGGCGAAGGAACGGGGAGAATGGGATGGAGTCCTTACAGGAATTGGGGTGTAAAGTGTAAAGTCAAGGTAGCTGTGGGAGTCAGTGTTTTGTAATGGAAATTAGTGGACAGCCTATCTCCAGAAATTGAAAGAGAATGGTTAAGGAAGAGAGGGACAATGTTGAAGATGGACCATGTGAAGATGATGGAGTGGTGGAAATTGGATGCAAAATTAATAAAGCTTTTCAGATCCAGACAGGAACATAAGCAGCACCGAAACAGTTGTTGACGTACTGATAAAAGAATTGTGCGATGGGACCGGATTATGACTGAAACAAGGAATGTTCCACATACCCCATAAAAAGACAGGCAAAACTGAGACCCATGCAGGTACCCATATCCACGATTTTGGTTTGGAGGAAGTTAGAATGATAAAGGAGAAATTGTTGAGGGAGAGGACAAGTTCAGCCAGACATGGATGAGGATTGCTCAGGCCTCTGTTTGAGGAAGAAGCGGAGAACCCTCAGACCATTCTCGTGGGGAATGGAGGTTTAGAGGGATTAGATATCCATGGTAAAGAGGAGTTGGTTCGGGCCGGGGAACTGGAAGTTGTTGATATGATGTAGGGCATCGGAGGAATCACGGATGTAGATGAGAAGAGCCTGGACAAGAGGAGAGAGCATGGAGTCAAGATCGGAGTCATTCGGTGGTGACATGATGGCCTGACAGACCTGCTTGTGGATTGTGGGCTGTCCGGGGCTGGGAGTGTGTGAGCTTGGACACTGTGGAGGGAAGATCTCCAGAGGAGATGAGGTCAGTGACAGTCCTGGCAACAATGGCTTGATGCTCGGTGGTGGGGTCATGGTCCAGGGGGAGGTAGGAGGAAGTGTCTGAGAGTTGCCGTTCAGCGTCTGTGAGGTAGAGGTCAGTATGCCAGAGAACAACAGCCCCACCCTTGTCGGCGGGTTTGATGACAAAGTCAGGGTTGGACCTGAGAGAGAGGAGTGCAGTAAGGTCAGAAGGCGACATATTAGAGTGGGTGAGAGGAGCAGAGAAATTGAGACTACAAACAAATGTAGATTTAACGAACTTAGTCATTGTTCCTGTCTTCTGCTGAGACATAACGAAAGCCACATTGTCATGTTACACCGAGAGGAAACATCAATTCCTTGTCTCCTATTCAGTGCATTCTGCATATGTTTGTTCCAATTGCAATTTTGTGATATATTTACTGCTGTAAATGAGAAAAACAACTCTGCTGTGAAAAAATCTGACTGGACTTAATTTTCAACAGAAGTGTTGCTACATCAGGATTCTTGCCAGTTTTGCTATGTATTTTCAGGTTCCATCTGTTTTTTTTCCTCCAAATGCTCCATTTTATTAAAACATTATTTTAAAATCTTCTTTATCGTTTTTATATTTGCAAGGGAGGGTGCAGCGCAGAGGCTCCATTCAGAAACCATGCTCTCTTTTTACTGCACTAGCTGTCATATTCTGGTAAGTAAAGAGTTTAAATGACCAAATCTTCTTTGAAAAGTGACTAATAAAAGGTATGTGTGTAAGGGTATGGATTAAGGATAAGGTAAGTGGGTAAGGGGCTCGGGTAGGTGAGGTGGGTGGGTAAGGTAGTAGGGTGGGTGAGATAAGTGGGTAAGGGGTAGGCTGGGTAAGGGGAGTGGTTAAGATGGGTAGGGTGGATAAGGAGCTAGAATGGGTGAAACAAGTGGGTAGCATGGGTAAGGGAGTAGGGTGAATGAGGAAGTGGGTTAGAGGTGCGAGATGAGTAAGAGGGTAGGGTAAGTGAGGTAAATGGATAACGGAAGTGTCAGGATAAAGGGTGGCAGCTGGATCAGGTGATAGGTGGGATGGTTGATGAGTTTGGGTCAGGTCTGGTAAGCAGAAAGTCAAGCGGGGAGTTGGAGGATTGGTGAGAGAATTGTGTGGTGAGGGCTAGTCATGTTGAATCAGGGAGTTGGGTTGGGAGGGTCAAGGGGGGGATTTGGGGAGTCAGTGTGAGTGATTGGGAGTTCAGTTCAGTAGTTACCCAGATGTTAGATGATGTTTAATCTGCCTAACATTTCCAGTAAGTAAGTCGAAATCTTCCAAAGCCTCCAACATAACTCAGATTTGCAGACTTTTTTGGGGGGGAGTTGCCCATCAAAGATCCTTTGTTGCAAGGTTTCCAATGGCCCAATTTTACCTTTCTCTGCAAGCTCTTGGAGCCCTCTCTCCCAGTCTGCGGAGTCTGCTACTGACTCGAGTTTATTGTCCATCCAACTCCCCACCTCTTCTTTGCCATTCAGTGCACACCCTGCAGCTCTGAAATTTTCTTTCTAAACTCTTTTGTTTTTCTCCGTATGCCACCAACTTTGAAAGCCTCCTCAAATCTTAACCTTCAGCCATTCCTTTGCTTGCCTCCCTTTGTTCTTCTAAACCATACTTGCTGGTAATTTCTGCCTGTAAAGCATGTTGAGAAATATTGTAGTGCTAAAAAGGTGTGACAAAATGCACATTATTGGATATTATCAAAATGGGTTTTCAGGGCGCGATTCTCTGGAAAGATTTCTAAGTGTGATAGCAAGCGGAAACACGATTCAAAGTTAATTGGTCCACTTAACAAGGCTTCACGCCGTAAATGAAGGCTCGCCAGCACCCCCCCCCCCCCCTAACAGAGTTGAGCAGCACTTAAGTTGCATTAGTTCAGCCAGCTCGCAACAATGGCGAGGAGACCGGACCCAAGATACGAAGAAGCTGACCTTGGAGGCTGGTAGACATGGTCCCCGAAACTCCCGGAAGGTTAGCTATAGGGCAGCCAGTGCGGCCTGGCACGATATGTGTGACCAGGAGGACTGGCCTTCAGTGCAGGAAGGTCAATGACCTAAACCGGGCAGCACGAGTGATTAGACACCATAGCCCCGCCCCCATGGGAGCGTCAATCCCCCAACCCTTCCTCCATCCGTTGCCCCTTCAACCCCCCAACTCTTCCTTCACACCCCCACCCCTCCACACCCCCACCTTCCACCACTGTGAACCATGCGTGTGGCTGATGATTCCCTCTCTGTGTCTCCTCAGGAAAAACTCTCCCAGAATCGCCGGGAGAGGGTCCGGACTGGAGCTGGCGTACTGTACATAAGAATCCTCACTCCTTTGAGCAGCATGCCCTGGAGGTGACTGGTGTGGCCGAAGGCAGAGCGGTCACCAATGCGGAGGCACGCAGATGCCCCAGAGGTGAGGAACCAACGGGCTGCACCGGAGGCAGCACGGTAGCATAATGGTTAGCACCATGGCTCAACAGCGCCAGGGTCCCAGGTTCGATTCTTGGCTTGAGTCACGGTCTGTGTGGAGTCTGCACATTCTCCCCGCATTTGGGGTTTCCTCCGGGTGCTCCAGTTTCCTCCCACAAGTCCCGAATGACGTGCTGTTAGGTGAATTGGAGATTCTGAACACTCCCTCTGTGTACCCGAACAGGCGCCGGAATGTGGCAACTAGGGGCTTTTCCCAATAATTTCATTGCAGTGTTAATGTAAGCCTACTTGTGATAATAAAGATCATTATGTTATAAGGACCTGTCAAACGTGAGTTGTTATTCCCTCACTGACTGACCCATCCATCTCACTCACCAGATGTCCATTCTCCCCCTGGTCGCCCAGCCAACGGCACTGGCCCATCCTGGGTGCTACCCTCCCATGAGACCACCTCAGAGGCGAGTTCCGAGGATGCCATCATGATAATCGCAGCGCATCTATCATCCCCACCCTTCACCAGCGCAGATACACACACATCGGGGGAAACGTTAGCGGTCAGGCTTCTGGGGCACAATCTGATGAGCACCACACAGCTGATGATCAGTACATCAGGAGGAGGCAGGAACCCCTAAGCGAGACAGCAGTCGGAGGGCTGCTGGATCCCAGGACCCAGCTGGGTCCCAGCCTGATGCTGAGCCTATGGAACAGGATTACTCGGAGCTGATGAAGACGTTAGGCAGCACCCGGGACATTCAGAGGGAGATGTGAGCGACACTCCAGCAGGTCCATAGCCGCTTGGAGGAGTCCCAGATGTAACATGCGCAGGTGATGTCACTGGCAATGAGTGGCACTGAGGCCAACACTGCTAGGATGGCGACCGCAGTCGAGAGCCTGGTGCACAACGTTGGCACCATTAGTGAAGGTGTCCAAGTCATCACGTAGTTGGTAATGGCCCGGACACGGAAAGGATTGACAGATTGATAGCTCTGAGGATCTCTGCAGAATGTCCGACTCACTGGGGGATGTCACCCGGTACCAAGCCGACCTTGATGAGATTATTTGGGACATGACTTGCTCTCAGATGGGCATGGTCGAGGCGTTGCGGAGTTTGTCCCAGTCACAGGTGGGCATTGCCGAGGGTGTCGACATGATGGTGCAGACCATGGGGAAATCACCAGGGCTGGCAGAGCCAGATGATACCGGGGGATTCGGGGCTTGAACCAGCTGCCCCTCCATCCCAAGGTGAACCACAGGGCCCTATGGGCACCGAATGGGAAGAGATGTTGAGTGACTACCTGGACCCGTCCCATGGAGTGGCATGAGCTGCCAACAAGTGAGTCGGAGTCCTCCAGCCTCAGAGCCCCCAGAAGACGCCCGCAGGGGCATTGAAGGTCACGGGAAGAGATAAGCAGCTGGCTGCCTCCACCTCTGATGTGCGTCCTGGGGACACACCTGGAGGTAGTGGTAGAGCAAGGAGGGCCAAGCACATCGAGGATTACTGAGGGCATCGGATGAGGGGGTTGGGCGGGGGTAGGTTGGGGATGAGGGGGCTGGGGGTGGGGTAGGGGGCAGCACTATCGGGAGAGTGCGGAACTGTCAAATACAATAAACACCTTAGTGCACAACCTGTATGATGCCTCTGTGGCATTCTTCCGCAATGCGGGCTGACCTCCAAACCCTTGGTCCACCTCTCCAGGCATCTCCCTTGCCCCGTGGCACCCACCCACCCTCCAGTTGTGGGCCTGTCCCCAGAGCTGTGTCCCATACTCTGGGTGTTTGGATGTTGGCTTCTGTGTGTGTGGTGTTGTCTCCCGCCCTGTTCAAGCACAGTGTCCAGGCATCAAGGTGTGATTGGGATGCTAACCACATGCTACATGCTCCCCCCCCACCCCCCCACCCACGGGAATCCACTTGAGTTGTGTAAAGTGCTCACTTAACCACGATTGCCAATTCCTTATTCGCAATAGGCTTCAGTTGCACAGCCAGAGGCTTCAGCAGTCTGTGGGGGTTATAGGTGGTCGGTGGGGCAGACGGGCAGGGACAAGGGTTGCCCCTGGTACGGGTATACAAGATCCAAGGATTGGCATGGTGTGCCCCGAGGGGTTACCTCCTGTTTTCCACCACAGTGCGCCCCCCACCCTCCCATGTCGGCCCACCCCCGCGGAGGGTTCCCCAGCCAAGGGTACCCCCCCCCCCCCCCCGCCGAGCACTGTGGTGGCAAGCTCAGTGGCCTCGGGCTCTTTTCCTGTGAGCAAAGATGGTTATTCCCCTCCTCGGATCCCCACAGAAGCCCTTCTGCCAGGTTCACCTTTTTCAAAATATGCGCCAGAGTGACCACTTGCTGGGGAGGCCGCTGAACAACGGGAGGCCAATGGATATGGGGTGGCTCCCATTAATTGTATGGAAATGGGGCTTAAGCGGTGATAACTGGTTTCTCACCACTCTATGGCGAGATCTCCATTTCGCCTATGGGAGCAGATCAGTTGCATCGCAAACTGTTAGGCGCTTGGCGCGGTTCTCGTTTTTGGGCCCTCCCGCTATTCACCCCCCTCATTTTGCTTGAGCAAGAGCGTAACGAGGCCGAAGAATCAAGTCCACTGTCTCCAATGACTTCTGGCAAAGATCACTCTTTTGAGAAATGGTATAAAAAAATGGAATTGGATTAGTCTAGTCCGAGTGAAACAGGACTAGTCATTCAAATTAAACACAACCATATCAGAAGCTGCACAATCCGGAGTGTATGGAGCAGCAACCATTAAAGGATGCTGTCTGATTGTAATTTAAGTTCACCTCTGTTCTTAAAGAGGGGGAGAAAGTTGAGAAAGCAGAGGGCAAAGTAAAATGGACCTGTGGTACAATAAAATACTGTGAGCCACAAAAAGAGTTGAGATGTGCAAGATATTAAAAAAGGAGTTGGATTAGCAAACAATGAGTGGTAGGTTTATGAATGTGAAAATGGAAAGCAGTCTGAAGCTAAATGCACATTTTGATATGGAGATGTGGGCCTGGATTCTCTGTTCTGGAGACCAAGTGCTCCCACCAGTGGAGAATCAGGACTGGTCTCTGCTGGTGTTGGGAGCGGGACCCCAGGGGCGAATCTCTCTTCTTAACCATGCAAATCATAGAATAGAATTTACAGCGCAGAAGGAGGCCATTCGGCCCATCGAGTCTGCACTGGACCTTACAAAGAGCACCCTACTGAAGCCCACATATCTACCCTCCCCCCGTAACCCAGTAACCCCCACTTAACATTTTTTGGACATTAAGGGCAATTTAGCGTGGCCAACCCACCTAACCCGCACATCTTTGGACTGTGGGAGGAAACCGGAACACCCGGAGGAAACCCACGCAGACACGGGGAAAATGTGCAGACTCCGCACAGACAGTGACCCAGCCGGGAATCGAACCTGGGATCCTGGAGCTGTGAAGCAACTGTGTTAACCACTATGCTACCGTGCTGCCCTAACTCACAGATTCTGTTGGAACCCTGGTATTGGGTTGCAAATTTGAGCAGATGGCTCAATCCTGAGGTCCAGCACCACCCCCCCCCCACCCCCACCCCCACCCACACAACACTAATCCGGTACTCCCCTCCCGACAAGGAGGGGCATCCTTTACCCACCACAGGAATAACGGGGCTCTGCTCCAACAGCATGCATGAGGGTGAACTGACCTCTGCATTTTCACACACCCTTTTCTAACATCTGCTGCTTCACCCCCCCCCCTCCCCCACCCCAGGCCAAGCCAGACTCTGCACCCCCCCCCCCCCCCCCACCCCCCCAAAAGACAGACACCTCTGTTGCCGAAGCCTGATCAGACTCAACCATCCACAGGCATGACCCCCATCCCCTGAGGTCTGGACTGACCCGATGACCCCCCCCCCCCCCCCGGGCCCGGCCCAATCTGACCCCACCTCCTGTCGAAACAAATAGGCAAGAACTGTATTTAATTCTTCAACCATCTCATAATGACAGGAAATAGAAAAACAGGAAACTTTTTCGACGGCAAATGTACAAAATCACACCCCTCCCCCCTGCCCCGTGATCTCTAACATTCATTACTTGGTACAGAATTTAATGTTGGTGATGGGGGCCCCACCTGCAGGTTAATGGCCCACCTCATTTAATGCTGACCAGACACTTAACTGGGAAGCAGCAGGTCTTTCCTGGGATCAATGATCCTGTGGCCCCAGAATCCTCTGGGAGTTTCTGGCCAATCAGAGGCTGGCGGCTCTTCAATGCTCAACAAGCTCCTGGTAGCGGCTGCAGTCGGTACTGCATTCACCTGAGACCCAGGGTCACTGAGAAGGGACCAGACACACAGGTGAGTGGTGGCGCGAGGGGGATCATAGGGTGGGGAGGGGGGCAAATCTCTCAATGGGCCTCACCCTTCCCAATATCACGTCCTTCTAATCGGCACTGAGTGCATTTGAACAAGGGACCACACCCACCCTTGGAAGTCCGCAAGCAACCCTGGTAGGGTTTGCTTTTCAGGTTTCCTGTATGGCAAGTCCCTCACCTGGTGTTGGGTGAATACCAGTGGCAATGGGATGAGGCCATTAAGTGGGCATTAATTGTCTGCATAAGATCCTCAATTGGTAGTGGGGTGGGTAGTCCATGGGCATAATTAGAGCAGAGATAGGAATGTGGTGGGGTCCCCAACTATCACCCCGACTCCCAATTAAATGACGTTGTCTCGAAACCTCCATTAAACCCTTGCTGTTTTGTCTTCCAACCTTATAAGCATACATGTAATCAATTCTTCTAAAAGCCCACTATGTTGATAGAATGCTCTTTGGATAGGTAGGGCACGATCTACCAGAATTGATACAGAGTCAGAGCGCCGAGAAACACCCCGTTTTCTAACACCCATCTGGGTAGGTGGTGGGCCTCAGCGGGGAACTCCCTGATGAGTTCCCACTTAGTCCCGTTTTCTGCACTGTGGAGCTTCGCTCGCTGGAACTCAGTGCAGCGAGAGATCGGGACACCATTTTTGGCGTTCCGATCATGGGCCCCCTGCACGATCATGAACCCCCCAAGCCACACCTCACTGTAGGGTTCCCCAGGGACACCCCCCCAACATGGCAACCCCAACCCGATCACCGCCATGCAAAATATGCCAGCTTGGTAACTTGGCAGTGCCAGTTCTGGCATGCTGGCAGTGCTCCTGCCATCTGGAAGTACAATCTGGGCACCTTGGCAGTGTCAGGCTGGCACCCAAGTGGCACTGCCATGGTGCTCAGGCAGCAGCAGCAGTTCCAGGGTACCACCCTGTCCAGAGGACATGCAACTGGGGGCCTCCGAACGCCTGGGTGCCCCCACAAGTGCCATTCCATCTAGTACCCATTTCATACAAATCATAGAGAAGTCACAGCACAGAAGGAGGTCATTTGGCCAATATTGTCTATGCCAGCCTTAAGACACCCAGGTTCCCTTTCTAATCCCACCTTACTGCACCCAGGCCATAACCCTTTGTGGAAACCAGCACTAAATGGCGTTCGTCCGAGGTCTCCGTTAGGTTCCTGGGGGTCACCATCACCAACAGTCTGTCCTGGTCCACTCATGTTGGTGCAACAGTCAAGAAAGCCCAACAACGTCTCTACCTTCTACGGAAGCTAATGAAATTTGGCATGTCTGCATCGACTCTCACAAACTTCTCCAGATGTGTCACAGAGAGCTTCCTATCCGGCTGCATCACAGCCTGGTTATGGCAACTGCTCGGTCCAAGATCGCAAGAAACTGCAGAGTGCGGTGAACTCAGCCCAACGCATCACACAAGCTTGCTACCCCCACAATGATTCTGTCTACACCTCCCGCTGCCTTAGGAAGGTAGACAGCATTGTCAGAGACCCCTCACACCCAGGCTTTGCCTTCTTCCAGACTCTTCCATCAGCAGATGGTACAGAAGTCTGAAGACTCGCACATCCAGACATAGGAACAGCTTCTTCCCCACAGCTACTGGACTCCTCAACGATCCCCCCTCGGACTGATCTGTTTCCTGTAAGAACACTATTCACGACGCCCTGTGCTGCTCTTGCTCATGTATTTGGTTTGGTTGGCCCTTGATCCGGACTTTAACCAATCACTGTTTGTTGATGTACCATTTGTCAATCTCCTCTGTCAGTTATTCTTTTTTGTCTACTATGTACGTACTGTGTACGTTCCCTTGGCCGCAGAAAAATACTTTTCACTGTACTTCTGTACATGTGACAATAAATCAAATCAAATTTTAAAAAATCAAATCAAGGTGAGAGAGTTAGACCCCAACGCCTTGGTTAGATCTTGGGAATGCATATTAGAGTGAGACTCACATGAATATACAGATTTGCCAGAAAGTGATCCCGACGCCCATAATGGGCAGGATCGCATTAGATCTTACGAGGCATGGCGAGCCTCTACCGGTCCTGTGCCGTGCGGGCGCTGCTTTTCAACCGCAGATCCTGCCCACAATATGAATTGTACAATCAAACTCACCTTCACATACATTTATCACATTAAATGAACATTTTCTGGATATTAGGTGGGAATCATTATGTTTCCTCTTTCAAGAAGCTTTCTTTATCTCAGAGTTTCTAAAAATTAGTATCAACATCTCTTAAATACCTCCAAACTGAAACATCAGCTTGAACACAAAACATTCATCAACAAAATGTTTGTGACGTTCAGGATACCAAAGAAAATATGTGCAACGAATGAAACTTTAATTGTGTTCCATTGCAATCATCTGAATGGAAATGCTATCCACAGGATGACCAGGAGGGAAAACAAATAGGACAGGAATTCACTTTCATTTTTAGCCGCCCCTGGTAACAGTCATAACACGCTTGGACACCAGCCATTACGACTGTTACCATGGTCTTTTGAGTCTTGTATTTTGCCAGTCCTTGGTAACAATCCATCTCTTTTTTTTTTAGCATTTTGGGTTGTGCATTCTTTTTCTATTAGATTTTTTCAACTGTTTTCGAATGAGTTATCTTAATGAAAAATGAAAAATGAAAATCGCTTATTGTCACGAGTAGGCTTCAATGAAGTTACTGTGAAAAGCCCCTAGTCACCACATTCCGGCGCCTGTCCGGGGAGGCTGGTACGGGAATACGAACCGTGCTGCTGGCCTGCTTGGTCTGCTTTAAAAGCCAGCGATTTAGCCTGGTGAGCTAAACCAGCCCCTGGTATTGAAGTTAATTTTTAAATGTTGCAAATTGGTGCTAATCTTTGACAAAACCTACGGTGTTCCATCACAAACAGAATGTGGCACTATGTTATCTTAGTTGTATCTATCATTCATCTATCAAATGGTAATACAATTCTAATATCTGTTACTTAGACATTCCTATCAGGTCAATTTTAATCTTAACTACGACTATCTCTGCAGTATTGTAAAATACTTATATTGGGTGCGATCCACCGGATGCATTGCGCTCTCACTTGAACGTGAATGCCGGGAGAACCCTTTCGCAGGCTTCGCGGAAGTCTTCATGCCTTGTGGGTTTCACCCAAGTCCCGCGAGGCGTCGGAATCTGAATCCCACCCAGAAGGGGCGGGACCAAAAGGCACGCACCGAAGCCAGTATCTCCAGCAGCAGCGTACCCCTCCCCGATGAATTCAATGCATTCTATGCTCGGATCGAGCAGGAAACCAACGATCTGCTGTCGAGTGTCCCAGCAGCCCAAAACACACCCATACCCACCATCACAGCTTCCGAAGTCAGATCAGCCTTCCTGAAAGTGAACCCTCGGAAGGCGACGGGTCCGGACGGGATCCCTGGTCGTGCACTTAGAGCCTGCGCAGACCAGCTGGCAGATGTGTTTGCAGAAACCTTAAACCTGTCCCTACTCCGCTCCGAGGTCCCTCCCTGCTTCAAGAAGACCACCATCATACCGGTGCCAAAGAAGAATCAGCCAACGTGCCTCAATGACTACCGTCCAATGGCCCTGACATCAGTCATAATGAGGTGCTTCATGAGGTTGGTCATGAAGTGCATCAATTCCATACTCCCAGAACGCCTAGATCCACTGCAATTCGCATACCGTCGCAACCGGACCACAGCAGAACCATCTCCCTGGCCCTACACTCATCCCGAGAGCATCTCGACAACAAGGACTCCTACATCAGACTCCGATTTATTGACTTCAGCTCTGCCTTCAACACCATAATTCCAGCCAAGCTCATATCAAAGCTCCAAAACCTAGGACCTGGCTTCTAACTTTGCAACTGGTCTCCTGTTATACTCCCTGTATGCGACTGGGAGGCAAAATTTGTTTCCAACTCCATCTACAAGTTTGCTGATGACATGACCATAGTGGGCGGATCTTGAATAACGACGAGTCAGAATACAGGAGGGAGATAGAGAACCTAGTGTAGTGGTGCAGCAACAACAAACTATCCCTTAATGGCAGAAAAACTAAAGAGCTGGTCATTGACTTCAGGAAGCAAATTTCTGTACACACCCCTGTCTGCATCAACGGAGCCGAGGTGGAGATGGTTAACAGCTTCAAATTCCTAGGGGTGGACATTATCAAAAATCTGTCCTGGTCCACCCACGTCAATGCTACCACCAATAAAGCACAACAGAGCCTTTACTTCCTCAGGAAACTAAGGAAATTCGGCATGTCCGCACTGACTCTTACTAACTTTTACAGATGCACCATAGAAAGCATCCTATCGGGCTGCATCACAGCCTGGTATGGCAACTGCTTGGCCAGGACCGCAAGAAACTTCAGAGAGTCGTGAACACCGCCCACTCCATCACACAAACCTGCCTCCCATCAATTGACTCTACACCTCCCGCTGCCGGGGGAAAGCGGGCAGCATAATCAAAGACCCTCCCACCAGGGTTACTCACTCTTTCAAATTCTTCCATCGGGCAGGAGAGACAGAAGTCTGAGAACACGTACAAACAGATTCAAAACTGCTTCTTCCCCACTGTTACCAGACTCCTAAATGACCCTCTTATGGACTGACCTCATTAACACGACACCCTGTATGCTTCACCGATGCCGGTGTCTATGTATTTACATTGTGTACCTTGTATTGCCCTTTTATGTATTTTATTTTTCATTTCTTTTCATGTACTAAATGATCTGTTGAGCTTCTCACAGAAAAATACTTTTCACTGTACCTCTGTACATATGATAATAAACAAATACAAATACAAATCCAATCCAATCCAATTTACCCGGCATCCACTGGCATCATGGGATCCACCGGCCTCCCCAGCAAACGTGGACCAGGCAAACGCCGCCCGAGCCACCGGAAACCCCTGAGTGGTCAGGGATAGTGCAGATGGCCCCCTGGCCCTCCCCCTGGAACAGCATCACCTTGGCACTGCCCAGCTGGCACCTTGACACTGTCCTGATGGCACTGCCAAATGGCTGGAGCACTGCCCAGGTGCCAGGGTGTCATTGCAAGGGTGCCCAGGTGTCAGTGTGGCAATGTCAGGGGTCAATGGGGGCCATGCCCATGAAAGGAGGGGGGGGGGGGACTTTGAAGGGTAGAGCTGTGGGTGTGCAGATAAGTAGGGGTCTCTGGGAGATTGGGGGGGGGGGGTGATGGGTGATGGGTGGGAGTTCTGGAAGGGAGGAGGTGCTGTAAATGGGCTTGGGAGGGGCCTGAAGAGGGGGGAGCCCCAGGGACCACATGGCGGGGTATTCTCGCTTGGGGGGTGTGGGGTAGTACCCAGATGGGGAGGGGGGGGGGGGGGGGGTTGACACTAGCCATGGGTGGGGGTATGGAGCACTCACAAGCTCACTTGAAGATTGGGGCACCCTTTCAAAATGGCAGTCCGATCTCTGAGATCAGCTCCCCAGTGCTAAACAAAATTCGATGTGTGGCCTTAACCGGTGAGAAACTTCCCAGGGCCCAAAAAAGTGAGTAAGTGTTATTGAATAGCGGTGAAGAACGTGCCGACAGAGCCGGCGGGAATCTCCATGAGAAACCCACCACTAATGAACTTTTTGAGAGAATCGTGCCCATAGTCTCACATTCCTGCTATTATCCTGATGAATGTAGGTTGAATGGTTTCTCTGACTTTATTGTGCTTTACAAAGTAAGGAACCAAAATGTAATATTGTAACTGTGGCCTAAACATTATTTCCCACCAATTTATTGTCGTCCTTTTACTCATTCACTGTATCCCTTATTTATTAAACCCAAAATGCTTTTGGGGCTTTTTCTAGGTTTATCTGGCTTCACTTTCAAGGAATTATGGCCTGAATGTTTTCTCCAGAGTCGGGTGCGCAGAGCTTGGAAATCTAATCTGCTGTACCTGCTTCAGGAATAATTACCCCAAATAGCGGGATCTTCTTTACAGGAAGGTACCGATGAAGGATGGAGTGAGGCCTGCTACCTCTGGACGCTGATCAGGGCTGCTGAGTGCTGCGGTAAGGCAGTTTAACAGGCCCACCTTAGTTCCCTGAGGCTTTGTATCAGCTATTATTGAACAACTTTATTTACAGCAGAGCAGCAGTGAGGATTCTACACTCCACTCCCATCCCACTTAAAAAACAAAATGGTATCTGCGCATAATTTCCCATAATATACGATGACTAAACGAACATCAACAATAGTTAAAAAATGTAATGGTTTGGATTGCTTATTTGTTTGTACTGCAATCACTAAAATGCATGTATCACTGACATTGCCAGAATAGGTTAAATGTAAAAGTAATATTGTTTTTCTTTAACTCAGCGTGCATTAACAAAAAATATAATCATTTGGCAAGAACGAAAAGAACAGGGCAGCAGAGTGGCGCAGTGGGTTAGACTTGTTGCCTCACGGCGCTGAGATCCCAGGTTCGATTCTGGGTCACTGTCCGTGTGGAGTTTGCACATTCTCCCTGTGTTTGCATGGGTTTTGCCCCCACAATCCAAAGATGTGCACGGTAGGTGGATTCGCCATGCTAAAATTGCCCCTTAATTGGAAAAAATGAATTGGGCATTCAAAATTTTTTAAAAAGAATGAAAAGAACAACCTATTTCTTCTTCCAATTTACCTATCCAGTGGCGGAATTTTCCTCCCCCCCCCACAGTGTCGGGGAATCGCCCGAGGCCGGCGTAAATCCCGTCCCTGCCGTGGCTGGAATTCTCCGCCACCCAGGAATCGGCGGGAGCAGGAATCATGCCCTGCCGATTGGCGTGCCCCCCCCCCCCCCGCGGCGATTCTCCGGCCGCGATGGGCCGAAGTCCCGCGGCTCACAGGCCTATCCAGCCGGCGGGAATTGGAGCACCTCTGTTGCCGGCGGGATTGGTGGAGCGAGCAGGGTTCTGGGGGGGGGGGGGGGCGCGGGGCGATCTGACCCCGGTGGGGTGCCCCCACGGTGGCCTGGCCCGCGATCGGGGCCCACCGATCGGCGGGCGGGCCAGTGCCGTGGGGGCACTCTTTTTCTTCCGCCGCCGCCACAGGCTCCACTATTGCGGAGGCGGAAGAGACCCCCCTACCGCGCATGCGCCGGTGGTGACGTCTGCGGCCGCTGACGCACCGGCGCATGCGCGGACCGGCGAAGGCCTTTCGGCCAGCCTCGACGCTGGGCGACAGGCACCAAAAGCCGTTGGCGCCAGCCGGCGGAACGGAAACCACTCCGGCGTGGGCCTGGGCCACTAAAGGTGCGGAGAATTCCGCACATTTGGGGAGGCCCGACGCCAGAGTGGTTGGCGCCACTCCGCTACGCCGGGACCCCCCCGCCCCGCCGGGTAGGGGAGAATCCCAGCCCAGTTTCATTTTGTTTCTTGGTGTATCTTACCATCTGCATAATAATGATAACCTTTCATTGTCACAAGTATGAAGTTACTGTGAAAAGCCCCTTGTCGCCACATTCCGGTGCCTGTTTGGGTCAGCTGGTACGGGAATTGCATGCGCGCTGCTGGCTTTGTTTTGCATCACAAACCAGCTGTCTAGCTGACTGAGCTAAATCAACTTCCCAGGGTGCATGCCATGAGACCTTTCATGCAAGGTTCCTCTTTTTTTTCAGAAACAACACGATTCTGGTTGCAAAAAAGATAAAGCCGTACAACTATAAACCTGTCAGTCTATAAATGAGCAGTCAGTCAGCTTTTAGAAGTCCTGGGGTGCAGCACGGTGGAGCAGTGGTTAGTGCTGCTGCCTCACGGCGCCGAGGTCCCAGGTTCAATCCTGGCTCTGGGTCACTGTCCATGTGGAGTTTGCACATTCTCCCCGTGTTTGCGTGGGTTTTGCCCCCACAACCCGAAGATGTGCAGACTAGGTGAATTGGCCACTCACTAAATTGCCCCTTAATTGGAAAAAATGAATTAGGTACTCTAAATTTATTTTTTAAAAAGGTGAAAGTGAATACTCCCTTCGAAAGACAAGAACAACAAGTAAGGACGAGAGCTTGGATTTGTAAAAAACAAGTCACGTCTGACATATTAAAGAGTTTTTCGAAGAAACAACAGAGTGTATCCTTAAAGGAAATGCAGTGGATGTGAATCGTACTTTTTCAAAAGGCATTTAATAATGTGCCGCACAGGAGGCTTCTTGATTAAGTTGAGGCACATATTAAAGGTAGGACAGGGGGAGAGTTAAAGGACATAAAACCGGCAGTAGTGGTTGCTGATTTTTTTCAGAATGAAGTAATGTTAATAGTGGTATCCTCAGGGGTTAGGGTTAGAATCACTGCTTTATCCAATTTAGATCAATAATATGGATTTGGGTGAAGAGGGGGCAGTATTATAATTTGACAATGACACAAAAATAGAGGACATAGTTCACTCAAGTAACTTCAGAAGATCGTTGGGCAGATTAGCAGATGGTGCAGATGAATGTCAGTTGAATGTTTTGCAGTGAGACGGTGGGTGGATACATTGTGAGAGGAAGAATAAGGTGAAGAAATAAACACTAAATGGTGAATCCTGAGAAGAAGATAAACAAAGTCAATTTCTCCACCAAGCTTCCACTGCGACCCCTCTATCCTTCGACTCCTGGAGTTCTCCAATGAAACGAGACTTGATTTTGAAGAACAGCACTTCACCTTAAAATTAGGCACTTTGTAGCCTTCCAGATTCAACATTTAATTCAACGATTTCAGATAATAACCTCTGCCCCCATTTTAATTTCCTTATCTTTCCTCATTTTCAGTTTGTATTTGGACAGCGATTGGGTGGAGAATAACTTCCGATTCCAAAATCGCGGTAGGCGTCTGTTGGTCGCCAAATCGGGATCCTCCGGCACTGCAGAAATGGCATAAATGCGCCGTTTAAGCACCGTTGGCATATAATTAGCAGCTCTGCCCTTATATTCTCTGGGGCCTCCGCAATTCACCGTCTCCGATGGGTCGAGTTCCCGACAGCGCGGTTCACTTGTGGTCTCAGCGGTCGGGAACCCAGTATGGCAGCTGCAGACTGTGTCCTGCACT
The DNA here is from genome assembly GCF_902713615.1 of Scyliorhinus canicula. Lineage (NCBI taxonomy): Eukaryota > Metazoa > Chordata > Chondrichthyes > Carcharhiniformes > Scyliorhinidae > Scyliorhinus > Scyliorhinus canicula. The sequence continues at coordinate 86,199,955 of NC_052150.1, forward strand.
GCCACAGTCGGCCAGGAGTCACGCTGCTGGCCGGGTGGGCTTCAGCAAGGGCTGGGGAACTGGTAGGGGATGGCCAGGGGGGCAGTATTTGGCAGGTGGGTTCACCGCACGGCCGGCGCCATGTTTTATGGCACAACACTGCAGGTCATCGCCATGCTCATGCGTGGCCACGAACGTGACCATTCTCCAGGTGTTTTTGTTGTAGGAGCCAGGTGTTTCAATCAGCGTTTGAATCTACTCAATTGAATCCTTTCATTTTTTTTGAAACACGTCAATTAGATCACTCCTTAATCTTCTACACTCAAGGGAATACAAGCCCAGGCTGTGCAACCTGTTGTACTGAATGTAAGAAATTGGAATATATATTGTATTATATGTATCTGATGCAGTAATGGTAGGGTGGGTTAGGGTGCTGCAGTAATATATTTTTAAAATCCTGGTTTAAAAGAAAAACAGACACTGTGGCTACAGAAGGTGCAAGTATGATGTCATAAAAGGGAGATCATCATTATTCCATCCCATGGTTATGTTTAAAACGAGACGCCTAATGGATGTTTGTTATGATTTCTGGGAGTAGACAATTAGAAACATTGTGATAAAGATGAATTAGTAATGGGAGGGGCCAGGTCTGTGGCAGTCAGTTTTGCAGTAAGTTCTCTGGAAGTTGTGAACTGAATAACAGATTCCGCAAAAGGCTGTCAGGTTGAGCACTAGGCTGACACAGACAAGAATCTGCACACTGTTTTCTGACAGAATTTCTCTGTCTCTCCAAGCAGTCGTTCAAAGGAATTCTTTATCCACAGTCTGGCAAGTATCCTGTGTTTTCTAACTTTTTTAAAAAGTGGGTTCTGACCTGTGATGGGTTTTGCCTGATTGGAGATAAATGAGGTAGCAATTAGGAATTAAAGTGTTTCATTTTATTGTTAAGCATTGTTTAACTGGTAACTGTAAGCTATATTTCTGTGCTATTGAAGGTAGTTTAATGCTGTGTTAATAATGAAGTTTGTTTTAATATACAATATCCCTATTTGTGCATTGGAATAGCTCCTAGAGCAGAGTATTCTTTCCTCACGGTTTTACAAATTTAAAAGAAAAGTAATTGGGGTTCCTGTCCGGTTTCCTAGACATTGTAGTAGGGTCCTTATAGTTTAATTCTTCTTCTTACCCTCTGGGCTAGTGCGTGGTCAATTCCAGCCCCACTTGATCCGGAGTCTCAACCCAATTGATATGAATAAATAATTATTGGAAAAAACACCCAAAGTCATTGGCCCTTGCCTGCGCAATAACTACAGTCACCAGGTTCGTAAATTTAAACACAATTGATTTTATTAATAACAATAACTAAAATTAAATATGTAGCAAACACAACAGGTTAACTATTATCCAATTCCTAACCCCCCCCCCCCCCACATTTAAACTTGCCCCATCCTCTATACACACACACAAGGCAGAAGGGGGATGTAAAAATAATAATAAAAGTAAAAAGATAAGAGTCTTTGTTTCAGATGGTTGTTTTTAGCACACCTATCCTCAATTCAGGCATTCAGTTCAAGGGTTCTATTCCCAGCCTAATGGTTTTCACTGTAGCTTCATTCATGTCCCCTCAGTTTCAGAAATACAGCAGTTGTACAGATTTACTGGAGAAAACAAAAGAAAGATAGAGAGAACAGAGAGTAGTTCCTTTCCTCTCTGAGTGTCTAGGACTCCAACTGCTTCCCCTGTCTTTCTGAAAATCATGCCCCTCAGGCAGGATCCAATCACTGCCTGTTACCGAGCAGAACACACAGTCTTTTGGCCAGTCATTGGCCACCAGCTAACCCATCGCACTGAGTCCCACCGATCTCTCGGGTGCCGACAAGCCTGAGTTCTGCTGTCTAAAGGCTAGCACAATGTTCTGTTTTGTAACTTTTGAATTCCTCACTTCCTCTGCTCGACTTAAAGACATATGTCCATTAAACATCCATGGATCAAAATGATAACAGCAAAAATAAAGAAAGGGGAAATAAAGGAATCAACAGGAAGGGCCTTTACATTCTTTTAGCCTTTGTATTGTCTGGTGAGTCTGAATTGCAAACCCTCCAAGGCAAATATATCCTTCCAATGAAGCGATGCCCAGTACTGAACACAGTACTTTATATGGGATCAATCCAGAACTTTATGTAACTATAACATAACTTACATCCATTTGTATTGCAGCCTTCTTGAAATAAAGGCCAACATTCTAATAACCTTTTAAATTATTTTTGTGCCTGTCCACTAACTTTTGTTTGCAAATTGATACCATTAATTAAAGTAACTTTATTTACATAAATTCCTGAGTCCCAAAATGATGGCCCCCGTAGCAATACTGCTTATAATGGTTAATTACCTGCTTTGCACTGGAATAGCTTTAACGGTATAAGCATATTGGAATATAATGGTAAATTAGGCTCACAACCTGTCCATTTTTAGACACAATGGAACTAGTTAGAGCACAAAAGCAAACTAGTGCAGATACTGAAAATTTGAAACAAATCCTGAAAGTGCTCGAAACACAGGTCTAGCAGCACGTGTGGAGAAAGGAACAGAAGGCTTAATTTAACAAGGGAAACTCAACCTGATCTCGACGGGAATACTAAATCATCGCACTATTTAGTAGGGGACAGACTCCCATGATCTGCTGATCGTTGGCTTACAGGTCTCTAGTACCAACCGTACCATCGGGAGATGTAGCCCGAGGCAAGATGTAAGTGGTGTGGATTGGGGACGCTCTGGTGAGAAGAGGTGGGTGGTTCAATACAAAGGGCAGAGGGGGAGGCTTCTCATAAAGTCCCTCTTTCTTGATGCCAGGTCCCTCAATTGCGCACACAGTGTCTGATAATGACAGACCGCGCCCTGCCACTAGGCTGTGGGCAAATACAACAGGCTGACCCACATGAGGAACCTGCCACTGGTAGAATGTCAACAGGGGCAAGGTAAAGTCTTTCAGTGGTGACTTGACGGATTGGCCATGATGGGAAAGCCATCCTCGACCTTTCCCACCTAGAGCTTGATTCGGTGGAGTGTGGAGAGGATGTTGGAGTCTCCACTCCAAGCCTCTCTGCCTCCCAGCCCACCACCAGGTGAGAATAAAACTCTGCCCAGACTTGAGGTTAGTGTTGCAAATTTGTGGGACGGGATTCTTCGCTTGCTGATGCTGAAAACACGATAGAGCGGAGAATAGCCTCCGACCCCAAACTGGCAGTAGGCGCCAGGGTGGGGGGAGGGGGAGAACAGGCCGAGCAACTGGGGTGCCTCCCCCACAGCACTGGGGCGATGCCCAGGCACCGACTGCCATTACGATGGCCATCTTGCTGTGCACCCACTGACCACCCACCCTGGCCCCTGGTTCTACACAGTGATACCGGCTGTATGGGTGCACCCATCCACACACCCCCGCCACAGCGCCCCAAACACCCCGCCCAACAGGCTGCCACTCACCGGGGGGACCACCCAGGGCCAAACCCACGGCAGCCCCCAGTGAGGTAAGTGCCAGCCAGCGGTGCCCCTGGCAGCAGGGACAGGCGCTAGGACCAGGGGCCCCCATGGTACCGGCCACTGATGGGGCAGGGGTGAGAGGGTGGGGGAGGGACATGTGGGGGTGGAACCCGCACTGCCAACCGGGGCCACCATAGCCCATGGAGCCTGGTTGGGCTCGGGAGCATGCGCCATGCTAACATGTTGGTCATTCACCCCCTGAAGACAGTGACATTTGGAGTTCAACCAGAAATGGTGGCCACCCTTTCAGAAATGGTCGCAGCTCTGTAAGATGCCCTGTGGCCCCATCAGCGGGGGCTGCTCAGAGAGGAGGGGGAAGCTGCGGTTGCAGAGCGGCCAGCAAAGGAAAGGGTAGCGGAGGGTTGGGCTGCAGATTGGCAGGTGACAGCCGCACAGGCTGGAGGGCCAGCTGCCCAACAGGCTGAGAAAGAGGAGGTGCCAAGGAGACACTGCATGAGGCCTTGTGTGTACCGGCACCACCAATCATTCGAGCACCTGCCGGACCAAACATGCTGTCAGAGACTCCAGATGAGCAGCTAGAAGTGCGACACATCTGCCAGATGATGGCACACCTGGCACCGCGGAGGTATGGGGGAGGACACCCTCTCCCGGTGACCATCAAGGTTACGGTCGCCATGCAGTTCTACACGACCGGGTCCTTCCAGTCGCCGAGAGGGGACCTGTCCAGGATCTCACAGACCTTGGTGCACAAGTGCATCCGCGCCATCACGGAGGCCCGATATGCCCAGGCTGCTCGGGCGTCCCAGGTGGCGTGGTGCCTCCCTGTTCTGCCCGCAGCCCACCAGATGCACCAGGGACGGGGGGGGGGAGAAGAGAGAGAATCCACGGTGCTGCGGTGATCCAGCATCTCCCCTGCAGGAGTCACTGGCACGGGTCCCATCACCCCCTCCGATGGCCCCCGGGCTACTCCATGGGATGGGGGTGCAAGCAGAGCCATCCCCTGAGGCCCCCCTATCAACTGGCACTGCCAGTCCTGGTAGCCTGCTCTGGTATTGACCAGGGTCTACACGCTCGTGCCATGGAGCACAGGGAGTGCACCATCTCCATCTGAGATTTCACCACATCACGCTGCGACTGTGCCACCACACTGTGGGTCTGTGCCACGCTGGCCAGCACCTGGCCGCCGAAGTTCCCAGCCATGGGCTACTGTGACTGGGCCCCGCTGCGGACCACCGCCGGAATTTCCAGGTGGCTCTGGCACATGGCTGCTTGTGAGATGTCAGCCCTGTCCTGGGCTTCAGCCACCACCTGAACAGAATGCCCCAGGCCTTGGACATGCTGATCCATTGCTGAACCCGCCACCCCCAGTGCCTCCACCGCAGATGCCACCCTTGCGGTGTTGGCCTGGGTGGCACGCATGACCGGCACCACCCCCAGCTTCTGTACATGGATGGATTTCTCCACCAGCGCCAGCAGGTGCTGGATGCCCGCATGCAGTCCGGGCGACATTGCCCATGCCACTGACTGCTTCTGCCACCTGCACCCAGGCTTGCCGAACAGCGGCGCCTGGCAGCCTTCCTACCGGGTCGGGGCATAGGGTCATCCTTCTCTCCTCCACAGCATCCAGGAGGGCGTCCAGTTCAGCGTCCCTGAACTGGGGTGTTGTGTGTTGGGGGGGGGGGGGGGGGGGGGTGTGGGCAAGGACCATTTAAGTGCGCCTGCGGCGTGTGAGCCTCATGTAAACCAATCACGGACCCGGTGAATCGCCCAACGTTTTCCATGGAATTGATTGCGTTCCACTTGGTAACGGCGCTCGCCCATTTCAAGTAGCTGAATCGATGCAGGTGTTGCGCTGAGTTTTCTGTTGTAAGACGCCACACATCCTCCACTGGCATCAGCACGCTGAGAAACGGAGAATCCAGCCCGTGATATTTCATAACAAAAGATTATCGACCTGAAAATTTAAGTCTATTTTTCTCTCCGCAGACGTTGCCAGACGTACTGAGTATTTCTCGCATTTTCCACTTTTAAAACTAGCTAGAATGTTTTTCCTCAGTTTGAGTTTTTTGTATTCTTGCACAGCTGAAAAAAAGGAACGACAAAGAGAGTGGGGAGTAAAGTGGAGAGTCGTAATCAAGGCCTGGCAGAATATAATATAATGAAAAGGAGCAAATGACACAGTCGCAAAACGCATAGCTTCTAAACCTCACACTTTCAGAGTGCAAGGAAGGAGAACAAATAGTTAAATGAGATGCAATTATTCCATTAAAAGTTGGAGTGTTGGTCAAATCATTATTGGTCCATTTATTTGGTGTCCAGTGCTTTTTGTATATTTGTTTCAATCTGATCTCTACAGTCTGTGTACACATTGCATACCTGAGATTTCATAGATTGTCAGTAGGAGTTTTTAATTGTTTAGCTTTAGCATATACTACGTGCGTGGGTTTCCTCCGGGTGCTCCGGTTTCCTCCCACAGTCCAAAGATGTGCGGGTTAGGTGGATTGGCCATGCTAAATTGCCCGTAGTGTCCTAATAAAAGTAAGGTTAAGGGGGGGTTCTTGGGTTACGGGTATAGGGTGGATACGTGTGTTTGAGTAGGGTGATCATGGCTCGGCACAACATTGAGGGCCGAAGGGCCTGTTCTGTGCTGTACTGTTCTATGTTCTATGTAAAGAGAATACTCAATAAGGTGAGAAAGCCCCAGTTAAAATACGGAGACATCAAAGTTCAACGCCATACTGCTGAAACTTTCTGTGCTGCACCCCCACCCCCCCCAACACCCACTCCCTCACCACATATCCACCCCTCACCTCCCTCAGCCCCGTACCCCCAGGCCCGCTGTCTAATCATACATGTCGTCTTGTGTCTTACAGGACCTGCCGGAGATGGGGCCGATCCATCCGGAGACCAAACCCCCAGCCAGTGGCAGAGCCGGTGCCCCTAGACGGCCGAGCACTGACGAGGAGAGCAGCCCGAACACCAGCCCTCCGGGTCGAAGACACTGTCTGCACCCTCATTTCAATACTTCTGATGTGGGCTGTGCTAGATGTGATTGCCTCCACCCTGATTGTCAGCATAGGTTGTCAGCATGATAAAGGACCATCTTCCGGAGGTGTGCAGGAGCCGTCTTCCAGAAGGGTGCAGAGATGGCAGAGGATGATGTTGTTCAGCGTCTCACACTGATTTAGTACCAGCGGTGACGTTTTCTCTTTTAATGCTCTGACTGTTACCCTGAACCTCACACAGCTGAACAGCCATTCAGCAGCAGGGAGGAATCCTCTTCGGCATTCTTTAAAGGGATCAACAATCACTTACAGTTTTGTTGTTGATTGATTTCCACTGACTGCTGTCGAATTAGTAGAAGTGTTTGGTAATTTGCACTGGTAAAATTGCTGATGTCAACAGGGAGTGTTGTTGTATGTAGAATCATAGAATGGTTACAGCACAGAAGAAGGTCATTCAGACCATCTGGCAGGATCCCCCTGGTGAGTTTGGTGGCGAGGGACATTCAATCAGCCAGGAGGGTGGTGGGTGGGCACCCCATCACCTTCTTGCCTCCACCCTGATTAAGGCCAGGAGGCAAGACCTGTCAATAGCCTTCCTGACCCCATTACCAAATTAGTGCTCACTTAAGGCCCCCAGTTCTGTTGGTATTAACCCAGCAGTAGGTGGTGTGCTACCGTTTAGGAACAATGACGAGCAAATAGTGGCTTGTTTCCTTGCAGCTGTCTAGTGGCAGTCCCTCAAATAAAAGCCAGTGCCTCATTGAGGGACCTAGCATGGGGAAGGGGGGTCCTGCTGGAAGCCGTGCCCCTGCCCTTTCTGCCAATCCCCACCACACCCTCCTCTGTGACCCCGCCCCTTAACTGCCCCCCCCCCCCCTCCCCAGCACCATCACTCTCCTGGGGCCTGGCTCCCTCCTCGATCTGGGACCCTGTGTAGTACCGGCAGTAGCCACCATCTCCCTGGTGGCATTGCTCAGTACAGAAACATTGCAGGTTTCTGATTGGCCTGAAGGTTTTGGTGGGCAGGGCTCCCACCCCTGGGGCCATTGATCCATAGAAAGCCCTGACACCGGCTTGTTAAGTGCTTTATTGGCACAAGATCCAGCGGGCCTTCCCCAGATGAGGCAATGTGTGGGTCTCGCCATTTCTCTAACCAGCAGCCAAGTCACCTCCACAAGACTCCACCCATTGTTTGCGCGGCAGTTCTCTGCAAGAACATTCAACTAGTCTCATCTCCCTGCCCATTTCCAGCACACACATTTGCATCAGAAAATTATCCAATTCTCTTTCAGAATGCTTTTGCAGAATAACCTCAAGCAGCGGTGGATTTAGAAGGCCCATCTTCAAACTGAACCATCTCAGCGAGGACCACAACAGTTTGGGTTCATTGGCTATCAGGCAACAGTAAGAACACTGGAGGAGTGACAGTGGTGGGAGGACCAATGCTGGCATCTGAGTGAGGACAACTGGTCTATGCTTCACAGAGCCACTGCCATTTTTGGGCCTGATCAAAATCCAGTCTTACTGATCGGGACAATTGGTACAACCTCCTCCTAGCTGGGGTATGGATTTTAATCTAAATCTAAACTCATTGAATGAAAATGCTCTTCAACCAGAATGGGTTGTACACTGAGTGAACACGAACAAGGTTCATGAACATGAACAGCAGTTCCGTGTGATTGCGAATCAACCTGATAAAATTAACCATAATTTAACAGTAATCAGCACAAATGTCATCCAGGCTCTTCTCTTGAGGAAAATAAAATATTGAAATGAGTGCAGGAGAGTCGACATTACTGAGATTAGATTCAAGGCATGTCTTTTATGAAATACCTGACCAGGGACCACCTGATGCTGACAGAGGTGCAAAAATTGAAAAAGCACTTAATTCCTCAGCATATCAATCAACTAAACCTGAACTCTGCTGTTTTTGTCAACAAACCTTGCAGAATCTCAAATTGGAATATTGCTCTATTATTATGATCTACCCATCTGTGAAATGTTTCCTCACCTGGGAGAATTTATCAGTTTTAAGTGATTACTAATCTGCCTAATGAGAAACCTCTGCTCATTTCTCCAGGCTATGATAGCTTGTGTTCCTCTTCAGTTGCTCATAGGAACATTCCGTTTTTAACTTCAATGAGCAATATGACGAGAGAAAATAATAAAATCAGGGTATTTCCCATTGCCTTCCTCATGTCTGCTTCAAAGGAAACACAAGATCTCTTCTTGAATGATGCTCTGTCTTTAAGCAACTGTTGTCCTTCTAAATTCTAGTTCTTCTCCATTATCACCAAAAATTCACTGGTTCCGCCCTTGAATGGAATGTTGGCCTTTATTGCAAAGGTGGGGGGGGGGGGGGGGGGTGGAGTCTTTTTTATTTGTTCATGGAATGTGAGCGTCACAGCCTGTGCCAACATTTATTGCCCATTCCTAATTGCCCATGGAGGGCAGTTAAGGGTCAACCACATTGCTGTGGGTCTGCAGTCACATGTAGGCCACACCAGGTAAGGATGGCAGATTTCTTTTCCTAAAGGACATTAGTGAAGCAGTTGAGTTATTAAGACAATTGACAAAGGTTTCATGGTCACCATTAGACTTTTAATTCCAGATTTTTATTGAATTCAGATTTCACCATTTTAGTGGCGGGATTTGAACCTGAGCATTACTCTGGGTCTCTGGTTTACTAGTCCAGTGACAATACCACTACGCCACAAAAGTGTGAAACTCTTGTTATTATTGCACAAGCATTGGAGAGATTGCACCTAGTGAACCGCATGCAGTTTTGGTCTCTTTACTTAAGGAGGCATTTACTGGCATTGGATGAGATTCAGAGAAGGATTACTCTGCTGAGTCCCTGGATGAAGGGGTTGGCTAACGAGGAAAGATTACTCATTGAAATTCAGAAGAATAAGAAATGATCTTTGAAACATAAAATTCGGAGGGAACTTGACAGGGTAGACATGAAGAGAACATTATCCCTTGTGGGGAATCTAAAACTTGGGGCCACAGTTTCAAAATAAGGGGCGGGATTCTCCGACCCCCCGCCAGGTTGGAGAATCGCCGGGGGTCGGCGTGAATCCCGCCCCCGCCGGCTGCCAAATTCTCCGGCACCGGAGATTCGGCGGGGGCGGGAATCGCGCCGCACCGGATGGCGGCCGCTCGCAATGGCCCCCCCTGCCGATTCTCTGACCTGCGATGGGCTGAAGTCCCGCTCATTCTATGCCGGTCACGCTAGCGTAAATTGGACTAGGTCCCTTACCGGTGGGACCTGGCGGTGCGGGCGGGCTCTGGCGCCCTGGGGGGGGGGGAAGTACGGGGCGATCTGGACCCAGGAGGGTGCCCCCACGGTGGCCTGGCCCGTGATCAGGGCCCGGAATCTCCGCACCTTCGGGGTGGCCTGAGGCCAGAGTGGTTCACACCACTCCATCCCGCCAGGCCCCCCCTGCCCCGCCGGGTACGGGAGAATCCTGCCTAAGGTGTCTACCATTTACAACAAAGACTAAGAGGAATTACTCTCTCAGAGGGTCATTAATCTTCCACAGAGAGACGTGATGCATTTTAGTAGATCAAATCAGGGCAGGACATATTCAGATAATGGTAGGGAGTTGGGGAGAGTTACAGAACAGAGCGATCTAGGGGTACAGGTTCATAGCTCCTTGAAGGTGGAGTTGCAGCTGGACAGGGTGGTGAAGAAGCATGCCAGCTTTTATTAGTCAGAATATTGAATAAAGGAGTTGGGACGTTTTGTTGAAGTTATACAAGACATTGGTAAGACCACACATGGAATACTGTGTTCAGTTCTGGTCACCCTATTATAGGAAGCATTTTGTTAAAATAGAAAGGGATCAGGGAGATTCATGGGGATGTTACCAGGACTTGATGGTCTGAGTTATAAGGAGAGGCTGGATAGGCTGAGATATTTTTCCCCGGAGTGTCGGGGGCTTAGGGGTGATCTTATAGAGGTCTATAAAATACTGAGGGGCATAGATAAGGTAGATAGTCAACATTTTTTCCTAAAGGTAGAGGAGTCTAGAACTAGAGGGCATAGGTTTAAGGTGAGAGGGGAGAGATACAAAAGAGACCAGAGGGGAAACGTTTTCACACAGAGGGTGGTGAGCATTTGAAATGTGCTGCCAGAGGCAGTGGTAGAGGCAGGTACAATTTTGTCCTTTAAAAAGCAGTTTGACAGTTATATGGGCAGGATGGATATGGAGGGATATGGGCCAAATGCAAGCAAGTGGGACTAGCTTAGTGATAGAAACTGGACGGCACGGACAAGCTGGGCCAAAGGGCCTGTTTCTATGCTGTAAACATCTATGACTCCAAGTGGAAGTGATTGAATATATTCATGGCTGTGTTAGATATCATGATGAGAGCGGTGCAGAGTGATGGGGAGAAAGTTAGGAAGGCGGGTGGGGTGAAGGAAAGGAGAATGTGGGGAAGACATCGAGCTGGCAGTGGATCTAAGCTATGAGTGTGACTAGTGTCATGGCAATTGACTGAAATAGTACATGAAGATTCTTGATGGTAGACTTGCTAAACACAAGAAACATCAAGGAGTGGGTGGAGAATCAAGATCAATTTTACAGGAGGAGTACCTGAAAGGAGGATAGAAAAAGAGTATTAAGACAAATATAAATACTTCATAAGAAAACATGCAATGTTGCAAAGCAACAATAGCAGCAATATTGATAAATTAGGGGATGAGCAAAATCGTGGCAAATGCACTTCGAAGTTGGCAAAGATGAGATCATCCAGTTTTAGGTATTAAAAGGATAGAACAGAGCACTTTCTAAAACTGAGAGATGTGGAGCTCCAAAGAGACTTGGGGTTCAGGTACGTAGATCATTAAACTGTCATGAAGAGGTACAGAAAATAATTAAAAGGGCTGATAGAAATCTGGCCTTTAGATCTAGAGCAGGTGTTTTCAAACTCAGCGTCCCGACCCACGAGTGGGTGTTGGGCTGGTGTCGGGAGGATCGTGGAACGATCGGTTGTGGATTTCCCGATCGCAGGAAGAAGTCCCCAACAGACGTGACTGGTCGTTAAAATTGCCGGCCGCGGTCAGTCCCCGATTGGTTACGGTGTTTCAAAGGCCGGATGGCGCGAGGCTGTGCTATGTGCTGGTCACCGCGTGGGCATGGGGGGGCTAGCGACAGGGGCTGACAGGCGTCCCCAAGGACACATGATGCTAATGGTTGTGGTCCCAGTTTGGAACTCCGCTCTGTTGCTCGCCCTCTGCGCACTACTCGGCTTGTCCCCCATCACCGATCGGCAGTATGCGACCTGCGGCTCCGTGGTCAAGCTGCTGAACGGCCGGCACAATATCTGCTTGCACTCCCACAATGTGAAGTATTGGTCGGGATGTGTCAGCACAGTCTGTGATTGGGATGGATGCAGCTACTGGACAGTGACAGGGAAACCAGGCCAGGTTTGTTAGCCATTAATACCAATCAAACGAGGCCAGTCAATATGGCTGACACATGTCAACACTGGAAGAAGCCTACACAGTCATCACTTTGTGTTGCCCTCCCTGGAAACCAGGATGTAAGTGCTTTTGGTCAGAATGGAGAGGAGATGACTTGGATGTTAGGACAGTGCAATGCAATGGAACCAGTAAGAAATATTGTGATATTGTGTGTGTTTGACAAGTTACTTCATCTCGTCTAAAGTCATAGTTTGTAAAGTAAAAACAAGATTGTACTTTTTTCTATACTTGTTTAAATTTCTAAAGAAATGGGAATATATTAAAAACAAAGTTAGTGTGTAAATATAAGGAACCGTATGTTCAAAAAATATGTTGGAAAAATCAGGTATTGGAAATCAAGTTTTTAAAAAAAATGCCAGTGGCGACCGGCCAGAGGCAGCTGCAGAGAGACGGCATCGTGCCCAGCATGTATGCTGCGCCACGCACCCTGGACATCAGGGCTTTGGGTGCAAAATCATAGAGGCAAGATTGCTCCATTTTGTAGCTGCCAGCAAGCATGCAACAGGACTGTGTGAAGAACTGAAGATGGATTATTTTTTAATAATGAAGAGAGGGCCAGATAGAAACTGGCCAGGAGCTCACAACTGAATCTGCTGGAGAGAGCTTCTTAGGAGAGTCCACGGTAGGACAAAGCAGTACTGGTGTGAGCTGTGACAGAAACAACAGCAATGAAACAACGACTTGTACAAAATGGTACAATTCTGCACACTGCAAAACAATGACAAGACTACAAATATGCCATGGGATGACAACGAATCGCACAAACTCACATCTGCTCCAGAACAAGAACACCAGCTTTCAAGGCAGATGACATAATAAATTGATACCACAAGCACAGAAAAAAGTCCATGTCAGTCAACATCAGTTGTTCGACCATGCAAAAAACCATGGGATGACGTATTGGTTACATAAAATAACAAGGAACACCAACAACATTCACAACGGCGTTGCAATATCAATATCACCACGTCAACAACAACAAAAGAAAAAACTCTGAACAAATTCATCAAGTTTGGACTCACAAATATTTTTATTAAGATTGGACTCATAAATATAAATTGGCTTTGTAAAATATCCAATAGCACCATCACTTGTATAGATACACATATCATAAGTAACTGTTTGTATAATTTTCTTTAACGATGTACAGAAAATATGTAAAGAAAAAAGGGGGGATGTGGTGATTGCAGATCTGACTAGATGCAATACAACTGAGCAAGCACTAGAGGGAGCACGGGAGAGCTATATATACACAGGGACAGGAAGTGACAACACACTTCACGGAAGGCAGAACTCGTAGCAGGACACAGACACACAAGCAGGCAGCATTTGAGGTAGCCGTAAGTTAAGCTCTGAAGAGAGAACAAATTCACAATAAAGCATCTTCTCCACATTTGAGACTACGAGCTTTATTAAGACACGTGGAACAACACATATACAAGGCACAAGTCAAGAGTGTGATGGAATACTCGCTACTTGAATGGATGAGTCAGCACCACCAACACTCAAGAATGGATGTGCCTACTCGGTTTCCAGAGGCCATTCCAGTATGCAATGTTACAGCTAGAAAGATTGTGGAGGAGTTACTTAAATTCTTTACTAGATATGGACTACCCACAGAAATACAATCGGATCAAGGATCAAATTTTACCTCCAGGTCGTTCAAAGAAGTTATAAATAGCTTAGGAATAAAACAATTTAAATCAACTGCGTACCATCCAGAATCACAGGGAGCGTTAGAAAGGTGGCATCAGACATTAAAGACAATGTTGAGGGCTTATTGTCAAGATTATCCAGAGGATTGGGATAAAGGAATTCCATTGTACTGTTTGCAATTAGGGATGCACCTAATGAGTCAACCCAATTCAATCCTTTTGAACTAAATTTGTGGTCATGAGGTAAGAGGACCACTTAAATTGATGAAGGAAAAATTGGTAAGTGAGCAGACGGAACTTACATTATTAAATTACATGTCAAATTTTAAGGAACGATTAAATAGAGCAGGGGAATTAGCTAGACAACATTTAAAAGTTGCACAAAATGTGACGAATTGGTCGCGGACAAGAAAGCAATAGCTCGTAGTTTTGCCAGCGGAGATAAAGTTTTAGTATTGTTACCAGTGGTAGGTGAACCTTTAAAAGCAAGGATTTGTGGACCTTATCAGATTGAAAGGAAATTAAGTGAGGTGAATTACGTGTTAAGAACGCCATATAGAAGGAAAACTCACCGAGTGTTTCATGTGAATATGCTTAAAAGGTACTTTGAAAGGGAAGGAGAGCAAAAGGAGGAGGTTTTAATGATTCTAACTCAAAGTGAAGAACCAAATCCAGATGACCGAATTTGACATCCCTCAAATTAAATTGGAAAACGAGGATGTTCTTAAAAATTGGGGTAAATTGTTGAGTTACCTTCCAGAAGAAAAATGAACTGATCTGAAAGGGTTGTTGATATCACATGGGCAAGTTTGTGGAGATAAATTGGAAAGTACTAAAATGGCTATACATGATGTAGATGTGGAAAATGCTGTTCCAATTAAACAACATCCATACAGACTTAACACTTTACAATTGGCACAGGTTATCAAGGAAATTGAAAGTATGCTTAAAAATGGCATAATTGAAGTGGGTTGCAGCCAATGGAGCTCACTCATAGTGATGGTACCGAAACTGGTCCCAACGGTTGTGTGTGGACTATAGAAAAGTTAATGCATTAACAATAACGGACTCTTATCCTATCCCACATTTGGAGGATTGTGGGACAATCAGCTTTTATTTCCGAACTGGATTTACTTACAGGTTACTGGCAAGTATCCTTATCTGAAAGGGCGAAGGAAATTTCAGCTTTTGTGACTCCAGATGGTACATACCAATTCAAAGTTATGCCATTTGGCATGAAAAACTCCCTAGCCACATTTCAACGGTTAACTAACAAAGTTGTTTCAGGATTGCCCTATTGTGCGGTATACATCGATGATCTGTTATTTTCAGTCAGACATGGAAAGGACATTTAAAGCATCTGATGGAGTTATTCGATCAACTTCAGGGGGCGGGTTTGGTGGTAAACCTAGCCAAAAGTGAATTTGGAAAAGCCCAAGTCCTTGGCCATACAATCGGATAGGATCGAATGGTCCCACGGGATGTGAAAACAAAAGTTATTGGTGAGTTTCCAATACCCTCGACACGAAGGGAAATAATGCGATTTCTTGGCATGAGTGGATTTTACCAGAAATTTGTGACAAATTTTAGCAGTGTGGTCGCTCCACTGACGGACTTGTTAAAGAAGCGTAACATATTCCAGTGGACAGCAGAGTGCCAACAGGTGTTTCACTGCCTGAAGGCTGAGTTGACCAATGCTCCTGTGTTGGCGAATTACAAGCGGCTCTTATACTCAATCCCCCTGTTAATAAAAGCCAACACACCATACGCCTTCTTAACAACCCTATCAACCTGGGTGGCAACTTTGAGGGATCTATGTACGTGGACCCCAAGATCCTTCTGTTCCTCCACACTTCCAAGAATCCTGCCTTTAACCCTGTATTCAGCATTCAAATTCGACCTTCCAAAATGAATCACTTCACATTTATCAAGGTTGTACTCCATCTGCCACTTCTCAGCCCAGCTCTGCATCCTGTCAATGTCCTGTTGAGACCTGCAACAACCCTCAACCCTATCTACAACTCCACCAACCTTCGTGTCATCGGCAAACTTACTAACCTACCCTTCCACTTCCTCATCCAAGTCATTTATAAAAACCACAAAGAGCAGAGGTCCCAGAACAGATCCTTGTAGGACACCACTGGTCACCGACCTCCAGGCGGAAAACTTTCCACCCACTACCACTCGCTGTCTTCTATCGGCCAGCCAATTCTGTATCCAGACAGCCACATTTCCCTGTATCCATGCCCCCTAACTTTCTGAATGAGCCTACCATGGGGAACCTTATCAAATGCCTTACTGAAATCCATATACACCACATCCACTGCCCGACCTTCATCAATGTGTCTCGTCACATCCTCAAAGAATTCAATGAGGCTTGTGAGGCATGACCTGCCCCTCACAAAGCCATGCTGACTATCTTTAATCAAACTATGTTTTTCTAAATAATCATAAATCCTATCTCTCAGAATCCTTTCCAATATTTTGCTCACCACAGATGTAAGGCTGATGGGTCTGTAATTCCCAGGGATTTCCCTGTTCCCTTTCTTCAATATGGGAACAACATTCACCTCCCTCCAATCATCTGGTACTACTCCAGTGGAGAGTGAGAATGCAAAGATCATCGCCAATGGCGCAGCAATCTCCTCCCTCGCTTCCCGTAGTAACCTTGGGTATATCCCATCAGGCCCAGGGGACTTATCTATCCTGATGCTTTTCAAAATTTCCAGCACATCCTCCTTCTTAATATCAACCTGTTCGAGTCTATTAACCTGGTTCACACTGTTTTCATGGGCAACAAAGTCTCTCTCTCCAGTGAATACTGAAACAAAGTATTCATTTCGGGCCTTCCCCATCTCTTCGGACTCTAGGCACAAGTTCCCCCCACTATCCATGATCGGCCCTACTCTCACTCTGATCATCATCTTATTTCTCACATAAGTGTAGAACGCCTTGACGTTTTCTCTAATCCTTCCCGCTAGGGCTTTTTTATGCCCCTTTCTAGCTCTCCTCAGTCCATTTTTATGCCCCTTTCTAGCTCTCCTCAGTCCATTTTTGAGTTCCTTCCTGGCTACCTTGTAACCCTCTAGAGCCAAGCCAGATCCTTGCTTCCTCAACATTACATAAGCTTCCTTCTTCCTCTTGACTAGAAGCTCCACTTCTCTTGTCATCCAAGGCTCCTTCACCTTACCATTCCTTCTTCGTCTCAGTGGGACAAAACAATTCAGCACTCGTAGCATGTGCTCCTTAAACAATCCCCACATTACTGTTGTGCATTTCCCCAAGAACAATTGTTCCCACTTTATGCTCCTCAGCACCTTTCTAATAGCAATATAATTTCCCCTCTCCCAATTAAGTACTTTCCCATACTGTGTGTTCCTATCCCTCTCCATGACTATGGTAAAGGTCAAGGAGTTGTGGTCACTGTCACCAAAATGCTCTCCCACCGAGACATCTGACACTTGGTTCGTTGCCGAGCACCAAGTCCAATATGGACTCCCCCCTAGTCGGCCTATCTACATATTGAGTCAGGAATCCTTCCTGTACACACCTGACAAAATCTGCTCCATCCAAACCATTTGCACTAAGGAGGTTCCAGTCAATATTAGGGAAGTTGAAGTTACCCATGACAACAACTCTGTTACTTTTGCACTTTTCCAAGATCTGACACCCAATCTGTTCCTCTATCTCTCTGCTGCTATTGGGGGGTCTATAGAAAACTCCCAACAAAATGACTGCTCCTTTCTTGTTTCTGACTTCCACCCATACTGACTCAGTAGACAAACCCTCCTCAACTACCTCCTTTTCTGCAGCTGTGGTGCACTGCCTAATTAACAGTGCCATTCCCCCTCCTCTTTTACCTCTCTCCCTATTCTTCTTAAAACATCTAAACCCCAGAACATCTAACAACCATTCCTGTCCCTGTGAAATCCATGATTCCGTAATGGTCACAGCATCGTAGTTCCAAGTACTGATCTATGCTCTAAGTTCATCTCCCTTATTCCTGACACTCTTTGCATTGAACCAGACACACTTTAACCCATTCCACTGAGTACAACTTTGCCCTATCAACTGTCTATCCTTCCTCACAGATTTGTTGCATACTATTTCTGCCTGTTCAACAGCTACCCTATCCTCTGATCCATAGCTCTGGTTCCCATCCCCCTGCCAAACTAGTTTAAACCCTCCCGAAGAGATCTAGCAAACCTCCCACCCAGGATATTGGTGCCCCTCCAGTTTAGGTGCAATCCGTCCATCATGTGCAGGTCCCACCTTCCCCAGAAGATATCCCAATGATCCACATATCTGAAGCCTTCCCTCCTGCACCAGCCCTGTAGCCACGTGTTCAGCTGCACTCGCTCTCTGTTCCTTGCCTCACTTGCACATTGCACCGGTAGCAATCCTGAGATCACTACTCTGCTTGTCCTGCTCTTTAGCTTCCAACCTAACTCCCTAAAATCATTTTTTAGATCCTCATCCCTTTTCTTAGCTATGTCGTTGGCGGTTTATGTGCACCACAACTTCTGGTTGCTCCCCCTCCCCCTTAAGAATCCTGTAGACTTGATCCGAGACATCCCTGGCCCTGGCACCCAGGAGGCAACATACCTTCCGGGAGTCTCGCTCGCGACAACAGAATCTCCTATCTATTCCCCTAACCATTGAGCCTCCTATCACTATTGCTTTTCTATTCTCCCCCCTTTCCTTCTGAGCCACAGAGCCAGACTCAGTGCCAGAGACCTGGCCTCTAGGGCCTTCCCCCGGGAGGTCATCCCCCCTAACAGCATCCAAAACGGTATACTTGTTTTGAAGGGGAACGGCCACGGGGGATCCCTGCACTGTCTGCTTGTTTGTTTTCTTTCCCCTGACTGTAACCCAGCTACTCTTGTCCTGTACCTTGGGTATGGCTATCTCCCTGCAACTCTTCTCTATTACCCCCTCTGCCTCCCGGATGATCTGAAGTTCATCCAGCTCCAGCTCCAGTTCCCTAACATGGTCTCTGAGGAGCTGGAGTTGGGTCCACTTCCCGCAGGTATAGTCAGCGGGGACACCGGTGGTGGTAATTTTTCAGGTCGTGGGGATCTATTTCCCTTTAAACTCATCAATTTCCCCAACATCCTTTCCCTACTAATACTGATTTCCTTCAGTTTCTCCCTCTCACTAAACCCTGTGTTGTCCAACATTTCTGGTATTCTATTTGTGTCCTCCTTTGTGGAGACAGTATCAAAATATGCATTTAGTTGGTCAGACATTTCTTTGTTCCCCATTATAAATTCCCCTGTTTCTGACTGTAGGGGACCTACATTTGCCTTCACCAATCTTCTTCTGTTCAAATACCTATAGAAACTCTTACAGTCAGTTTTTATATTCCCCGTAAGCTTACTCTTGCACTCTATTTTGTAAGGTATGTTTCTATGAATATGACAATGTCAGGCTGTTGTTTCACTAGCCTCTGAAACAGTGCTCCCATCTGTGGCACAGGTCCCCAAATGTTTGTGAGAAGAACTTTGCCAGGTTGACTGGGCTTCGTGTACCTTTTCCTTATTTTGTGCATATGTCAATGCCAAGTTATCATCCTGGCTGTAGTCTTGTCTGCAACAGTTTGAGACAACTGTGTGGCTTGTTAGTCCATCTGAGAGGGAGTTAACCATATTATGTGGCTCTGGAGCCATGTATGAGTCAAAACGGATAAGGGCAACAGGATTGCTTTCCTGAAGGATATTACTGAACCAGAAGTGTTTTTATGACAATCCAATAGTTTCATGATCACTATTACTAATACTAACTTTTATTCCAAATTTATTTCATTAACTGAATTTAAATTGCCAAGCTGCTGCTTTGAGATTTAAACTTGCGTCTTTGGATCATTAATCCAGGTCTTTGCAGTGCTTGTCCAGTTATTGCAATGCAGTATCCCATTAAGAGTGCCTTTAACTACTGTTTTGGTTATGTGGTTAATTTATTGGGTTTGCTGACTTGACCTTTAGAACATTGTGACTACCACGAATCCAATGTATTTTTAAAGTTACTTCTTATCAATTTCAACACTATTCATAAAGTATGTATGTTGTCCCTCTTTCCTTTCTCCTTGTAATGTTTTACACATAGCTGTAATAAATATTATCTTCCATTGTTCAGCCCACTTGTATTTTTGTATAATATATTCTTCAATTTCATTGCCCCTTTGAATTAAGTCTAATCTGCACATTTGACCAATTTACATTACTCTTGTAATAATAAACTCAGAGGCCTCACACACCAGTAAATGTTTCTCATCTTCCTGAACTTACCTGACTAACCATACCCACCACATTATATTGTTCAGTGAGTTACTCATTCAAATCCAATTGTGCCCTGAATCCCCACAGCTTTGAGCTCCATTATGAATCTTTTACTCTTTAAATTTAACAAATGCCTTTTGCAAGTATAAGTAATAGAGTTTACCAGAATCAACTTGGGTTATTACTTCCTTGGGAAAATCGAGGGATTTCTTTCCAATTTAAAGTCATGTTGACCGCTGTTTACTAGTTAACTGATGATCTTCAAGTTTACGCCTGATGATCAATTCCATTATTTTAACTGGATTGATGTAAATCTAATGGTTCTCTGATTGCTCCAGAGACATGTTCACAATGACTGTGAATGCCTCTCCCTCCTGCCTCTGTACACTGAGGTAAAAGTTAGCTAATCCAGGAAATTTTCTTTTAAATTCTTCAAGCTCATCTAGAACTTCAGTCTCATTTGTGTTAAAGTTGTAAAATGCACCCTTTCTTGTTGGGAAGGAAGGCATGATATTCACTCTGATGAAGTAATCACTCAGAATATTTACCATCTTGTGCTCATTATCAGTTACAAGTCAATTTATATAGGTTAATGTTCTCACCTGTTCCCTGATTTTGTTAAACAGAAAAAAATATTTTGCTGTTACACTTTGCCTCTGCATCTGCTTTTTTCAAGGTTTATCTCAGTTGCTCTGCTCACTCTACATTTGTTTCTGCTTGCTAATATCTTCATCCCTATGAACTCCTTCGCTCTGAAGGATCTGTAGAGCGAGATTCTTTGGCTGCCCTGCGGCGCGTTTCTTGGTGGCAGGATCTTTTGGTCCTGCCGCTGTCAATGGGATTTCCCAATAAATCCACCCCACCCCATCCGGAAATCTGTGGCAATCCGTGTGCCATTGGTGAGCTTGGAAGATCCCACTGGCGTGAACTACCAGAAGATCTCATCTGTAGTATTTTTCCCTTTTAATTTGTTCCTTCCTTTTCCTCTTATGGGTGAATCCAAAACTAGGGGACACTGTTTTAAAGCTAGGAATCAGCCTTTTAGGACAAAGATGAGGAGAACTGTTTTCTCTCGGCGGTGGGGGGGGGGGGGGGGGGGGGGGCTTTGCAATTCTCTGCCTGAAAAGGTGGTGGAGGCGAGGTAATTGAATATATTTGAGGCGTAGGCAGATGGATTCTTGTCAGGCAAGGGAATCAATGGTTATTGGGGGTAGATGGGTATGTGGAATTCAAAACACAAATAGATCAGCAATGATCTCAGAGTGGTGCAGCAGGCTCAAGGGACCGTTTGGCCTACTCTTGCTCTTATTTTGTACATTCGTATTTTTTAAAGGCTGTTTCATTTGTGTTCTATGTTGAACCATCAACAAACTTTGTTTGCCAATCTATTTTCTCAGTTTTTCCCACGTCTTTTTAAATTCAGTCAGTTTAAATTTAGAAACCTGGGTCCTGAACTTCCTAAGATAATATTTCAGATCATTGTGGTGATATGAAGCATAACACAACAATGATGCCAAAATAGTTCTGTAATCACTGTTCCTCAGGGATGCTTTGACCTTTGTGCTTTCTTGTACGTTAATTGGATCTTTGACCAGGTCAAAATGATGACAGTCTTTAATGGCTAGCCTGATGCTCTGAGTCATGGCGCAGTCATGCACTACATTAACAACTACATTAACTCTGCATCTAAAGCATTTGGATTTCGGACACAGTACTGCTTTCTTCACTGATATTTTTAAACAACTGACAAGTGCTTAAACTGCAGCTGTCCCTTCTGTATACTTTCTTACGTTACAACAGTGGCACACTTCAAAAGTACTAATTGGCTATACAATATTTTGGAACATTCCAGAAGTCATAAAGGATACAATGTAAATGCTAGTCTTTCTTTTCTAATATTAACGCAGGACAATTTTCCAGTGTTTTTGGGAATGTAAAGTTCCTGACAGACCTCCTTCTAAGTGTTGCCAATGGTTGATCTTGTGTTGCCCTGGATCGGTGGCAGGCTGCCACATTCTTTACTTTTTGTGCAAATTTGTAGTACTCCACCAAATTTCAAAAGGTTATCAGTTGGAATCTCCACATTCTAAGCAGAGAAGCAAGATATTTGAATTCTTAATTCTTTTGGAATACATTTTGCACTGCATATCCATGAATAAACTTTGAAAAGTTTTTTCAGCAAATCAGGATATCTTGGGCAAGATTTAACGCCCAAAACAGAGTCTCATTTTGTGCGTGAATAGCATGATGTTTCTCAGCTCCTGCAGTGCCGAAAATGACCCCACAATGGCTTCTTTTTTAACCTAGGCAAGGAACTCCCTACCGAGACTGCACTTAACTCACTTCCTGTATCAATGAGCTCAGCTCATCAGCGAGGAGACGATTGGGGGCCATTTTAAAATCTCTTGACACGCCACTGCAAACTCCAGACCCCCTCCCCAACATCCCAACTCACTCCACCTCAGAAGAGCAGGGCACCCACAGGCCCGATCCCTGGCACAGACAACCTGACACCTGGCACCTTGGCACTGCCAGCATGGCATCACGGTAGTGCCAAGGTGGCAGTGCCAAGGTGTCTGGGTGGCAGCAGGAGTGGCAGTGTGCTACCCTGCCCAGAGCGCAACTACTTGGGTATCTCCGATGGCCTCAGAGCCCCCCCCGGTGCCATTGTGCCTGGTCCACGGTTATGTGTGCTAGTGCTAAAAGGCGTCATGGTGAGGTCTCCCAGGATCGGGCGTTCATTCCCGGGCACTGGGAGAATCCAGTGCAGGTGTATTTAAATGAGTCTAACGGCTCACTTAAATATTTAAATCTCATGAGATCTCACAAGGCGTTCCAAGCATCGCAAATCCCGCAAGATTTAATGTCTTTGTCGCGTCCCCGAATCCAGCTCGATGAGGCTATTCGATCGCCACCCCCTTATGACAAGTTGAGCCAGTATCCAGATTGCATTGAGGATTTCAGATAATTTTGCTTTTTGGATACAGGAGTAGGCCTGCTTATATTAAAATAGCCAATGCCTAGGCTGGTTATAGTTAAAGTAAATAAAGTGGCTCCAAATAGGAGATGTATCACTGAATAATGAATACAGGGTACCTATAATAATTTTACCATCTGCGGCCCTGCGTGTAGGAGAGAGTTCGCAAAGCAAACAGTGTAGACAAAAATCGTAAAATGCACAGTGCAGACAAACAACTAGAATTCCTGTGCTAAACGTTGGGTGTGGTTGGTGAGGTTTGGGTTGGCTCGAGTCAGAGACTTCATTTACGAAATGTCAGGTGTGTTTGATGAGGTTCATGCTGGCTTGAGTCAGAGACCTCACGTACAATAGGTCAGGCTTGGTCGGCGAGGATTTTGTCAGCTCGGATCAGACTTCCTGTACTAAAAATCAGGTGCAGTCAGGATTATGTCAGCTTGGGTAAGGGAATTCCCATGATAAAGGCCAGGTGCAGTCAGTGAAGGGTCAAGTCGGCTCGGGTCAGAGACTTTCTGCGCTAAAAGTCGGATGGAGTCGGTGAGGTTTATGTCGGTTCAGATCAGGGAATTCCTGTGCTAAAGGTCAGGTGTGGTTGGCATGGTCCATGTGGGTTTGGATCAGGGAATAGGTAAGCTAAAGGTTGGGTGTGGTCGACAAGGTTTGTGTCACCTCGGGGTCAGGAATTCATGTGCTAAAGGTCGGGGGTAGTCAGCAACGGTCATGTTGGCTCAGGTCAAGGAATTCTGGAGCTAAAGGACAGGTCCAGTCAATGAAGTTCATGGCGGTTCGGGTCAGGAAATCCGTGTGCTAAAAGTCGGGTGCGGTCAGTGAGATTTGTGTTGGCTCAGGTCAGGGAATTCCCGTGCTAAACGTTGATAACGTTAAAAAAAGTGCAGTATTTGGATCTGTTCAGTTAGCAGATTTATAGGTAAAGAATAATCAACCTTTATCTGCTAATTTAACTACATTGATTTACCTCTAATATAGACTGGTGGGAAAATCGCTAAACACACCACAGAAAGTCAATAAAGCAAATCATTCAAATCTTTATCAATGCTACCAGCTGGGAACCAATAATACCAGTAAAAGTAATCAAATTGCTTCAAGTATAGATAGCCAACCAGATAGAGATTTATAAAGATTACAGTTTATAACACAACTCAAAACAAAAGGTGTTTACCGTTATCCCGAAAATTGACCAAGTCTGGTTAGAAATCTGAAAACAAGCCTTGCATGCAAAGTTAAGTCTTTATTTTTCCTGGAAATTATATTATTCAGCTTAGATGTTGAGAATTAATATTTTTCAGGGCTTCACTCATCTGCAGACTCACTATCTCTGTCAGTTTTTCATTCTTAATGCTTTTCTACACAAAAATAAACGGCATTCTGTGTTCCAAGGCAGCTGTCATTTCTATATTTGCTCTTCGTGTAGCTACAGACACTATTTGTTCTCCTGTTGTGGTTACAGCCATTGCATGTGCTCCAGCTGTGCCTGCAGCTGTTGCCTATATCTAAAGCCATGGTGTTGTTGTAATCTGTTTTCCTTCAAGGGCTGGATCACCAAACTTGTTTCTTACACACTTTTCCTCTGAAATGCTTTCGAAACCCAAACTTCCTCCCGAAGTGCTGCCAAACTGTATACTCTTCAGCAATCACATTATAATACAATTTCTCTTAAAGTATCTGTGTCAAGCAGTCAAGCCACCCCCATTCACAGGTAGTGCATTCACCCCACTAAATGCTCTCAAATGTCAAACTCCCCATTGCTCCCACATCTGGAGTGAACACAAATTGTAGCCTAGCACCTTGATCGATCCAAAATCTCAAAACCTCGAGTACTAACAAACTCGACATCAGAAACTCAGTCATCTCTATTCATTGCATGGTCAAAGTTATCATGCCACTTAATATCAAGACCCACCAGTGCTGAATCATCCCAAATGTTAAGCCTCAGATCTTACAGAGCATCTGCACCATGGGTGCCCCAACTCCCTCATGCTACGTGCAACACCCTCCATGCCAAATCCCCGATGGAGATGGGGATGATGCCAAAATAGACAGCCTTTCATCAGGGGCCCGTGCCACCTTCAGCTAAGTCTCTCTATATGTTTTCTCAGTTCTTAATCAAGGTGAATTATTGCCCCATCAGTTTACTCTTGATCGTCAGCAAAGTGATGGAAGAGGTCATCAACAGTGGTATCAAGCTGCACTTGCTCAGCAGCAACCTGCTCATGGATGCTCAGTTTGTATTCCACCAGGGTCACTCAGTTAGTGACCTTATTACAGCCTTAATCCAAAGATGGACAAAAAAGCAGAACTCCAGAGGTGAGGTGAGAGTCACTGTGCTAGCCATCAAGGCAGCATTTGACTAACTGTGGCATCAAGGTGCCCTAGCAAAACTGGAGTCAATGGGAATCAGGGGAAAACTCTCCACTAGTTGAAGTCAAACCTAGCTCAAAGGAAGATGGTTGTTGTTGTTGAAGGTCAATCATCTCAGTCTTGGGACATCACTGCAGAAGTTCATGAGGGCAGTGTGTTTGACCCAACCATCTTCAGCTACTTCATCAATGGCCTTCTGAGGACAGCACGGTGGTTAGTACTGGGATTGCGGCGCTGAGGACCCGGGTTTGAATCCCGGCCCTGGGTCACTAGCCGTGTGGACTTTGCACATTCTCCCCATGTCTGTGTGGGTTTCACCCCCACAACCCAAAAGATGTGCAGGTTAGGTGGACTGGCCACGCTAAATTGCCCCTCGATTTAAATAACTGGGTACTCTAAAAAAAAATGTAAAACTAAACTATCAATGGCCTTTTGTCCATCATGAGATCAGAAATAAGGATGTTTGCTGATGACTACTCACTACACAGCTGTGATTAAGGAGGGCACGATGGAGGATTCGAGCACTGAGGCAATATGGGTGGAGCTAAGAAATAGGAAGGGTGCAGTAACATTGTTGGGACTTTACTACAGGCCTCCCAAAAGCGAGCATGAAGTAGAGGTACAAATATGCAGACAGATCATAGAAAAATGTCGGAGCAATAGGGTGGTCGTGATGGGAGATTTTAACTTCCCCAACATTGAATGTGATTCGTGTAGAGTTGGAGGTGTAGATGGAGCAGAGTTTGTAAGGAGCATCCAGGGGAGTTTTTTAGAGCAGTATGTAAATAGTCCAACTCGGGAGGGGGCCATACTGGACCTGGTATTGGGGAATGATCCCGGCCAGGTGGTTGATGTTTCAGTCGGTGATTACTTTGGGAATAGCGATCACAATTCCATAAGTTTTAGAATACTCATGGACAAGGACAAGAATGGTCCGAAAGGAAGAGTGCTAAATTGGGGAAAGGCAGAGTATAACAAAATTCGGCAGGAGCTAGGGAATGTGGATTGGGAGCAGCTGTTTAAGGGTAAATCCACATTTGAAATGTGGGAGTTTTTTAAGGAAAGGTTGATTAGAGTGCAGGACAGACATGTCCCTGTGAAAATGAGAGATAGAAATGGCAAGATTAGGGAACCATGGATGACAGGTGAAATTGTGAGACTAGCTAAGATGAAAAAGGAAGCATTCATAAGATCGAGGCGACTCAACTGATGAAGCTTTGGAGGAATATCGGGAAAGTAGGACAAATCTCAAACGCGCAATAAAGAGGGCTAAAAGGGGGCATGAAATATCTTTGGCTAACAGGGTTAAGGAAAATCCCAAAGCCTTTTATTCGTATATAAGGAGCAAGAGGGTAACTAGAGAAAGGATTGGCCCACTCAAAGACAAAAGAGGGAATTTATGCGTGGACTCAGAGGAAAAGGGTGAGATTCTTAATGAGTACTTTGCATCGGTATTCACAAAGGAGAGGGACAAGACGGATGTTGAGGCTAGGGATGGATGTTTAAATACTCTAGGTCAAGTTGTCATACGGAAGGGGGAAATTTTGGATATTCTAAAAGACATTAAGGTGGACAAGTCCCCAGGACCGGATGGGATCTATCCCAGGTTACTGAGGGAAACGAGGGTCGAAATAGCTGGGGCTGCCTTAACAGGGCAGCACGGTAGCATGGTGGTTAGCATAAATGCTTCACAGCTCCAGGGTCCCAGGTTCGATTCCCGGCTGGGTCACTGTCTGTGTGGAGTCTGCACGTCCTCCCCGTGTGTGCGTGGGTTTCCTCCAGGTGCTCCGGTTTCCTCCCACAGTCCAAAGATGTGCGGGTTAGGTGGATTGGCTATGCTAAATTGCCCGTAGTGTCCTAAAAAGTAAGGTTAAGGGTTATTGGGTTACGGGTATAAGGTGGATACGTGGGTTTGTGTAGGGTGATCATTGCTCGGCACAACATCGAGGGCCGAAGGGCCTGTTCTGTGCTGTAATGTTCTATGTTCTATGTTCTATATCTTTACAGCTTCCTTGAGCATGGGTGAGGTCCCGGAGGACTGGAGAATTGCTAATGTTGTCCCTTTGTTTAAGAAGGGTAGCAGGGAAAATCCAGGGAATTATAGACCTGTGAGCTTGACGTCAGTGGTAGGCAAACTGTTGGAGAAGATACTGAGGGATAGGATCTATTCATATATGGAAGAAAATAGACTTATCAGTGATAGGCAGCATGGTTTTGTGCAGGGAAGATCATGCCTTACAAACCTAATAGAATTCTTTGAGGAAGTGACAAAGTTAATTGATGAGGGAAGGGCTGTAGATGTCATATACATGGACTTTAGTAAGGCGTTTGATAAGGTTTCCCATGGCAGCTTGATGGAAAAAGTGAAGTTGTATGGGGTTCAGGGTGTACTAGCTAGATGGATAAAGAACTGGCTGGGTAACAGGAGACAGAGAGTAGTGGTGGAAGGGAGTGTCTCAAAATGGAGAAGGGTGACTAGTGGTGTTCCACAGGGATCCGTGCTTGGACCACTGTTGTTTGTGATCTACATAAATGACCTGGAGGAAGGTATAGGTGGTCTGATTAGCAAGTTTTCAGATGATACAAAGATTGGTGGAGTTGCGGATAGCGAGGAGGACTGTCAGAGAATACAACAAAATATAGATAGATTGAGGGGGGACCTGATTGAGGACTGCAAAATTATGAGAGGTATGGACAGGGTGGATAGCAACAAGCTTTTTCCAAGAGTGGGGGTGTCAGTTACAAGGGGTCACGATTTCAAAGTGAGAGGGGGAAAGTTTAAGGGAGATGTGCGTGGAAAGTTTTTGACGCAGAGGGTGGTGGGTGCCTGGAACGCTTTACCAGCGGAGGTGGTAGAGGCGGGCACGATAGCATAATTTAAGAGGCATCTAGACGGGTATATGAACGGGCGGCAACAGAGGGAAGTAGACCTTGGAAAATGGGAGACAGGTTTAGATGAAGGATCTGGATCGGCGCAGGCTGGGAGGGCCGAAGGGCCTGTTCCTGTGCTGTAATTTTCTTTGTTCTTTGTTCTTTATTCAGCAACGTGAAGCAGTCAATGTGTATATGCATCAAGACCTAGACAACATTCAGGTTCTATTGCTGAATCTCCCTCTATCAACATCCTGGCGGTTACTATTGACCAGAAACTGAACTGGAGCAGCTATATAAAATGCTGTAGCTACAATAGTGGGACAGAGGCTGGGTATTTTACAGCGGAAAGCTCGCCTCCTGACACCTCAAAGCTCATGCACCATCTACAATGCTTGAATCAGGAGAGTGATGGAATACCCTCTATCTGCCTGGGTGAGTAAAACTCCAACAACACTCAAGAAGCTTGACACCATCCAGGACAAAGCACACTATCCTGATTGGCACACTATCCACCACCCACCTTCGACATCCTCTCCCTCCACCACTGACGAACTGTGGCAGCAGTGTGTACTATCTCCAAAATGCTCCACAGGAACTCAAGTTGAAGGCTCCTTCAACAGCATCTTCCAAGTCCAAAAACTCTACCATCTGGAAGGACAAGGATAGTAGCGCATGGGACCACCACCACCATGGGACATGTGATGAAACAATTAATTGACCTTGACCACTTATGTGAGGTCATTAAACTTTTGGCAGCATGATATTCTGATCCTTGGGGTTAAACTGCAAGCAATGACAGCAACGGCTATCTGCTGCCACCATCTTCTAGGGAAGAAGTCTTACAATACCAGGTTAAAGTCCAACAGGTTTGTTTCAAATGTGTTGGACTTTAACCTGGTGTTGTAAGACTTCTTACTGTGCTCACCCCAGTCCAACGCCGGCATCTCCACATCATGGCTACCATCTTCTAAGCATACGTCTGACAGGGCTCCTAGCCTCCTGAGGAAAGAGAAGCTCCTTCCTCCTGTCCATCTCCTGCATTAAGGCCTCCAGTGTGGCATTTGACACCTTGGTGCATGCTGCACCATTTCTGTAGCTGTGTCCTGATCTTCTAAGCTTCACTAATCAGCTACAGCCTGACTGCACTTTGCAGAGATTTTTCCCAAGGTTAAATTCCATTTCTGTGAATACTCAGAATGTAAATAAACAAGCCTATCAAAATTCTTGATGGCTTAGTGGGTTTAATGTGATAATGACTCACATAAACCGGAGGTTCCAGGTTGCATCGAGTAAACTTAACCCAGTGACGGGATATTAAAATTGGCCTCAGCACCACTAAATTAGTGAGACGAAAAACAGCTAAGATTCACATTTTTAGTAGCTATCCAGAAACTCCCTGTTGAAAATTCATGGGTGGGGATTGTCATAATATACACCAATATATCATGGTGCAGACACACACACTGATTGATACACACCAAGACCAATCAACACACACAACACCACAGCCAATCACCAGTTAGAGCACACTCACTACAAAGACAGAGGGCATCAGTTTTCCCGCTCATTCGGGATGCAGCCTCTCAGAAGGACAGAGCTCACAGCTTGCACCACAGATCTTCACCATGTGCTGCGTGCATAGACTGGTTAGGATAGGCATAGGTCTTTAGTTTAATCTAACATAGTGCTGACCAACAGTGAAAGTATGTTCAACAGTTTCTAGCTTAATAAAATAGTGTTGTACTATTTCAAGTGTTGGTAGCCTGTATGTGTTACTGCTGAGGTAAACGCAGTCTCCACAGATCCAGAGTACCCAGCACATCAGGGATGTCCAGTGGGAACATGATTGGACTTGAGAAAGATGTCTCCCATTCCACCCAAGATTGAATAGCTTGTCAACACTATTAGCAGCTTCATGACATAGTCTCACTTTTACTAGTGTGGGGCATGGGAGTTCATTCGGAATGGTACCTAACAAAAAGTATCAAGAGAGTGGGGGAAACAGAAAACTATATTAAACAAAAATTCCAATTTCAAGGAAATAAAATGTTGTAGTGAGATTCAAATACAGAAGGCGGAATCTTCCCAACAATGCAGTGTTGGCTCAGGTGAGAAAACTGGTGTGAAGCTCGCAGACTGGCCAGTCGGCTTATCTCACCATTTGAACAACACTCTGAGCATTTTAAAAGGGGAAGTGAGATTCACAACATCAGCTGGAGGAACATAGAACATAGAACGATACAGCGCAGTACAGGCCCTTCGGCCCTCGATGTTGCACCGACATGGAAAAAAACTAAAGGCCATCTAACCTACACTATGCCCAAAGGAACGGAGCCTAAAGGCACCAGAAAGGCCAAGAAGACCAAGATCAGGACGTCTTAATCTCTGACTTAAATAAAAGGCCCTCTCAACACCCCCCCCCCCCCTCCGCCTCCAGGAAATTGGAACCCCCCCCCATGCATTGGAGCAACCCTCACCACAATGGCAACATTGCCTCCCCCGCCTTGTTTGCAGGAATCAGGCCCCCCTTCTTTCCCCCCACCTTTATAGGCATTAGGGCTCTCCCCCTCCCACCCCCTCACAGGCATCAGTTTTCCCCCAATAACACATAAGGGGAAACGTCTCCCCCCGCCCCTCCCCCCCAACCCCCACCCCCCACAATGGGGCTCCACAGAGGGCCTGCCCCCTGGCATGGCTAACTCGGCACTGGGGGAGGTGCCAGTGCTGGAATCAGGGATTAGACCGGCATCGCATCCGCATCGTTGGGTCTGGCGGACTGGACCAGGTGTTAGGGAAATTCCCCAAAGTTTCTCACCTTGGTTTGGGAACCATCTACTGGGCTGTGCCCAAGATCCACGTCGATCCGGAGGCTCAACCTCGGTTTTTTAGGGCATGGCCCATGCCCTATGCAATGGTGGCAGGATAAATGCGGAACTCAACTGCTTGGAGACCTTGGGCATCAGTCGACTGGTGCATTTTTCAGATTGGGCAGCACTGGAGGTTCTGAAACTAGGTGGGACCATACACCTCTGCGGCGACTTTGAACTTATGATTAATACGGCCTCATGGTTGGATCGAGACCGCATACCCTGCATCGAGGACCTCTATGCCACGCTGGTGGGAGCCAGTATGTTCAGCAAATTGGATATGAGAAACGCCTACTGCAGCTGCTGCTGGATGAATCCTCACGTAAATATGTTACCATCGACACACAGCACGGACTCGATGAGTGTGCATGGTTACCTTTTGGGGTTTCGTCGGCTTATGTGATTTTTCAATGTGATATAGACTTTGTGGGGGAGGGATGTCATATCCTGGGGCTGACGAAAGCCTTTGGAGTCAGGGATCTGATTTTCCCAGAAGCCCTTGGAGAATACGCGCTCCCCCACTGAAAGTGAGCAGAGCTCCCGAGGACTTCCGGTAAAAAGCTGCCCGACACAGAACCGGCTGGAACTCACTCAGAGGAGTAGCTTGTAGGAAAGTCACTTTAACAAACTTCAATAAACTTCCTGTTTATCCTGCAACCCAATGTGGACTCCTTCCTTTGGGGGCGTTTACAATAGTGCAGGCAAACTTGCTACCCCAACCAAAACTATTACAAAACAAACATTGAAATTCATCATGCTGGAAGAGATGCTAATAACCACTTTGTTTCTCTCTTAAGGAGGAATGATAGGGGCAGCACGGTGGCGCAGTGGGTTAGCGCTACTGCCTCACGGCGCCGAGGTCCCAGGTTCGATCCCGGCTCTGGGACACTGTCCGTGTGGAGTTTGCACATTCTCCCCGTGTTTGCGTGGGTTTCGCCCCCACAACCCAAAGATGTGCAGGATAGGTTGATTGGCCATGCTAAATTGCCCCTTAATTGGAAAAATATGAATTGGGTACACTAAATTTATAAAAAAAAGAAAAAAAAAGGAATGATAGAATTCTGAGCAGAAGCACAGAAACTGACTGTTAACCTGTAATTAACCATTAATGTGGCATGTCACATGACCCAAGCCTCTGGCCTTTTTGGGCAGTTTTAACATTACATCTTTAGCCTCACAAACAGTCTGCTGTTTAACATCCAACTGGTGACCCAGCAAGCAGTAGCCCTGCAGGCAGAGCAACAGTCTTCTCCTCAAGCCTGCCCCTGCTGGAAAACATCCTACCATCGCTTTCAGAACTGACTCAGTCTCTGTGTGCCTACTTCATCTTGCAATATCAGCATCAATTGTAAAGTGAATTTGACAAATCCGGTCACCAGCCAGCAGAAGTCTACTCCAAGAGAAAAAAATCTTCACTGGACTCCGATTCTGGATTCTCAAAATCATATGAACTGATGTTCATTACTGTGGTTCTTGTACCGTTACCGATGCATATTTGTAAAACTTATTTTTTTATTCCCTTTTACTGTGTGTATATCTGTGTGTGTGCAGGCAGTAGAGTGGGAATTTACAAACATTCCTTCCCTGGGTTTTGAATGTGAAATAAACTAACCTTCGAGTTAATCCTAATGCGAGTTTGCTTTGGGTTATTAGTAAATTGGATGACACAAAACTTAGGGTTTGGGAAAATACATCATCACATACATAAAAAATAATTCAAATACCTTCTGCTTACAAACAGGTTGTGAGAGGAAATAAGTACCATTTTCCTGTTCCCTCCTGTCTGTAACAGCTAAAAACAAGGAATCTTACAATGCCCCACCCATCTCCATGGCAATGTGATACATGTGGCAGAAAGGCAGGTCGAAATTCAAATTAACTACCTTTTAATTCCTACGTTATCCTTAATTCTGGGAGACTATATGAATAACTTATCCTTTACTGGAATATCTATAGACATCACCTACGGGATTCTCCGGTCTGCCAGCCGTATTTTCCTGAACGGCGCAGGCTCGTCGGTAGCGGGATTCTCCGTTCCCGCCACCTGCCAATGGGATTTCCCATTATGACCACCCCACGCCGCAGGGAAACCTGCCGGCACAACGGAGAATCCCACCGCCAGAGAATTCCGCTGCATGTCTCCAGTTCTTTCACTCAGTAAACTCACAGGCTGTTTATGATCTTACCTTTTCAGTTTGACTTTATCCAGTAAACAGAAGTTATCTTTTGAATTGTAATTACCTTTACTCTGTGTGGTTTGCCAGCCTCCAGATGTTTACTCGTGTTTTCCCCACTGAAAAGCTACTCCTCTAAAACATATAAACTGTGACATATGTAACACAAGCTTACTCTAAAGGTTGGGCACAGTACAGTAAATCTCTTTTGTAAATAGGTAACTTTGATCAGTGCAAACTGAGCAAATGGAACAATCCCTGTGCCTAAACTGGTAGGCCTCAATATTAGCCAGTTACATATGTTCAGCAGGCTTTTAATAACAGTCACATGGCCTCAAATTAGTCACAAATGAAAGTCAATTTTGGGCCACTGTGAAGCTGGCAATAATTGTCAGTGAAATGCTCGTGTGCTGGTGGGGGACTGGGGGTGGGGGGGCCTCAGTAGTCCTTGGGGAAGACACCATAGTAGTCCTTGGGGGGCACCTCAGAAGTCCTCTGGAGTGAAATGGAGGTGGGAGTAGTTTTGTATCTTCCTGGGCTCACACAAAGGCTTTTTAAACACCAGAAAACCACATTTTGAAAACCACTTGATGTGTCATAATTATTCCTGACAAGGCTATTATCTGCTTCATTCTGGACATCCCCTTCAGGATATGATTGTTAAGCAGTCTTTGGACCCATCATTAGAATTTGTGGCTCATACCACTTGTAATCCAATGTCAAGCACAATGTCTAAAGTACCTGATCTAAAATAGTATCCAATGTACCTCCAATGCTGTTTCAGTGTGGAGATTAGTCCCTTAAATTTAACCCACAAAATGGGTGCAATAAAGTCCAATTCTTACCCTATTGTTTCTCAATGTAATTTACAACAAATATTTACTGATGTTGGCCCCTAAATCTCACTGGTTTCTTCTTTCTTGCACTATCCAAACTTCTGCAATGAGTTAATGGAGGTTTCAAACAGTCATTTTGAGAGGTGTTTAACTATTAAATATAGATAGCATTATAAGGTGTTGGATACCATTTGGTACGTCTGAAAGAAGCCTTTGTAGTCTTTTGTAGGTTAACTGTATGCATTTATTAATCACATGAACTATGTAGATCTACACAGTAAAAGGTTCAAGCTAGGAGTTCTCTCCATGCTTGTTTGTGCACATGGCTCTGTCCAACAATAGACTGGTGCCAAGATGTGGGTCACATGCTCTCTTATATCAATGTGTAAGTGATACTGTATTCAGTCCCACGTTAACCCTATATGTGCCAGTCCTTTAGATACAACTACCCTCCCCAAGTCTTCATCTAAAATATTTTCAGTTATAATACCTTACCCCTTTTATTTATATTAGCATTCCGACCATCTTGCCCATTCAATTTTGTTTAGTTCACTGGTTCAGGTGGTCTGGAGGCCTTTATAACCTTCCTATCACTCGTTCACCTACTGCCAGAGGAGTAGTAGGCTCTGTCAATACAGGTAAACTCTGTTGATTTGGAGGTTGTTCTGGCATCTGGGTATCATTTCATCCTCTTTTTTCCATTCCTTGCATTGAACCACTGTTTGTCAATTTAGTAGTTGTGATGGTAGGTGGTTGTTCTTCCATCTAATTTTTCTGGGGTGCATAAACATGCTCATCTCCATGTTATTTTATCTGTTTCTTTCATCATGCACGTTATTGCTCTGTGACAGAAGCTGACCATTCCTGACTCAGAGGAAGAGCAGTCAGGGAGATGTTGCTGAACACAGTGGGACTGGTGGTCTGAAGTGCATTTGTTTCAATGCAAGAAGTATAACAGGTAAGACAGATGAACTTAGAGCTTGGATTAGTACTTGGAATTATGATGTTATTTCCATTACAGAGACTTGGTTGAGGGAGGGACAGGATTGGCAGCTAAACGTTCCAGGATTTTGACGTTTCAGGCGAGATAAAGGGGGATGTAAAAGGGGGGGGGGGGGGGTTGCACTACTTATTAAGGAGAATATCACAGCTGTACTGCAGGAGGACACCTTGGAGGGTTCAGACTGCGAGGTAATATGGGTAGAGCTCAGGAATAGGAAGGGTGCAGTCACAATGCTGAGGGTTGACTACAGGCCTCCCATCAGCCAGCGGGAGATGGAGGAACAAATATGGAGGAACAAATATTTTGGAAAGGTGTAAAAGCAAGAGGGTTGTTGTGGTGGGTGATTTTAACTTCCCCTATATTGACTGGGACTCACTTAGTGCTAGGGGCTTGGATGGGGCAGACTTTGTAAGGAGCATCCAGGAGGGCTTCTTGAAACAATATGTAGATCGTCCAACGAGGGAAGGGGCTGTACTGGACCTGGTATTGGGGAATGAGCCCGGCCAGGTGGTCGAAGTTTCAGTAGGGATGAATTTCGGGGACAGTGACCATATTCGGTAAATTTTAAGGTACTGTTGGATAAAGTTAACTGTCGTCCTCATTGAAAGTGTGTTGTCCACTACTTCTACTTATAGTCCTACAACTATGCTATCCCTGATAAGTTCAGATTTTAGCTCTCTGTATTCACAGCCTTCAGCCATCCAGCCATTATTGATTGAGTTGACATGTTCTTCTGGTTGCTGGACACACTTACTAAATTTAGTCCTTTCCAGGATTTTGTTACTTCTTAGGTTAAAATAAACATGGAGTGATTTTATTACTTCAAATTTCGCAGATTGTTGATTCCTTGTTTGCTATGGATCCTATTGAGTAAAGCAGAATCTCTGCAGTGCAGAAGGATGCCATTTGGCCAATCGAGCCTTTACCGACCCTCCAAAAGAGCTTCCTACCGAGGCCCACTCCCGCCCTATTCCCATAACCTCATCAAAACTACACATTTTCCGACTAAAAGGGGCAATTTGGCCTGGCAAATCCACCTAAACTGCACATTTTTGGACTGTAGGAGGAAACCGGAACACCAGGAGAAAACCCAAGCTGACACAGGGAGAATGTTAAACTCCACATAGTCACCCAAGGCCAGAATTGAACCAGGTTCCCTAGTTCCTGCGAGGTAGCAGCATTAACTACCGTTCACCGTGCCATTCCTTGTTTATCCAGACTTGAAGCAACCATGTTTCCGAGGAATTGTTTTCTACAAAATCCCCTATTATGTGAAAGATCTCGGCTTTGGTTAAGTCCAATTTGCTCTTGATGGATTTATGATTCATGGTTATGAATTTTAAACTATAAGTTCAGCTTTAAGAAGTTTCTGAAATGCAACATGACGCACAGTAGTTTGAAGTAAAAGGTGCTTGCTGGTTATGGCAAGCTCCCACTGCAATGGCTCTTGTGCTCAGCCTTGAAAAGAATCTTAACAATGGATGTTTCGATCGACTGGCTGCAGAGTTCTCTGTTTCACTGTTATGCTTTGTGGTGAAGAATTTGTTGAATCCTGGCATTTGCTAGACTTTGAAGTTGAATCTTCAGTTGCGATTCTTCCAAATTAATCTCTTTTTTTCTCAAAGTGAGCTTGGATGCTGCATTTTCAGTCGCTGACTAGGGAATCTTTTCCAAAAGAGTTTTTAAATGGCAATTTCTGACCACTGAATTATTTAAAACATTATCAGGACATGCTGTATCCTAGAAATTAAAAGTTTTAGCTCACCCCTGCTAGGTCCATTGACTCGGCACTCTGATAATGGAAGCCAAACTTCCAAGAAATCACATGAAGTCATCTGCTGTGAGGAATTTTTAATTTCTGGCTCCAGCTTCCATTCTTTGGAATTTTTCCATGGGGACTTTCCGCTGTGTGTCTGCTCCCTGAGCTTTTCTTCAGGTCAGAATATTTCTACAAACTTTTCTTCGGGTGGGATCCATCAGCTGTTCATGCCGGCGGGATATTCCGGTCCCACGTCAGCGTAGGGGTTTCCCAGGGATTATGTTGTTCTCTGCTTTGCTCTAACCAGATGGCTTTGACGTGCAGTTTTGATCAGAGAACAATGAGTCTTGTAAACTAACAAAACTATTTATTTAACACTATAATTGGATTTGACACATATCCCTAAGAACCTGCCGTTGATTAAACACACATAAACTATACTCATCTAACATCTAACTCACTAATTCATTAACTACTCTCTTGCTGTCTCAATATCTTAAGTACTCCTAGCTCAGCTCCTGCTCCTGCTCCAACCTTCTGTCACACCAGGCTCTCTTGTATATTGTTGAGGCTAGCTCTCTCTAGTGGCTCTGTGTACATGGTTTATTGGTATATATGATAATACCACATCCCCTCTTTTTTCTAAAGAAAGAATTATGAAAATACTTTTTTTCTATCATTCACATGAGATGCAGCATAACCCACATGCTCATTGTCCTGTACCAACACTAATAAGTACGCCTGACACTAACCCTCTATCTCTCTAAACCCGTCTGTACAATAAAGATAGATAATAAGAAACATACACATAAACATCAGAGTTATGTCAGTTACATGTGTTTGATGCATGGACTAACAATGTTCTTTTACTTTTATAAACTTTTTACGGTCCAGAATTTCTGAGTGTGGATTCAGTCTTCACTGTATTGTCATTACAGTACCAAGTTCCAAGTTCAAGCAATTAAAAGTTCTATTGGTCTGAACCATTATTTGTGTTGACCCGGTCTCTTTTCGTGCCTCCGATGTCGCATTCGTGCTTTCCTTGCCCTCAAAACCTTGTTGCCGTTTGTTCTCTGTGCACGGTCATGTGTTGTTCTGTGTGCAAGATCATGTGTTGTTTTCTGTGCAACGAGCGCTACTTCACAACCATCATCAGTGTCCTCAGAATCCTCTGAGTTCCACGTGAACTTGCGACGTTCCACAAAGTCTTCTACTCCCCGTAGGCTGTGCCTCCCAGCTGTGCTCCCACATGACCTGTTCACTGCTGCACTTTGATTCGCAGCCTTCATACAGTGCAGCTGAGATCTATCAGTCTCATTTACACTCTGCATAACTGGATTGCTCCGAATGATCACTACTTCACTAGACGCAAGTGATTGACGTAGACCTTCCCAGTCTGTTTTGTGTTGTTCATCACACTTAGTCTCTTCACTGTTGCCTTTTTTACTACACACAGTGGTCAGACTCTCATAGTATTCATTTTCTTGTTCAATACATAATCTTGACAGACTTTCCCAGTCTGCTTCTTCTGCATCCGTCGACGTATCCATTGCATATACTCTTCGGACCAGATCCAATGCTGTACAAGCTTGCACACCTATTACCGATATCTGCTCATCGTTGACCACCTCAATGTCTAGAGGCACTTCCTCTGTTGGAAGCCCAAAATACTCATCAGATTATTCCATTCAATTTAAACTGATTTTTCTGATCCTCATTCTCAAAATAGAATGAGTTATACAGCTTCACAGCCAGCGGTCCAGCCCAATGTAAGAGGACTGCTAGTTTCCTGTGTTCGGAGGCATTTTCAAGCACAGCAGCATTCATAAAAAATTCAAACTGCTGCTCGAAGAATGCCTAGTTTTTAGATAGTTTACCGTCTCTTGTGAGATGATCCTGTTTCCGCAGAGTTTCCATCATGCATCACGGATGTTCTTTTAGATGTAGAGGCTTGATTGCTTTGTTCAATCTTCTTGTCTCTTGTTTTATCGTGTCCTCACTAATCTACCTATTCTAGTTTGTAGGGACAAACACCTGGTACCATGTGTTGTTCTCTTCTTTGCTCTAAGCAGGTGGCTTTGATGTGTAGTGTTGATCAGAGAACAATGGGTCTTGTAAACTAACAAAACTATTTATTTAACACTACAGTTGGATTTGACACATACCCCGAAGAGCTAACAGTTGACTAAACACACATAAACTATACTTATCTAACATCTAACTCATTAACTACTCTCTTGTTCTCTCACCATCTTCAGTACTCCTAGCTCAGCTCCTGTTTCTGCTCCAACATTCTGTCCCACCAGGCTCTTCATCCTCTCTATATACCTCTGAGACTAGCTCCCTCTAGTGGACCTCTGTGTACATATATTAACCCTTAGTGTACTGGCATATATGATAATACCACAGGGATACGAGGTGCAGTCAAAGGGAAATCCAAAATATATTCCTGGTTTTCTTCTAAACCCAGCATTTGTTAGGCGAACACTGTAGAATGTTACTATAAGTGGATCTCCATAGCACTGTGTCAGGAGTATCACTGTAACAGGAGTAGGCTGTTGATTGCTATTATATGATAGTTTGAACAGAGAAATAAGTAGAGTCTAGTACTGCTAAAGTAGTTACCATAATATATCTCTGCATTCTTAACACTGATTTAAATGCTCTGTAATTTGCATACTGTAAGCCTCAATTCCACTGCATGTTTGCGCCAAAAACTTTCCTCCAATTCTTTGCTTCTTTCCTGCATTTGAGCTGAAATAAAAGTTTCTAAAAGTCAATTGAGGAGATTTATTCAACCTATAGAAATAAAAACTCCATAATTGGAAATGCTGTTTCCCAAGTATTTTGTCAGTAAGCACTTTCACTTATAGACTAAATAATGAAAGATCAGTACGATTATATCTCGGAGTTTGCCGCATAGAGTAAAGGTATGGAGATGACACACTCTTAGATTCTTACAAACACGATGAGAGGTTTTATTAGGAGATGGTGCTCACACAATATAAGATGGAGAACTGAAAATGAATGCAAATCATTTTGCTGATGTCACTACAGATCATGTGGTGCTTCTGAAACACCTCTCCCCCTTTACTTCTTTAGTACAACAAATACGATTTAACATTTATACAGAAGATCTACTTATGTATTATCCCGATACATATATGCAACTTAATACAACAGTCTTTCAGGTGGACGTCTATTCCTTTTGGATTGTATTCGATGTTTTGAAGCTTTGCTACTCAAGGTCTTGGAACTGTCCTCTTTTCTTTCTTAGCTGGTACTTCTGAGCAAGTTACTCCAGTCCATCTCTGTAGGTATTGGAAAGTCCTCAGAAACATTCGTCTTGGACTGCAGCATTGATGGTGAACTCTGTGTTGCTGCGTGCGCAGTGTTCCATGAAGACATTAAGAATTTGTTTACTCTTCTTGCCAATGTACCTTTGGTCCTTCGATGCCTTGATGGAAAGTCCTCTGTGTTTGGTCTCTGTTCAGAAGTATCACTGTCTAGATTTTCCAAGGGAAATACTTCTTGAAAAGTTTCAGCGATTTCACTTTGTGAAGCTAGTATAGTTGGCCAGCATGACATCACACACGCTTTCATCATCTGTCTACATGGTGTATGATATTGGGCCTGTCTTTGCCAGGATTACAGCCGGTGACCATTTCCCATTGCGGTGTGGCTTCTGGTTGGCACTCACTCTCCTTCATTGAATACCTGGGGCGCAATTCTCCGCACTCACGACGGTGCGGAGAATAGCGGGGTTCGTAAATTTTTACGGCCACGCTAGTCCAACGCCCTCCCGCTATTCTCCCCCCCCCCACGCCCGACTATCGATACGAATCGCTGCCGCCGTTTTTTTACGGCCAGCAGCGATTCTCAGCTGGCCGATGGGCCGAGTTCCAAGCCCTTTACGGCCGTTTTTACGAACGGCAAACACACCTGGTCTGGCCGTTCGTAA
The DNA here is from genome assembly GCF_902713615.1 of Scyliorhinus canicula. Lineage (NCBI taxonomy): Eukaryota > Metazoa > Chordata > Chondrichthyes > Carcharhiniformes > Scyliorhinidae > Scyliorhinus > Scyliorhinus canicula. Next base: position 86,240,691 of record NC_052150.1, read on the forward strand.
AAACGGCCGTAAAGTCCCGATTTTGAAAACCATGGCACCGATTGGCACGGCAGTACCACGGCCGTGCCAAGGGTGCCATGGGCCCGCGATCGGTGGGCACCGATCGCGGGCAGCGGGTCCGATTCCCGCGCACTCTTTGTCCTTCCGCCGCCCCGCTGTATCACTTCGCGGGGCGGCTGAGGGGCATCCCGGCCCGCGCATGCGCGGGTTTCGCGCAAATGCGCGATGACGTCATCCGCGCATGCGCGGGTTGGAGTCTTCCAATCCGCGCATGCGCGGCTGACGTCATGTGACGCGTCAGCCGGCGCAAACTCTGGCAAGCGGGCTTAACGAAATTCGTTAAGCCCGTGATGCCGGAGTTCACGGCCGCGGCATACTAGCCCCGACCGGGGACCAGAATCGGTTCCCGGTCGGGGAGGGGGAGGCTGGCGTCAAACCCGCCCGGATTTGACGCCAGCCTTACAATTTCTCCCTGTCTGGGAGAATCGCGCCCATACTTTTGAGAGTTTTGTTCCCTCCCAGCAATCTGTCCTTGTTGTTGCCCTTTGACAATTTCTGAAGTATCAGGTGGTATCAACAAATCAAACTACGTTCGCAGTTTTGTCTTGAACTGCAGCATTGATGGTGAACTCTGTGTTGCTGCGTGCGCAGTGTTCCATGAAGACATTAAGAATTTGTTTACTCTTCTTGCCAATGTACCTTGGTCCTTCAATGCCTTGTTGGGATGTTTAAATGACTGAACAAAATGCTCAGCCAGCCCGTTTGTTGCAGGTCGGTAGAGAGTTGACTTAATATGTGTATGGGGCAACATCCTGGAACTCACTCCCTTACAGCACAGTGAATGTACCTACACCTCAAGGACTGCAGTGGCTCAAGAAGGCACTCACCACCACATGAAGGGCAACTAGGGATGGGCAATAAATGCTGGCCTAACCAGCGACACCCACATCCCGTAAATGAATAAATAAATAGATTACAGTAATCGTTTTTCTCTGAATAGCTTTACTAATAAATAGCTTACAATAATCTTTCTCTGAATAGCTCTGGTGTTTGATTCACAATGAGATATAATTGGAATCTTTCCTCATATGTTACAAGTCTCACAACCTTCATCAAATGCATCCATGGCACCCGTTGTTCCACCATTCCGGATACCGGCTGCCAGGGTCAACCCTTCAACCAATTTACTCCTTTCCAATTCTTTGTATGTTTGGCAAAAGCGATCCCTTTATCCACAATGCAGCTTAGAAACTTTTCCTTTTGCCTAACTTTGATTTGACTTTTTCCCAAGTAGCGGCCTGTGTGGAGTATGAAGACTTCTGAATCCCCATTCCCACGGCCCATTTAGCTTTGCCATGTGCCCAGTTCCTGCAGCCGAGGCTCTATCCACTTCAACAGCAAACAGGTTTTTGAACTGTGGTTCTTCTTACTCACTGTTAAAACCGTGAGCATTGGTGGCTTGCTTCGCCTGATGTGTAAGTCCGACCCCAAGAGTCTTTTCTCTGTTCTCGGTGCCATCTCCACTGTTTTTGTCACCTATTTTTTTCTTTTCAGCAATTGTGTTTGCGTGCCTCACTCCTCGTCGCCAGTTTTCTCTTTTATTATGTCTTGGATTTTACAAACACAAAGAGGTTTTATTACATATTGCTCAATCTAAGATGGAGAACTGAACGACCACTAAAGATGTCTCTTTCAAAAAGCTGGCACAGGTATGGAGAATGCTTGGGGTATATAAGTGACACGGGAAGCATAGGAAATATGAGGGGGCAAGGGCTGGCATGGGAGTGGGAGAGGGGTGAGGAGGGTGAGGGGTGAGGTTTAGGGGATTATCTCCTGTGCTATGCCATTCAAAGGCTCGAGAGAAGGGGTGGGATTATTGCACCCAGAAAAGTGAAGAGAAATGGAGCTTGTGTGCTGAATTATTTTTGATATATTTTTCTCCATCTATCAGATGCTTTGTTTCTAGCATGCATCCATCAATACATCACACTTGAAAATATACTTCACATTTGCACGTAATTGGTTCAACTATAATTTGTGAAGCATCAACAATATTGAACTGGACAGATAGGAAACATACTGATGAACTAAAATCGCCAAGGAGATGCGATGCGCCAATCAGGAACCAGCAATCATAAAACAGCTACCAATGAATTAACTAGCAAGGAGAAGATGAACCACTTGTCTGTCAGTAACTAGAAAGCACAGTACTATGGATAAAGCAGGGGAGATTGGGGTGAAATTGGTTTTGGATGGTAGCACAAAACAGGTGATAGAAAAGCCCGTTTTACTTTCTGGCAAATTTTATTTTTCTCTCAAATCAATTGAAGAAATAAGTCCTGCCTGATTGCTTATTGACTGCTCCATGCTGTGGCTCAAGTTCAATTTCACCCCACGATTTCTATTGTAATAAACACAGACAAATTGCAGAAATGCCCCTGTTCCCTGCTCTCCACTTCCACTCACTGCTGTGTGCTGCTTGCTAGCTCAGATCGAGACTTGTCTGAATATTACAATTCTGCTGCAGACTTAAAAGCTACCAGAAAGCAAAATGACAGGACAATAGCTAATTATTCATTTGTTGACCTGACTAAGCACACAAATTACAAAGAAGCATGTTTATCATGATCCCTCTAATGCGTCATGCTTTCTATTTCACATCAGGCTCCGGTGATAAACAGAACATGTGACAAGATGACCTAAACTAGGAAGAGGCAGAGGACACATTTTTGTGAGACTAAATATTATAGCCTATAAATGGGCCTGTGTGGCACCCACTTTTCAAGTATTAGATGGACTACTAATGCTCCTAAATGTTGGTCAGAAAGCACTTTTGGATAAAAATCACCAACCACCAATTTTGATAAGGACAGACAAAATGTTTAGCCTTTTCCTGAGGAGGTATTTGATCCTTTGTATATGCCATTAAAATAGAGATGACACTGTTGTTGTGTACCAACACAGTGACTATAGACCGCACAGCAGAATTTGACAGCTCTGCAAAAGATGCTTCGCACCAAATCCACATTGCTATTCTATGAACTTGGTGTAAAAGTCCTGGATGTATGAGAGAAGTGACAAAAAGACAGCTGAAAAAGACTGAAAATATGGGTGTATGGAATAGCTGAGACTGGATGTGTGAGGTCCACCAGTAACTGAAAATAGAAAAGGAATGTATTTTACACCACTGGGATATTTTTGGCTAGTATGCTCTGCCAGTGAGGAATCCTTCTGACCTTTTGAGTTTGATGCAGAAGTTTTGAGAAAAGTTATGTCATGGATAACTGGCTTGCGGTGGCCAAGATGTCATAACATCATCCCTTTTTGAACCTCGGGTGTTAACACTTCCTATGATTGTGAAGCAGTTTACCAAGCGTTGGATTACCCAATAGGGAACGAGAACTGGGTTATCTGTTGTAAAACAGGTTAGCTTTACTCCACTGATGATCATCTTGTTGCAATAGTAACTCAGCTCAGTATGAGAGGTTCAGGCATTTTGTGTATATACTTGACTGAGGAGTGAATGGTACAAAGCTAACATCTGTGGGACTTTGACTGAACACTTCTAAGAAATACAAGTCTGGATTTTTGATTTTTGATTTATATCTCCAGAGCACCAAACTGAATAGTCATTGTAAATTAAGTATTATATCCAATTTCATGATAAGGAAGTTCCACATACTTTCATGTCAAGTTGACGTGTTAAGGACTACCAATAAGTTAATGATTACTAGAAAGATTCTATTCAATTGTAACTTAATTAGATAAAACAGAGGATGAAACAAGCCATGAACATTTAAGTGGCATTCATCACCTTCAACCATGTCCCTCTACACTCAGTGGGTAGAATTTAACATTACCCTGCTGACAGGTATGAAGGGAAGGGGGGTTCCACAAAATTCCTTGAATGGTCTTCCTACTGGACCTCTGCAATTTTGAGTGGGCAGGTGAGTCCTATGCCAACCGGCCAACACTTGCTTCAATCGAGGCCCTTGAGTGACCAAATAATAACCATTTAAGGGAGACTTTCCACCCAGCTTCAATATTCAGGCTAGCGGGGAGGGGAGGAGGGAGGAGGAGGGGGGGGGGGGGGGGGGGGGAGGGAGGGGAGGGAGGGGGGGGGGAGGGAGGGGGGGGGGGTTCAGGGAAAGGAAATCAAAGTAAGTGACCCCATTCAGGCCTCGAGCAGGGAGAAGTGTTGGCAGCGTGCCTCCATCAACAGCCTCCCTTCAACGTCGGGCACCACCCTCATGTTTGGTTCCTATAGGTGCTCCCCACACTGGACCCCAAGAACACAGGGCGCGATTCTCCCGAGTTACGAAACCTCGGGAAGCTGGCGTCAAAAACGGGCGCGTTTGACGCCAGCCTCCGCCCCCCCAACCGGGAACCGATTCAGCTCCCCGGTCGGGGCTAGTATCGCGCGGCCGTGAACTCTGGCATCGCGGGCTTAACGAATTTCTAGCCAGAGTTAGCGACAGCTGACGCGTCAGATGACGTCAGCCACGCATGCGCAGATTGGACGACTCCAACCCGCGTATGCGCGGATGACATCATCGCGCTTGTGCGTGAAACCCGCGCATGCGCGGGCCGTTATGCCCCGCAGAAGCCCCGCGGATGGATCCATCGGAGTGGCGGAGGGAGAAGGAGCGTGCGGGGTAAGTACCCGCTGCCCGCGATCGGTGCCCACCGATCGCGGGCCCATGGCACCCTTGGCACGGCCGTGCCAATCGGTGCCATGGTTCCCGAGAACGGGACTTTACGGCCGTTTTTACGAACGGTCAGAGCAGGTGTGTTTTACGCTTGTAAAAACGGCCGTAAAGGCCTTGGAAATCGGCCCATCGGCCAGGAGAGAATCGCTGCTTGCCGTAAAAAAACGACGGGCGGCGATTCGTGTCGGGAGGCGGGCGTGGGGGGGGGTGGGGAGAATAGCGGGAGGGCGTCGGACCAGCGTGTCCGTAAAAATTTACGCCGCCCGCTATTCTCCGAATTTTCGTGAGAGCGGAGAATTGCGCCCATAGACTCTGAGGACTGCCTGCAACCCCAGTAACATCCGTTGCAGCTTGTGGTGCTGTGGGAGCTAGCAAGCTGTCAGCCAATGTGATTGGACATATCTCTGAAGTGGGATTTCCTCCCAAGCAAGGGCAGAAGTCATAGTTCCAGTCAATGAACGCTTGTAGTACTATGGAGCAGCCATTATTGGTGGAGATGCATTTGATGCTGCATCTATGGATGGCGGGTATGGAAATTCCGGCATCCTAAATATGCCGGCCATTATCCCCATCGCTAAGGAATCAAAGCGTCACATAGATATTTGTGACTGAGATTGTGGTACAGTCCCCCCTCCCTCCGCAATCTTCCACAACAATTCAAAGTAATTGCCCACACTATTTGCCTCTAACATCTCACCTCCATCATCTATTAGTGCCATGAATATCCTCACGTTCACCCATGAGGAATGTTTCGGCCTTCTTATGCGAGCACTCCTATCCCAATCGTGAAATCCTCCCCCAACCCCATGCCCATGATGTAACCTAGTGACTGGAAGCGTTCCTTGAATCCCAGCCAAAGGCTTCCTTCTGCTTGGCATCCTGTCCTATACATCAGCCAGCTGCTCCATTCCTCCCCTTTCAAATGGGCAACTGACTGGGAACATGCGGATGAGGCCTTTCATGATTTTGAACAGCTCTATCAAAACTTTTCTTGATAGTCTCTGTTCGAAGAAGAACAATCTCAGATTCTCTAGTCTCTCGACATACCTGCCATCTTGCCTCTTGCCTTATGTTTGAAAATTTCTAGATTACATCTTCTCCAACGGATAATATTTACAATCTTTCATTTACTTAGATAGATAGAACAGTACAGCAGAGAACAGGCCCTTCGGCCCTCGATGTTGTGCCGAGCAATGATCACCCTACTCAAACCCACGTATCCACCCTATACCCGTAACCCAAAACCCCCCCCCCCCCACCTTAACCTTACTTTTTAGGACACTACGGGCAATTTAGCATGGCGAATCCACCTAACCCGCCCATCTTTGGACTGTGGGAGGAAACCGGAGCACCCGGAGGAAACCCACGCACACACGGGGAGGATGTGCAGACTCCGCACAGACAGTGACCCAGCCGGGAATCGAACCTGGGACCCTGGAGCTGTGAAGCATTTATGCTAACCACCATGCTACCGTGCTGCCCTTATCTGTAATATTCAATGTTCCATTGTTAATTGACACACAGAAGGATAGGCTCTGAATTATGCAATAGTATAAAATGAATTAGCAGTCCAATTTACATCTTTTTTCCCCAAGGACTCCAATAGAAGTAAAAATGAAGAGAGATGTAAAACAGGCTGCTGATTCACTATCACTCATTTTATTCAATCGTCCAAAGTTACCATCTACCCCAGAATCTGACCATTACAATTTTCAAAGGGTCCCAGAATGCAAGTTCTAACTGATTATCGGTCTCTCTCCTTCTCCAAGTCCATCCAGAATTAAAAATCTATTGTGGAGTGGATTACGTGGAGGCTGCTCTCGCGGTGTTTGTCACAACTGAGTTGGGCGGACGTCAAAGCTAGCAGCAAGGCCATCACAGGTTGGAGGCGACATGATAGGTGTGGGGGCCGCTGCACATCGTGAAGTGCTGCTACCCATCAGGCTGAAGAGGAGAGCAGAAGGGGAGGCCAGCGACATGCCAAGGTGTACAGGAGTCATTGGTCCCTCCATCAGCAAATGGACAGAGAGACAATGCGGTACCTGTACCACGTGAGTTTCCTCCGGGTGCTCAGGTTTCCTCCCACAAGTCCTGAAAGACGTGCTGTTTGGTGAGTTGGACCTTCTGAATTCTTCCTCAGTGTACCGAACAGGCGCCGGAATGTGGCGACTAGGGACTTTTCACAGCGTGGTGAATGTATTCACCATAATGCATGCATGATACTGTAACCTATGACCTATGACCTGGAAGTGGTGATATGAACTGCTTCCAGATACTGTACTGTAACCCCGGTATGGCTCCGGCTCTGGCTCCGCCCTCACCGGAGCCATATATAGACCGGCCGCCTGTGGGCAGCATTTCACCTGTACAAACTGACTCTGGCTAGGCAAGTTCATGACTAATAAAGCCTACTGTTCACTCGCTCTCACTGCTTCTCAATGAATTGAAGGTATATCACACAGTGACTTCATCGCAGTGTTAACGTAAGCCTACATGTGACAATAAAGATTATTATTCCTCACAGAAATGGCATCTCTTGGAGGAGGAGGAGGAGGACACCCGCTCCCAGTGGCCGTGAAGGTTACTGCATCATGAAATTTCGATGACACCGTGTCATTCCAGGACTCGAGCGGGGACCTGTGTGGCATTTCACAATCTTCAGCCCACAGGTACATTTGGGAGGTGAAGAATGCTCAGTATGCCCGGGCATCTGAATGTATCACCTTCGACCTGGACTAGGCCTACAGAGACACCTGGGCTGCAGGATTCGCCGCCATCGCTCGGATGCCCCAGGTCCAGGGGGTCATTGATAGAACGCATGTCGCCCTGCGAGTGCCGGGGCATCAGGGAGTACCCTATATTAACAGAAAGGGGTCCGCTCCCTGAATGTCCAGATTGTACGCAACCATCATATGTGCCCTCTATCCTGGCAATGTGCATAACAGCGAAATCCTGGGGCATTCGGAAATCCCTGGTGTCTTCGAGGACCACCCCAGGATGATGAGTTGGATCCTGGGGGACAAGGGATACCTGCTGAGGCCATGACTGATGACGCCATTGCGGAGACTTCAGACCAGGCTGGAGGTCCGATACAATTAGGCCCACATTACCATTCGGGCTGTCATTGAGTGGTGCACTGGGCTGCTAAAAATGATGCTGCCTGGACCACTCTGGCGGGGCTCTACAGCACAGCCCCCAGAGGGTCTTCCACTTTGTGGTAGTCTGCTGTGCCCTCTACAACTGGCACAGCAGCTGGGCGACATGCTGAAGGAGGAGGAGATGAGGGACATGTGGCCTCGTCTGAGGAGGAGGAGGCGGAACAGGAGAGGCTGGAGGGTGAGCCCAAGGAGATGCCGGACAATGGAGGACAGGAGGAGAGAAGGGTTCGACATGCCAGGAGGACCTGGGAGGCCCTCATCGTCTCCAGATTCTCCTAGCATTAAGCGATGTCCAACAGCTTAACACACCCCTCCACCTGATGTGCTTCAGCGGCTGTGTAGTGCCACCCAAGCGGCATTACTAACCCCGCTGCTGGTTCACCAAGCACCTGGGGGGAACAGGGTGCCCTGCTTCTAATCCACTGCTCCGAGAAGCCTGGCCAGGTCAGCATCCCCAAAGCGAAGAGAGGGTCTCCGTGCTACCATCCTCATTTCTTGGCTGGGAGCGAGTGCTGAGGAAGTGTTTAAAAGCAATTCTCTCTTGTTAGCAGTGAGCAGCTGAGGCACGAGTCAGGCAAATCAGGCGCCAAGGGAGCCAGGAATGGCAAGATTCACGTGGGGGCTAATTTTTTGCACTAAGTGCCGGTGAATACAGGCCATGATCTCGCCATTACACCTGGTGCAAAAGATCCCTCCAAACTCGCCCAAAATGGGTGAATCGTGTCCATATTGTAAAAGGGGTTTCAAAGATATCTGATTGTATTTATACACTACTCCTATTCCTGTGGTATTTTGTAATCTTTTAATATAATTTATTAAAGTCAAACATAATCACTCAACTCCATGGAAAGAACTGGATTGTAGACGTAAGCAATTTTCAAAAATACTTGCAGCAATATTACTAGTTCAGCTTTCTTTTCCTTTTAATCAGCAGATTTTGCCGACTTCTCATATGGATCTATACATCTTTAATGGTTCCTCAATAGGAGTTTTCCCATTCACACCATCCCCCATCCCTCCCTCCTCAGTTGTGACATTTTGCTCAGTTCTGACTGTGTAATTTTAACCAATCAGGCCAACTGTCATACAGTAGTCACCATTTTTTAAGTGTGGCACCGAAATGTGTGGCCAAAGTGTGGCAGACAAAGCACACACTTACACATAGGGAGTCATTTTAGCTTAACTCACCCCTGGCAAACCTTGGGGATCAGGTAGGCTGCTTATCTCACAATCCGCTCAACTGCATTCTCTATTGGAAAGTATAATTGGGCAGATAGAAGGAGTGGCTAATCTGCACCCACCAACTGCCCACCAGGTGGAGTAAGGTAAATCACCCCCAACAATTTAATACTTACCAGAAGAGCACCTTAGCATTGTTGATCGTGAGTGAAATTAAGAACATGTCTCTTATTTGATTTGAATTAACTTGGTCGCCATACAACAGTTCAAATCAGCTTCCTGAACTCTGCTGATCATGTTTCTTCAAAATCACTGATTTTGTGTGTTTCAAAAGAATAGTTATTGAAATATTTTCTTTTAATTCTTCTTGAATGCTGTAGTAAACTTTATAAAAGCAGACTGTGCCGAAAACAAAATACTGTCAATGTTGTAAATCTGAAATAAGAGCAGGAAATATTGGATATACTCAGCAGGTCTGGCAGCATCTTCCAGCAAGAAGAGCTATAAAGCAGAAGCCAATGACACAACACCTTGGACTGGATTCTCCCAAAATGGGACTATGTCCCCATGCCGGCGTAAAAACGCTGGATTTCACTCTGGAGTTTCCTTTAAAAAAGATCAGCCAATTCACTCACCTGCAGGGGGCTATCAGGGACCCAGAGTGATTCA